>NW_027101823.1:0-600000 GCF_035609145.1 Eleutherodactylus coqui
TTACAGTTATTCCAGATAGGGGAATGGGTAGGTTAAGTTATTCCAGGGAGGGGAATGCTTATGGGCAAGGCATTATGCTTGATCGGAGGCGGATGAAGTGGCAAAAAAGGCTCGGCCTACACCATGACCATGCCAATCGTCAACCCAAAGTGAATATGAGCCACACAGGTTGGTTGAAATAGCGCAACATGAATGATGGAACCTGGATCCAAGCGTCCCAGGATGCATTGCAGCGAAAACGTTCAACAATGTTCAGCGTGACCAATGTTTCTATCTTGGAAAATGAAATTGCATGCTGTATGGAGTGTTTTTGATATATCTTGTCTCAGGATTTGCTTGCAGTCCTACCATATCCCACAAAATGCAGAAGTGCAGTCAATGCAGCTTTTTACCTAAAAATGGTAAAAAATTGGTCAAAGCCTCATGCGGTTTATTACCTGTCCCTGGAATAACATCAATGGCAATTATAAGAATAATGCTGATAATAATACAAATTTTGTATGTATGTTTTCAGCCCTACAAAACCATAACTATAGAAGTTTAAATTTATACGTAAAGCTAGATATTTGTAGAAATATCTATATTGATATATAGCTATCTATTTATATAGCTAGATATATATCTATGCAGTAACATACATTAGATAGATAGATAGATAGATAGATAGATAGATAGATAGATAGATAGATAGATAGATAGACTGTATATAAGCCTGCAAGTCTTGCACTTGAAGCAGCTTTATGATGTCATTAAGGCTCGATGGTGACACGCGCACCCGGAACAAGGATCACAGGTTGTTAGCGGCCATTTTTCCATCAGTCTCCACTGGAGCTAGAAGTGAGCAGACAGATACTCCTATAGACGCTGCTGGAGCCAGATCATTTGTCTCTGTGATGGACAACGTTTGAAATTCGCCCTTAAGCGGGAGACGGCAGCCTACAACAGTCAAATTGATCGCTGCTTATCACTTCTTTTGTGGTAGGTACAGTTATTCCAGATAGGGGAATGGGTAGGTTAAGTTATTCCAGGGAGGGGAATGCTTATGGGCAAGGCATTATGCTTGATCGGAGGCGGATGAAGTGGCAAAAAAGGCTCGGCCTACACCATGACCATGCAACTCGTCAACCCAAAGTGAATATGAGCCACACAGGTTGGTTGAAATGGCGCAGCATGAATGATAGAACCTGGATCCAAGCGTCCCAGGATGCATTGCAGCGAAAACGTTCAACAATGTTCAGCGTGACCAATGTTCTTCTATCTTGGAAAATGAAATTGCATGCTGTATGGAGTGTTTTTGACATATCTTGTCTCAGGATTTGCTTGCAGTCCTACCATATCCCACAAAATGCAGAAGTACAGTCAATGCAGCTTTTTACCTAAAATGGTAAAAATTGGTCAAAGACTCATGCGGTTTATTACCTGCCCCTGGAATAACATCAATGGCAATTATAAGAATAATGCTGATAATAATACAAATTTTGTATGTATGTTTTCAGCCCTACAAAACCATAACTATAGAAGTTTAAATTTATACGTAAAGCTAGATATTTGTAGAAATATCTATATTGATATATAGCTATCTATTTATATAGCTAGATATATATCTATGCAGTAACATACATTAGATAGATAGATAGATAGATAGATAGATAGATAGATAGACTGTATATAAGCCTGCAAGTCTTGCACTTGAAGCAGCTTTATGATGTCATTAAGGCTCGATGGTGACACGCGCACCCGGAACAAGGATCACAGGTTGTTAGCGGCCATTTTTCCATCAGTCTCCACTGGAGCTAGAAGTGAGCAGACAGATACTCCTTTAGACGCTGCTGGAGCCAGATCATTTGTCTCTGTGATGGACACGTTTGAAATTCGCCCTTAAGCGGGATACGGCAGCCTACAACAGTCAAATTGATCGCTGCTTATCACTTCTTTTGTGGTAGGTACAGTTATTCCAGATAGGGGAATGGGTAGGTTAAGTTATTCCAGGGAGGGGAATGCTTATGGGCAAGGCATTATGCTTGATCGGAGGCGGATGAAGTGGCAAAAAAGGCTCGGCCTACACCATGACCATGCCAATCGTCAACCCAAAGTGAATATGAGCCACACAGGTTGGTTGAAATAGCGCAACATGAATGATGGAACCTGGATCCAAGCGTCCCAGGGATGCATTGCAGCGAAAACGTTCAACAATGTTCAGCGTGACCAATGTTTCTATCTTGGAAAATGAAATTGCATGCTGTATGGAGTGTTTTTGATATATCTTGTCTCAGGATTTGCTTGCAGTCCTACCATATCCCACAAAATGCAGAAGTGCAGTCAATGCAGCTTTTTACCTAAAATGGTAAAAATTGGTCAAAGCCTCATGCGGTTTATTACCTGTCCCTGGAATAACATCAATGGCAATTATAAGAATAATGCTGATAATAATACAAATTTTGTATGTATGTTTTCAGCCCTACAAAACCATAACTATAGAAGTTTAAATTTATACGTAAAGCTAGATATTTGTAGAAATATCTATATTGATATATAGCTATCTATTTATATAGCTAGATATATATCTATGCAGTAACATACATTAGATAGATAGATAGATAGATAGATAGATAGACTGTATATAAGCCTGCAAGTCTTGCACTTGAAGCAGCTTTATGATGTCATTAAGGCTCGATGGTGACACGCGCACCCGGAACAAGGACCACAGGTTGTTAGCGGCCATTTTTCCATCAGTCTCCACTGGAGCTAGAAGTGAGCAGACAGATACTCCTATAGACGCGGCTGGAGCCAGATCATTTGTCTCTGTGATGGACAACGTTTGAAATTCGCCCTTAAGCGGGAGACGGCAGCCTACAACAGTCAAATATATTGCGGCTTATCACTTCTTTTGAGGGAGGTACAGTTATTCCAGATAGGGGAATGGGTAGGTTAAGATATTCCAGGGTGGGGAATGCTTATGGGCAAGGCATTATGCTTGATCGGAGGCGGATGAAGTGGCAAAAAAGGCTCGGCCTACACCATGACCATGCAACTCGTCAACCCAAAGTGAATATGAGCCACACAGGTTGGTTGAAATGGCGCAGCATGAATGATAGAACCTGGATCCAAGCGTCTCAGGATGCATTGCAGCGAAAACGTTCAACAATGTTCAGCGTGACCAATGTTTCTATCTTGGAAAATGAAATTGCATGCTGTATGGAGTGTTTTTGATATATCTTGTCTCAGGATTTGCTTGCAGTCCTACCATATCCCACAAAATGCAGAAGTGCAGTCAATGCAGCTTTTTACCTAAAATGGTGAAAATTGGTCAAAGCCTCATGCGGTTTATTACCTGCCCCTGGAATAACATCAATGGCAATTATAAGAATAATGCTGATAATAATACAAATTTTGTATGTATGTTTTCAGCCCTACAAAACCATAACTATAGAAGTTTAAATTTATACGTAAAGCTAGATATTTGTAGAAATATCTATATTGATATATAGCTATCTATTTATATAGCTAGATATATATCTATGCAGTAACATACATTAGATAGATAGATAGATAGATAGATAGATAGATAGATAGATAGATAGATAGACTGTATATAAGCCTGCAAGTCTTGCACTTGAAGCAGCTTTATGATGTCATTAAGGCTCGATGGTGACACGCGCACCCGGAACAAGGATCACAGGTTGTTAGCGGCCATTTTTCCATCAGTCTCCACTGGAGCTAGAAGTGAGCAGACAGATACTCCTATAGACGCTGCTGGAGCCAGATCATTTGTCTCTGTGATGGACAACGTTTGAAATTCGCCCTTAAGCGGGATACGGCAGCCTACAACAGTCAAATTGATCGCTGCTTATCACTTCTTTTGTGGTAGGTACAGTTATTCCAGATAGGGGAATGGGTAGGTTAAGTTATTCCAGGGAGGGGAATGCTTATGGGCAAGGCATTATGCTTGATCGGAGGCGGATGAAGTGGCAAAAAAGGCTCGGCCTACACCATGACCATGCCAATCGTCAACCCAAAGTGAATATGAGCCACACAGGTTGGTTGAAATAGCGCAACATGAATGATGGAACCTGGATCCAAGCGTCCCAGGATGCATTGCAGCGAAAACGTTCAACAATGTTCAGCGTGACCAATGTTTCTATCTTGGAAAATGAAATTGCATGCTGTATGGAGTGTTTTTGATATATCTTGTCTCAGGATTTGCTTGCAGTCCTACCATATCCCACAAAATGCAGAAGTGCAGTCAATGCAGCTTTTTACCTAAAATGGTAAAAATTGGTCAAAGCCTCATGCGGTTTATTACCTGTCCCTGGAATAACATCAATGGCAATTATAAGAATAATGCTGATAATAATACAAATTTTGTATGTATGTTTTCAGCCCTACAAAACCATAACTATAGAAGTTTAAATTTATACGTAAAGCTAGATATTTGTAGAAATATCTATATTGATATATAGCTATCTATTTATATAGCTAGATATATATCTATGCAGTAACATACATTAGATAGATAGATAGATAGATAGATAGATAGATAGATAGATAGATAGATAGATAGATAGATAGATAGATAGATAGACTGTATATAAGCCTGCAAGTCTTGCACTTGAAGCAGCTTTATGATGTCATTAAGGCTCGATGGTGACACGCGCACCCGGAACAAGGATCACAGGTTGTTAGCGGCCATTTTTCCATCAGTCTCCACTGGAGCTAGAAGTGAGCAGACAGATACTCCTATAGACGCTGCTGGAGCCAGATCATTTGTCTCTGTGATGGACAACGTTTGAAATTCGCCCTTAAGCGGGAGACGGCAGCCTACAACAGTCAAATTGATCGCTGCTTATCACTTCTTTTGTGGTAGGTACAGTTATTCCAGATAGGGGAATGGGTAGGTTAAGTTATTCCAGGGAGGGGAATGCTTATGGGCAAGGCATTATGCTTGATCGGAGGCGGATGAAGTGGCAAAAAAGGCTCGGCCTACACCATGACCATGCAACTCGTCAACCCAAAGTGAATATGAGCCACACAGGTTGGTTGAAATGGCGCAGCATGAATGATAGAACCTGGATCCAAGCGTCCCAGGATGCATTGCAGCGAAAACGTTCAACAATGTTCAGCGTGACCAATGTTTCTATCTTGGAAAATGAAATTGCATGCTGTATGGAGTGTTTTTGATATATCTTGTCTCAGGATTTGCTTGCAGTCCTACCATATCCCACAAAATGCAGAAGTGCAGTCAATGCAGCTTTTTACCTAAAATGGTAAAAATTGGTCAAAGCCTCATGCGGTTTATTACCTGTCCCTGGAATAACATCAATGGCAATTATAAGAATAATGCTGATAATAATACAAATTTTGTATGTATGTTTTCAGCCCTACAAAACCATAACTATAGAAGTTTAAATTTATACGTAAAGCTAGATATTTGTAGAAATATCTATATTGATATATAGCTATCTATTTATATAGCTAGATATATATCTATGCAGTAACATACATTAGATAGATAGATAGATAGATAGATAGATAGATAGATAGACTGTATATAAGCCTGCAAGTCTTGCACTTGAAGCAGCTTTATGATGTCATTAAGGCTCGATGGTGACACGCGCACCCGGAACAAGGACCACAGGTTGTTAGCGGCCATTTTTCCATCAGTCTCCACTGGAGCTAGAAGTGAGCAGACAGATACTCCTATAGACGCGGCTGGAGCCAGATCATTTGTCTCTGTGATGGACAACGTTTGAAATTCGCCCTTAAGCGGGAGACGGCAGCCTACAACAGTCAAATATATTGCGGCTTATCACTTCTTTTGAGGGAGGTACAGTTATTCCAGATAGGGGAATGGGTAGGTTAAGATATTCCAGGGTGGGGAATGCTTATGGGCAAGGCATTATGCTTGATCGGAGGCGGATGAAGTGGCAAAAAAGGCTCGGCCTACACCATGACCATGCAACTCGTCAACCCAAAGTGAATATGAGCCACACAGGTTGGTTGAAATGGCGCAGCATGAATGATAGAACCTGGATCCAAGCGTCTCAGGATGCATTGCAGCGAAAACGTTCAACAATGTTCAGCGTGACCAATGTTTCTATCTTGGAAAATGAAATTGCATGCTGTATGGAGTGTTTTTGATATATCTTGTCTCAGGATTTGCTTGCAGTCCTACCATATCCCACAAAATGCAGAAGTGCAGTCAATGCAGCTTTTTACCTAAAATGGTAAAAATTGGTCAAAGCCTCATGCGGTTTATTACCTGTCCCTGGAATAACATCAATGGCAATTATAAGAATAATGCTGATAATAATACAAATTTTGTATGTATGTTTTCAGCCCTACAAAACCATAACTATAGAAGTTTAAATTTATACGTAAAGCTAGATATTTGTAGAAATATCTATATTGATATATAGCTATCTATTTATATAGCTAGATATATATCTATGCAGTAACATACATTAGATAGATAGATAGATAGATAGATAGATAGATAGATAGATAGATAGATAGACTGTATATAAGCCTGCAAGTCTTGCACTTGAAGCAGCTTTATGATGTCATTAAGGCTCGATGGTGACACGCGCACCCGGAACAAGGATCACAGGTTGTTAGCGGCCATTTTTCCATCAGTCTCCACTGGAGCTAGAAGTGAGCAGACAGATACTCCTATAGACGCTGCTGGAGCCAGATCATTTGTCTCTGTGATGGACAACGTTTGAAATTCGCCCTTAAGCGGGAGACGGCAGCCTACAACAGTCAAATTGATCGCTGCTTATCACTTCTTTTGTGGTAGGTACAGTTATTCCAGATAGGGGAATGGGTAGGTTAAGTTATTCCAGGGAGGGGAATGCTTATGGGCAAGGCATTATGCTTGATCGGAGGCGGATGAAGTGGCAAAAAAGGCTCGGCCTACACCATGACCATGCAACTCGTCAACCCAAAGTGAATATGAGCCACACAGGTTGGTTGAAATGGCGCAGCATGAATGATAGAACCTGGATCCAAGCGTCCCAGGATGCATTGCAGCGAAAACGTTCAACAATGTTCAGCGTGACCAATGTTTCTATCTTGGAAAATGAAATTGCATGCTGTATGGAGTGTTTTTGACATATCTTGTCTCAGGATTTGCTTGCAGTCCTACCATATCCCACAAAATGCAGAAGTACAGTCAATGCAGCTTTTTACCTAAAATGGTAAAAATTGGTCAAAGACTCATGCGGTTTATTACCTGCCCCTGGAATAACATCAATGGCAATTATAAGAATAATGCTGATAATAATACAAATTTTGTATGTATGTTTTCAGCCCTACAAAACCATAACTATAGAAGTTTAAATTTATACGTAAAGCTAGATATTTGTAGAAATATCTATATTGATATATAGCTATCTATTTATATAGCTAGATATATATCTATGCAGTAACATACATTAGATAGATAGATAGATAGATAGATAGATAGATAGACTGTATATAAGCCTGCAAGTCTTGCACTTGAAGCAGCTTTATGATGTCATTAAGGCTCGATGGTGACACGCGCACCCGGAACAAGGATCACAGGTTGTTAGCGGCCATTTTTCCATCAGTCTCCACTGGAGCTAGAAGTGAGCAGACAGATACTCCTTTAGACGCTGCTGGAGCCAGATCATTTGTCTCTGTGATGGACAACGTTTGAAATTCGCCCTTAAGCGGGATACGGCAGCCTACAACAGTCAAATTGATCGCTGCTTATCACTTCTTTTGTGGTAGGTACAGTTATTCCAGATAGGGGAATGGGTAGGTTAAGTTATTCCAGGGAGGGGAATGCTTATGGGCAAGGCATTATGCTTGATCGGAGGCGGATGAAGTGGCAAAAAAGGCTCGGCCTACACCATGACCATGCCAATCGTCAACCCAAAGTGAATATGAGCCACACAGGTTGGTTGAAATAGCGCAACATGAATGATGGAACCTGGATCCAAGCGTCCCAGGATGCATTGCAGCGAAAACGTTCAACAATGTTCAGCGTGACCAATGTTTCTATCTTGGAAAATGAAATTGCATGCTGTATGGAGTGTTTTTGATATATCTTGTCTCAGGATTTGCTTGCAGTCCTACCATATCCCACAAAATGCAGAAGTGCAGTCAATGCAGCTTTTTACCTAAAATGGTAAAAATTGGTCAAAGCCTCATGCGGTTTATTACCTGTCCCTGGAATAACATCAATGGCAATTATAAGAATAATGCTGATAATAATACAAATTTTGTATGTATGTTTTCAGCCCTACAAAACCATAACTATAGAAGTTTAAATTTATACGTAAAGCTAGATATTTGTAGAAATATCTATATTGATATATAGCTATCTATTTATATAGCTAGATATATATCTATGCAGTAACATACATTAGATAGATAGATAGATAGATAGATAGATAGATAGACTGTATATAAGCCTGCAAGTCTTGCACTTGAAGCAGCTTTATGATGTCATTAAGGCTCGATGGTGACACGCGCACCCGGAACAAGGACCACAGGTTGTTAGCGGCCATTTTTCCATCAGTCTCCACTGGAGCTAGAAGTGAGCAGACAGATACTCCTATAGACGCGGCTGGAGCCAGATCATTTGTCTCTGTGATGGACAACGTTTGAAATTCGCCCTTAAGCGGGAGACGGCAGCCTACAACAGTCAAATATATTGCGGCTTATCACTTCTTTTGAGGGAGGTACAGTTATTCCAGATAGGGGAATGGGTAGGTTAAGATATTCCAGGGTGGGGAATGCTTATGGGCAAGGCATTATGCTTGATCGGAGGCGGATGAAGTGGCAAAAAAGGCTCGGCCTACACCATGACCATGCAACTCGTCAACCCAAAGTGAATATGAGCCACACAGGTTGGTTGAAATGGCGCAGCATGAATGATAGAACCTGGATCCAAGCGTCTCAGGATGCATTGCAGCGAAAACGTTCAACAATGTTCAGCGTGACCAATGTTTCTATCTTGGAAAATGAAATTGCATGCTGTATGGAGTGTTTTTGATATATCTTGTCTCAGGATTTGCTTGCAGTCCTACCATATCCCACAAAATGCAGAAGTGCAGTCAATGCAGCTTTTTACCTAAAATGGTGAAAATTGGTCAAAGCCTCATGCGGTTTATTACCTGCCCCTGGAATAACATCAATGGCAATTATAAGAATAATGCTGATAATAATACAAATTTTGTATGTATGTTTTCAGCCCTACAAAACCATAACTATAGAAGTTTAAATTTATACGTAAAGCTAGATATTTGTAGAAATATCTATATTGATATATAGCTATCTATTTATATAGCTAGATATATATCTATGCAGTAACATACATTAGATAGATAGATAGATAGATAGATAGATAGATAGATAGATAGACTGTATATAAGCCTGCAAGTCTTGCACTTGAAGCAGCTTTATGATGTCATTAAGGCTCGATGGTGACACGCGCACCCGGAACAAGGATCACAGGTTGTTAGCGGCCATTTTTCCATCAGTCTCCACTGGAGCTAGAAGTGAGCAGACAGATACTCCTATAGACGCTGCTGGAGCCAGATCATTTGTCTCTGTGATGGACAACGTTTGAAATTCGCCCTTAAGCGGGATACGGCAGCCTACAACAGTCAAATTGATCGCTGCTTATCACTTCTTTTGTGGTAGGTACAGTTATTCCAGATAGGGGAATGGGTAGGTTAAGTTATTCCAGGGAGGGGAATGCTTATGGGCAAGGCATTATGCTTGATCGGAGGCGGATGAAGTGGCAAAAAAGGCTCGGCCTACACCATGACCATGCCAATCGTCAACCCAAAGTGAATATGAGCCACACAGGTTGGTTGAAATAGCGCAACATGAATGATGGAACCTGGATCCAAGCGTCCCAGGATGCATTGCAGCGAAAACGTTCAACAATGTTCAGCGTGACCAATGTTTCTATCTTGGAAAATGAAATTGCATGCTGTATGGAGTGTTTTTGATATATCTTGTCTCAGGATTTGCTTGCAGTCCTACCATATCCCACAAAATGCAGAAGTGCAGTCAATGCAGCTTTTTACCTAAAATGGTAAAAATTGGTCAAAGCCTCATGCGGTTTATTACCTGTCCCTGGAATAACATCAATGGCAATTATAAGAATAATGCTGATAATAATACAAATTTTGTATGTATGTTTTCAGCCCTACAAAACCATAACTATAGAAGTTTAAATTTATACGTAAAGCTAGATATTTGTAGAAATATCTATATTGATATATAGCTATCTATTTATATAGCTAGATATATATCTATGCAGTAACATACATTAGATAGATAGATAGATAGATAGATAGATAGATAGATAGACTGTATATAAGCCTGCAAGTCTTGCACTTGAAGCAGCTTTATGATGTCATTAAGGCTCGATGGTGACACGCGCACCCGGAACAAGGATCACAGGTTGTTAGCGGCCATTTTTCCATCAGTCTCCACTGGAGCTAGAAGTGAGCAGACAGATACTCCTATAGACGCTGCTGGAGCCAGATCATTTGTCTCTGTGATGGACAACGTTTGAAATTCGCCCTTAAGCGGGAGACGGCAGCCTACAACAGTCAAATTGATCGCTGCTTATCACTTCTTTTGTGGTAGGTACAGTTATTCCAGATAGGGGAATGGGTAGGTTAAGTTATTCCAGGGAGGGGAATGCTTATGGGCAAGGCATTATGCTTGATCGGAGGCGGATGAAGTGGCAAAAAAGGCTCGGCCTACACCATGACCATGCAACTCGTCAACCCAAAGTGAATATGAGCCACACAGGTTGGTTGAAATGGCGCAGCATGAATGATAGAACCTGGATCCAAGCGTCCCAGGATGCATTGCAGCGAAAACGTTCAACAATGTTCAGCGTGACCAATGTTTCTATCTTGGAAAATGAAATTGCATGCTGTATGGAGTGTTTTTGATATATCTTGTCTCAGGATTTGCTTGCAGTCCTACCATATCCCACAAAATGCAGAAGTGCAGTCAATGCAGCTTTTTACCTAAAATGGTAAAAATTGGTCAAAGCCTCATGCGGTTTATTACCTGTCCCTGGAATAACATCAATGGCAATTATAAGAATAATGCTGATAATAATACAAATTTTGTATGTATGTTTTCAGCCCTACAAAACCATAACTATAGAAGTTTAAATTTATACGTAAAGCTAGATATTTGTAGAAATATCTATATTGATATATAGCTATCTATTTATATAGCTAGATATATATCTATGCAGTAACATACATTAGATAGATAGATAGATAGATAGATAGATAGATAGACTGTATATAAGCCTGCAAGTCTTGCACTTGAAGCAGCTTTATGATGTCATTAAGGCTCGATGGTGACACGCGCACCCGGAACAAGGACCACAGGTTGTTAGCGGCCATTTTTCCATCAGTCTCCACTGGAGCTAGAAGTGAGCAGACAGATACTCCTATAGACGCGGCTGGAGCCAGATCATTTGTCTCTGTGATGGACAACGTTTGAAATTCGCCCTTAAGCGGGAGACGGCAGCCTACAACAGTCAAATATATTGCGGCTTATCACTTCTTTTGAGGGAGGTACAGTTATTCCAGATAGGGGAATGGGTAGGTTAAGATATTCCAGGGTGGGGAATGCTTATGGGCAAGGCATTATGCTTGATCGGAGGCGGATGAAGTGGCAAAAAAGGCTCGGCCTACACCATGACCATGCAACTCGTCAACCCAAAGTGAATATGAGCCACACAGGTTGGTTGAAATGGCGCAGCATGAATGATAGAACCTGGATCCAAGCGTCTCAGGATGCATTGCAGCGAAAACGTTCAACAATGTTCAGCGTGACCAATGTTTCTATCTTGGAAAATGAAATTGCATGCTGTATGGAGTGTTTTTGATATATCTTGTCTCAGGATTTGCTTGCAGTCCTACCATATCCCACAAAATGCAGAAGTGCAGTCAATGCAGCTTTTTACCTAAAATGGTGAAAATTGGTCAAAGCCTCATGCGGTTTATTACCTGCCCCTGGAATAACATCAATGGCAATTATAAGAATAATGCTGATAATAATACAAATTTTGTATGTATGTTTTCAGCCCTACAAAACCATAACTATAGAAGTTTAAATTTATACGTAAAGCTAGATATTTGTAGAAATATCTATATTGATATATAGCTATCTATTTATATAGCTAGATATATATCTATGCAGTAACATACATTAGATAGATAGATAGATAGATAGATAGATAGATAGACTGTATATAAGCCTGCAAGTCTTGCACTTGAAGCAGCTTTATGATGTCATTAAGGCTCGATGGTGACACGCGCACCCGGAACAAGGATCACAGGTTGTTAGCGGCCATTTTTCCATCAGTCTCCACTGGAGCTAGAAGTGAGCAGACAGATACTCCTATAGACGCTGCTGGAGCCAGATCATTTGTCTCTGTGATGGACAACGTTTGAAATTCGCCCTTAAGCGGGATACGGCAGCCTACAACAGTCAAATTGATCGCTGCTTATCACTTCTTTTGTGGTAGGTACAGTTATTCCAGATAGGGGAATGGGTAGGTTAAGTTATTCCAGGGAGGGGAATGCTTATGGGCAAGGCATTATGCTTGATCGGAGGCGGATGAAGTGGCAAAAAAGGCTCGGCCTACACCATGACCATGCCAATCGTCAACCCAAAGTGAATATGAGCCACACAGGTTGGTTGAAATAGCGCAACATGAATGATGGAACCTGGATCCAAGCGTCCCAGGATGCATTGCAGTGAAAACGTTCAACAATGTTCAGCGTGACCAATGTTTCTATCTTGGAAATCGAAATTGCATGCTGTATGGAGTGTTTTTGACATATCTTGTCTCAGGATTTGCTTGCAGTCCTACCATATCCCACAAAATGCAGAAGTGCAGTCAATGCAGCTTTTTACCTAAAATGGTAAAAATTGGTCAAAGACTCATGCGGTTTATTACCTGCCCCTGGAATAACATCAATGGCAATTATAAGAATAATGCTGATAATAATACAAATTTTGTATGTATGTTTTCAGCCCTACAAAACCATAACTATACAAGTTTAAATTTATACGTAAAGCTAGATATTTGTAGAAATATCTATATTGATATATAACTATCTATTTATATAGCTAGATATATATCTATGCAGTAACATACATTAGATAGATAGATAGATAGATAGACTGTATATAAGCCTGCAAGTCTTGCACTTGAAGCAGCTTTATGATGTCATTAAGGCTCGATGGTGACACGCGCACCCGGAACAAGGACCACAGGTTGTTAGCGGCCATTTTTCCATCAGTCTCCACTGGAGCTAGAAGTGAGCAGACAGATACTCCTATAGACGCGGCTGGAGCCAGATCATTTGTCTCTGTGATGGACAACGTTTGAAATTCGCCCTTAAGCGGGAGACGGCAGCCTACAACAGTCAAATATATTGCGGCTTATCACTTCTTTTGAGGGAGGTACAGTTATTCCAGATAGGGGAATGGGTAGGTTAAGATATTCCAGGGTGGGAAATGCTTATGGGCAAGGCATTATGCTTGATCGGAGGCGGATGAAGTGGCAAAAAAGGCTCGGCCTACACCATGACCATGCAACTCGTCAACCCAAAGTGAATATGAGCCACACAGGTTGGTTGAAATGGCGCAGCATGAATGATAGAACCTGGATCCAAGCGTCTCAGGATGCATTGCAGCGAAAACGTTCAACAATGTTCAGCGTGACCAATGTTTCTATCTTGGAAAATGAAATTGCATGCTGTATGGAGTGTTTTTGATATATCTTGTCTCAGGATTTGCTTGCAGTCCTACCATATCCCACAAAATGCAGAAGTGCAGTCAATGCAGCTTTTTACCTAAAATGGTGAAAATTGGTCAAAGCCTCATGCGGTTTATTACCTGCCCCTGGAATAACATCAATGGCAATTATAAGAATAATGCTGATAATAATACAAATTTTGTATGTATGTTTTCAGCCCTACAAAACCATAACTATAGAAGTTTAAATTTATACGTAAAGCTAGATATTTGTAGAAATATCTATATTGATATATAGCTATCTATTTATATAGCTAGATATATATCTATGCAGTAACATACATTAGATAGATAGATAGATAGATAGATAGATAGATGGATAGATAGACTGTATATAAGCCTGCAAGTCTTGCACTTGAAGCAGCTTTATGATGTCATTAAGGCTCGATGGTGACACGCGCACCCGGAACAAGGATCACAGGTTGTTAGCGGCCATTTTTCCATCAGTCTCCACTGGAGCTAGAAGTGAGCAGACAGATACTCCTATAGACGCTGCTGGAGCCAGATCATTTGTCTCTGTGATGGACAACGTTTGAAATTCGCCCTTAAGCGGGAGACGGCAGCCTACAACAGTCAAATTGATCGCTGCTTATCACTTCTTTTGAGGGAGGTACAGTTATTCCAGATAGGGGAATGGGTAGGTTAAGATATTCCAGGGTGGGCAATGCTTATGGGCAAGGCATTATGCTTGATCGGAGGCGGATGAAGTGGCAAAAAAGGCTCGGCCTACACCATGACCATGCAACTCGTCAACCCAAAGTGAATATGAGCCACACAGGTTGGTTGAAATGGCGCAGCATGAATGATAGAACCTGGATCCAAGCGTCTCAGGATGCATTGCAGCGAAAACGTTCAACAATGTTCAGCGTGACCAATGTTTCTATCTTGGAAAATGAAATTGCATGCTGTATGGAGTGTTTTTGATATATCTTGTCTCAGGATTTGCTTGCAGTCCTACCATATCCCACAAAATGCAGAAGTGCAGTCAATGCAGCTTTTTACCTAAAATGGTAAAAATTGGTCAAAGCCTCATGCGGTTTATTACCTGTCCCTGGAATAACATCAATGGCAATTATAAGAATAATGCTGATAATAATACAAATTTTGTATGTATGTTTTCAGCCCTACAAAACCATAACTATACAAGTTTAAATTTATACGTAAAGCTAGATATTTGTAGAAATATCTATATTGATATATAACTATCTATTTATATAGCTAGATATATATCTATGCAGTAACATACATTAGATAGATAGATAGATAGATAGACTGTATATAAGCCTGCAAGTCTTGCACTTGAAGCAGCTTTATGATGTCATTAAGGCTCGATGGTGACACGCGCACCCGGAACAAGGACCACAGGTTGTTAGCGGCCATTTTTCCATCAGTCTCCACTGGAGCTAGAAGTGAGCAGACAGATACTCCTATAGACGCGGCTGGAGCCAGATCATTTGTCTCTGTGATGGACAACGTTTGAAATTCGCCCTTAAGCGGGAGACGGCAGCCTACAACAGTCAAATATATTGCGGCTTATCACTTCTTTTGAGGGAGGTACAGTTATTCCAGATAGGGGAATGGGTAGGTTAAGATATTCCAGGGTGGGGAATGCTTATGGGCAAGGCATTATGCTTGATCGGAGGCGGATGAAGTGGCAAAAAAGGCTCGGCCTACACCATGACCATGCAACTCGTCAACCCAAAGTGAATATGAGCCACACAGGTTGGTTGAAATGGCGCAGCATGAATGATAGAACCTGGATCCAAGCGTCTCAGGATGCATTGCAGCGAAAACGTTCAACAATGTTCAGCGTGACCAATGTTTCTATCTTGGAAAATGAAATTGCATGCTGTATGGAGTGTTTTTGATATATCTTGTCTCAGGATTTGCTTGCAGTCCTACCATATCCCACAAAATGCAGAAGTGCAGTCAATGCAGCTTTTTACCTAAAATGGTGAAAATTGGTCAAAGCCTCATGCGGTTTATTACCTGCCCCTGGAATAACATCAATGGCAATTATAAGAATAATGCTGATAATAATACAAATTTTGTATGTATGTTTTCAGCCCTACAAAACCATAACTATAGAAGTTTAAATTTATACGTAAAGCTAGATATTTGTAGAAATATCTATATTGATATATAGCTATCTATTTATATAGCTAGATATATATCTATGCAGTAACATACATTAGATAGATAGATAGATAGATAGATAGATGGATAGATAGACTGTATGTAAGCCTGCAAGTCTTGCACTTGAAGCAGCTTTATGATGTCATTAAGGCTCGATGGTGACACGCGCACCCGGAACAAGGATCACAGGTTGTTAGCGGCCATTTTTCCATCAGTCTCCACTGGAGCTAGAAGTGAGCAGACAGATACTCCTATAGACGCTGCTGGAGCCAGATCATTTGTCTCTGTGATGGACAACGTTTGAAATTCGCCCTTAAGCGGGATACGGCAGCCTACAACAGTCAAATTGATCGCTGCTTATCACTTCTTTTGTGGTAGGTACAGTTATTCCAGATAGGGGAATGGGTAGGTTAAGTTATTCCAGGGAGGGGAATGCTTATGGGCAAGGCATTATGCTTGATCGGAGGCGGATGAAGTGGCAAAAAAGGCTCGGCCTACACCATGACCATGCCAATCGTCAACCCAAAGTGAATATGAGCCACACAGGTTGGTTGAAATAGCGCAACATGAATGATGGAACCTGGATCCAAGCGTCCCAGGATGCATTGCAGCGAAAACGTTCAACAATGTTCAGCGTGACCAATGTTTCTATCTTGGAAAATGAAATTGCATGCTGTATGGAGTGTTTTTGATATATCTTGTCTCAGGATTTGCTTGCAGTCCTACCATATCCCACAAAATGCAGAAGTGCAGTCAATGCAGCTTTTTACCTAAAATGGTAAAAATTGGTCAAAGCCTCATGCGGTTTATTACCTGTCCCTGGAATAACATCAATGGCAATTATAAGAATAATGCTGATAATAATACAAATTTTGTATGTATGTTTTCAGCCCTACAAAACCATAACTATAGAAGTTTAAATTTATACGTAAAGCTAGATATTTGTAGAAATATCTATATTGATATATAGCTATCTATTTATATAGCTAGATATATATCTATGCAGTAACATACATTAGATAGATAGATAGATAGATAGATAGACTGTATATAAGCCTGCAAGTCTTGCACTTGAAGCAGCTTTATGATGTCATTAAGGCTCGATGGTGACACGCGCACCCGGAACAAGGATCACAGGTTGTTAGCGGCCATTTTTCCATCAGTCTCCACTGGAGCTAGAAGTGAGCAGACAGATACTCCTATAGACGCTGCTGGAGCCAGATCATTTGTCTCTGTGATGGACAACGTTTGAAATTCGCCCTTAAGCGGGATACGGCAGCCTACAACAGTCAAATTGATCGCTGCTTATCACTTCTTTTGTGGTAGGTACAGTTATTCCAGATAGGGGAATGGGTAGGTTAAGTTATTCCAGGGAGGGGAATGCTTATGGGCAAGGCATTATGCTTGATCGGAGGCGGATGAAGTGGCAAAAAAGGCTCGGCCTACACCATGACCATGCCAATCGTCAACCCAAAGTGAATATGAGCCACACAGGTTGGTTGAAATAGCGCAACATGAATGATGGAACCTGGATCCAAGCGTCCCAGGATGCATTGCAGCGAAAACGTTCAACAATGTTCAGCGTGACCAATGTTTCTATCTTGGAAAATGAAATTGCATGCTGTATGGAGTGTTTTTGATATATCTTGTCTCAGGATTTGCTTGCAGTCCTACCATATCCCACAAAATGCAGAAGTGCAGTCAATGCAGCTTTTTACCTAAAATGGTAAAAATTGGTCAAAGCCTCATGCG
The DNA here is from genome assembly GCF_035609145.1 of Eleutherodactylus coqui. Classification (NCBI taxonomy): domain Eukaryota; kingdom Metazoa; phylum Chordata; class Amphibia; order Anura; family Eleutherodactylidae; genus Eleutherodactylus; species Eleutherodactylus coqui. The sequence goes on from NW_027101823.1 coordinate 17,731, forward strand.
GTTTATTACCTGTCCCTGGAATAACATCAATGGCAATTATAAGAATAATGCTGATAATAATACAAATTTTGTATGTATGTTTTCAGCCCTACAAAACCATAACTATAGAAGTTTAAATTTATACGTAAAGCTAGATATTTGTAGAAATATCTATATTGATATATAGCTATCTATTTATATAGCTAGATATATATCTATGCAGTAACATACATTAGATAGATAGATAGACTGTATATAAGCCTGCAAGTCTTGCACTTGAAGCAGCTTTATGATGTCATTAAGGCTCGATGGTGACACGCGCACCCGGAACAAGGATCACAGGTTGTTAGCGGCCATTTTTCCATCAGTCTCCACTGGAGCTAGAAGTGAGCAGACAGATACTCCTATAGACGCTGCTGGAGCCAGATCATTTGTCTCTGTGATGGACAACGTTTGAAATTCGCCCTTAAGCGGGAGACGGCAGCCTACAACAGTCAAATTGATCGCTGCTTATCACTTCTTTTGTGGTAGGTACAGTTATTCCAGATAGGGGAATGGGTAGGTTAAGTTATTCCAGGGAGGGGAATGCTTATGGGCAAGGCATTATGCTTGATCGGAGGCGGATGAAGTGGCAAAAAAGGCTCGGCCTACACCATGACCATGCAACTCGTCAACCCAAAGTGAATATGAGCCACACAGGTTGGTTGAAATGGCGCAGCATGAATGATAGAACCTGGATCCAAGCGTCCCAGGATGCATTGCAGCGAAAACGTTCAACAATGTTCAGCGTGACCAATGTTTCTATCTTGGAAAATGAAATTGCATGCTGTATGGAGTGTTTTTGACATATCTTGTCTCAGGATTTGCTTGCAGTCCTACCATATCCCACAAAATGCAGAAGTACAGTCAATGCAGCTTTTTACCTAAAATGGTAAAAATTGGTCAAAGACTCATGCGGTTTATTACCTGCCCCTGGAATAACATCAATGGCAATTATAAGAATAATGCTGATAATAATACAAATTTTGTATGTATGTTTTCAGCCCTACAAAACCATAACTATAGAAGTTTAAATTTATACGTAAAGCTAGATATTTGTAGAAATATCTATATTGATATATAGCTATCTATTTATATAGCTAGATATATATCTATGCAGTAACATACATTAGATAGATAGATAGATAGATAGATAGATAGATAGACTGTATATAAGCCTGCAAGTCTTGCACTTGAAGCAGCTTTATGATGTCATTAAGGCTCGATGGTGACACGCGCACCCGGAACAAGGATCACAGGTTGTTAGCGGCCATTTTTCCATCAGTCTCCACTGGAGCTAGAAGTGAGCAGACAGATACTCCTATAGACGCTGCTGGAGCCAGATCATTTGTCTCTGTGATGGACAACGTTTGAAATTCGCCCTTAAGCGGGAGACGGCAGCCTACAACAGTCAAATTGATCGCTGCTTATCACTTCTTTTGTGGTAGGTACAGTTATTCCAGATAGGGGAATGGGTAGGTTAAGTTATTCCAGGGAGGGGAATGCTTATGGGCAAGGCATTATGCTTGATCGGAGGCGGATGAAGTGGCAAAAAAGGCTCGGCCTACACCATGACCATGCCAATCGTCAACCCAAAGTGAATATGAGCCACACAGGTTGGTTGAAATAGCGCAACATGAATGATGGAACCTGGATCCAAGCGTCCCAGGATGCATTGCAGCGAAAACGTTCAACAATGTTCAGCGTGACCAATGTTTCTATCTTGGAAAATGAAATTGCATGCTGTATGGAGTGTTTTTGATATATCTTGTCTCAGGATTTGCTTGCAGTCCTACCATATCCCACAAAATGCAGAAGTGCAGTCAATGCAGCTTTTTACCTAAAATGGTAAAAATTGGTCAAAGCCTCATGCGGTTTATTACCTGTCCCTGGAATAACATCAATGGCAATTATAAGAATAATGCTGATAATAATACAAATTTTGTATGTATGTTTTCAGCCCTACAAAACCATAACTATAGAAGTTTAAATTTATACGTAAAGCTAGATATTTGTAGAAATATCTATATTGATATATAGCTATCTATTTATATAGCTAGATATATATCTATGCAGTAACATACATTAGATAGATAGATAGATAGATAGATAGATAGACTGTATATAAGCCTGCAAGTCTTGCACTTGAAGCAGCTTTATGATGTCATTAAGGCTCGATGGTGACACGCGCACCCGGAACAAGGATCACAGGTTGTTAGCGGCCATTTTTCCATCAGTCTCCACTGGAGCTAGAAGTGAGCAGACAGATACTCCTATAGACGCTGCTGGAGCCAGATCATTTGTCTCTGTGATGGACAACGTTTGAAATTCGCCCTTAAGCGGGATACGGCAGCCTACAACAGTCAAATTGATCGCTGCTTATCACTTCTTTTGTGGTAGGTACAGTTATTCCAGATAGGGGAATGGGTAGGTTAAGTTATTCCAGGGAGGGGAATGCTTATGGGCAAGGCATTATGCTTGATCGGAGGCGGATGAAGTGGCAAAAAAGGCTCGGCCTACACCATGACCATGCCAATCGTCAACCCAAAGTGAATATGAGCCACACAGGTTGGTTGAAATAGCGCAACATGAATGATGGAACCTGGATCCAAGCGTCCCAGGATGCATTGCAGCGAAAACGTTCAACAATGTTCAGCGTGACCAATGTTTCTATCTTGGAAAATGAAATTGCATGCTGTATGGAGTGTTTTTGATATATCTTGTCTCAGGATTTGCTTGCAGTCCTACCATATCCCACAAAATGCAGAAGTGCAGTCAATGCAGCTTTTTACCTAAAATGGTAAAAATTGGTCAAAGCCTCATGCGGTTTATTACCTGTCCCTGGAATAACATCAATGGCAATTATAAGAATAATGCTGATAATAATACAAATTTTGTATGTATGTTTTCAGCCCTACAAAACCATAACTATAGAAGTTTAAATTTATACGTAAAGCTAGATATTTGTAGAAATATCTATATTGATATATAGCTATCTATTTATATAGCTAGATATATATCTATGCAGTAACATACATTAGATAGATAGATAGATAGATAGATAGATAGATAGACTGTATATAAGCCTGCAAGTCTTGCACTTGAAGCAGCTTTATGATGTCATTAAGGCTCGATGGTGACACGCGCACCCGGAACAAGGATCACAGGTTGTTAGCGGCCATTTTTCCATCAGTCTCCACTGGAGCTAGAAGTGAGCAGACAGATACTCCTATAGACGCTGCTGGAGCCAGATCATTTGTCTCTGTGATGGACAACGTTTGAAATTCGCCCTTAAGCGGGAGACGGCAGCCTACAACAGTCAAATTGATCGCTGCTTATCACTTCTTTTGTGGTAGGTACAGTTATTCCAGATAGGGGAATGGGTAGGTTAAGTTATTCCAGGGAGGGGAATGCTTATGGGCAAGGCATTATGCTTGATCGGAGGCGGATGAAGTGGCAAAAAAGGCTCGGCCTACACCATGACCATGCAACTCGTCAACCCAAAGTGAATATGAGCCACACAGGTTGGTTGAAATGGCGCAGCATGAATGATAGAACCTGGATCCAAGCGTCCCAGGATGCATTGCAGCGAAAACGTTCAACAATGTTCAGCGTGACCAATGTTTCTATCTTGGAAAATGAAATTGCATGCTGTATGGAGTGTTTTTGACATATCTTGTCTCAGGATTTGCTTGCAGTCCTACCATATCCCACAAAATGCAGAAGTACAGTCAATGCAGCTTTTTACCTAAAATGGTAAAAATTGGTCAAAGACTCATGCGGTTTATTACCTGCCCCTGGAATAACATCAATGGCAATTATAAGAATAATGCTGATAATAATACAAATTTTGTATGTATGTTTTCAGCCCTACAAAACCATAACTATAGAAGTTTAAATTTATACGTAAAGCTAGATATTTGTAGAAATATCTATATTGATATATAGCTATCTATTTATATAGCTAGATATATATCTATGCAGTAACATACATTAGATAGATAGATAGATAGATAGATAGATAGATAGATAGATAGACTGTATATAAGCCTGCAAGTCTTGCACTTGAAGCAGCTTTATGATGTCATTAAGGCTCGATGGTGACACGCGCACCCGGAACAAGGATCACAGGTTGTTAGCGGCCATTTTTCCATCAGTCTCCACTGGAGCTAGAAGTGAGCAGACAGATACTCCTTTAGACGCTGCTGGAGCCAGATCATTTGTCTCTGTGATGGACAACGTTTGAAATTCGCCCTTAAGCGGGATACGGCAGCCTACAACAGTCAAATTGATCGCTGCTTATCACTTCTTTTGTGGTAGGTACAGTTATTCCAGATAGGGGAATGGGTAGGTTAAGTTATTCCAGGGAGGGGAATGCTTATGGGCAAGGCATTATGCTTGATCGGAGGCGGATGAAGTGGCAAAAAAGGCTCGGCCTACACCATGACCATGCCAATCGTCAACCCAAAGTGAATATGAGCCACACAGGTTGGTTGAAATAGCGCAACATGAATGATGGAACCTGGATCCAAGCGTCCCAGGATGCATTGCAGCGAAAACGTTCAACAATGTTCAGCGTGACCAATGTTTCTATCTTGGAAAATGAAATTGCATGCTGTATGGAGTGTTTTTGATATATCTTGTCTCAGGATTTGCTTGCAGTCCTACCATATCCCACAAAATGCAGAAGTGCAGTCAATGCAGCTTTTTACCTAAAATGGTAAAAATTGGTCAAAGCCTCATGCGGTTTATTACCTGTCCCTGGAATAACATCAATGGCAATTATAAGAATAATGCTGATAATAATACAAATTTTGTATGTATGTTTTCAGCCCTACAAAACCATAACTATAGAAGTTTAAATTTATACGTAAAGCTAGATATTTGTAGAAATATCTATATTGATATATAGCTATCTATTTATATAGCTAGATATATATCTATGCAGTAACATACATTAGATAGATAGATAGATAGATAGATAGATAGACTGTATATAAGCCTGCAAGTCTTGCACTTGAAGCAGCTTTATGATGTCATTAAGGCTCGATGGTGACACGCGCACCCGGAACAAGGACCACAGGTTGTTAGCGGCCATTTTTCCATCAGTCTCCACTGGAGCTAGAAGTGAGCAGACAGATACTCCTATAGACGCGGCTGGAGCCAGATCATTTGTCTCTGTGATGGACAACGTTTGAAATTCGCCCTTAAGCGGGAGACGGCAGCCTACAACAGTCAAATATATTGCGGCTTATCACTTCTTTTGAGGGAGGTACAGTTATTCCAGATAGGGGAATGGGTAGGTTAAGATATTCCAGGGTGGGGAATGCTTATGGGCAAGGCATTATGCTTGATCGGAGGCGGATGAAGTGGCAAAAAAGGCTCGGCCTACACCATGACCATGCAACTCGTCAACCCAAAGTGAATATGAGCCACACAGGTTGGTTGAAATGGCGCAGCATGAATGATAGAACCTGGATCCAAGCGTCTCAGGATGCATTGCAGCGAAAACGTTCAACAATGTTCAGCGTGACCAATGTTTCTATCTTGGAAAATGAAATTGCATGCTGTATGGAGTGTTTTTGATATATCTTGTCTCAGGATTTGCTTGCAGTCCTACCATATCCCACAAAATGCAGAAGTGCAGTCAATGCAGCTTTTTACCTAAAATGGTGAAAATTGGTCAAAGCCTCATGCGGTTTATTACCTGCCCCTGGAATAACATCAATGGCAATTATAAGAATAATGCTGATAATAATACAAATTTTGTATGTATGTTTTCAGCCCTACAAAACCATAACTATAGAAGTTTAAATTTATACGTAAAGCTAGATATTTGTAGAAATATCTATATTGATATATAGCTATCTATTTATATAGCTAGATATATATCTATGCAGTAACATACATTAGATAGATAGATAGATAGATAGATAGATAGATAGACTGTATATAAGCCTGCAAGTCTTGCACTTGAAGCAGCTTTATGATGTCATTAAGGCTCGATGGTGACACGCGCACCCGGAACAAGGATCACAGGTTGTTAGCGGCCATTTTTCCATCAGTCTCCACTGGAGCTAGAAGTGAGCAGACAGATACTCCTATAGACGCTGCTGGAGCCAGATCATTTGTCTCTGTGATGGACAACGTTTGAAATTCGCCCTTAAGCGGGATACGGCAGCCTACAACAGTCAAATTGATCGCTGCTTATCACTTCTTTTGTGGTAGGTACAGTTATTCCAGATAGGGGAATGGGTAGGTTAAGTTATTCCAGGGAGGGGAATGCTTATGGGCAAGGCATTATGCTTGATCGGAGGCGGATGAAGTGGCAAAAAAGGCTCGGCCTACACCATGACCATGCCAATCGTCAACCCAAAGTGAATATGAGCCACACAGGTTGGTTGAAATAGCGCAACATGAATGATGGAACCTGGATCCAAGCGTCCCAGGATGCATTGCAGCGAAAACGTTCAACAATGTTCAGCGTGACCAATGTTTCTATCTTGGAAAATGAAATTGCATGCTGTATGGAGTGTTTTTGATATATCTTGTCTCAGGATTTGCTTGCAGTCCTACCATATCCCACAAAATGCAGAAGTGCAGTCAATGCAGCTTTTTACCTAAAATGGTAAAAATTGGTCAAAGCCTCATGCGGTTTATTACCTGTCCCTGGAATAACATCAATGGCAATTATAAGAATAATGCTGATAATAATACAAATTTTGTATGTATGTTTTCAGCCCTACAAAACCATAACTATAGAAGTTTAAATTTATACGTAAAGCTAGATATTTGTAGAAATATCTATATTGATATATAGCTATCTATTTATATAGCTAGATATATATCTATGCAGTAACATACATTAGATAGATAGATAGATAGATAGATAGATAGATAGATAGATAGATAGATAGACTGTATATAAGCCTGCAAGTCTTGCACTTGAAGCAGCTTTATGATGTCATTAAGGCTCGATGGTGACACGCGCACCCGGAACAAGGACCACAGGTTGTTAGCGGCCATTTTTCCATCAGTCTCCACTGGAGCTAGAAGTGAGCAGACAGATACTCCTATAGACGCGGCTGGAGCCAGATCATTTGTCTCTGTGATGGACAACGTTTGAAATTCGCCCTTAAGCGGGAGACGGCAGCCTACAACAGTCAAATATATTGCGGCTTATCACTTCTTTTGAGGGAGGTACAGTTATTCCAGATAGGGGAATGGGTAGGTTAAGATATTCCAGGGTGGGGAATGCTTATGGGCAAGGCATTATGCTTGATCGGAGGCGGATGAAGTGGCAAAAAAGGCTCGGCCTACACCATGACCATGCAACTCGTCAACCCAAAGTGAATATGAGCCACACAGGTTGGTTGAAATGGCGCAGCATGAATGATAGAACCTGGATCCAAGCGTCTCAGGATGCATTGCAGCGAAAACGTTCAACAATGTTCAGCGTGACCAATGTTTCTATCTTGGAAAATGAAATTGCATGCTGTATGGAGTGTTTTTGATATATCTTGTCTCAGGATTTGCTTGCAGTCCTACCATATCCCACAAAATGCAGAAGTGCAGTCAATGCAGCTTTTTACCTAAAATGGTGAAAATTGGTCAAAGCCTCATGCGGTTTATTACCTGCCCCTGGAATAACATCAATGGCAATTATAAGAATAATGCTGATAATAATACAAATTTTGTATGTATGTTTTCAGCCCTACAAAACCATAACTATAGAAGTTTAAATTTATACGTAAAGCTAGATATTTGTAGAAATATCTATATTGATATATAGCTATCTATTTATATAGCTAGATATATATCTATGCAGTAACATACATTAGATAGATAGATAGATAGATAGATAGATAGATAGATAGATAGATAGATAGATAGACTGTATATAAGCCTGCAAGTCTTGCACTTGAAGCAGCTTTATGATGTCATTAAGGCTCGATGGTGACACGCGCACCCGGAACAAGGATCACAGGTTGTTAGCGGCCATTTTTCCATCAGTCTCCACTGGAGCTAGAAGTGAGCAGACAGATACTCCTATAGACGCTGCTGGAGCCAGATCATTTGTCTCTGTGATGGACAACGTTTGAAATTCGCCCTTAAGCGGGATACGGCAGCCTACAACAGTCAAATTGATCGCTGCTTATCACTTCTTTTGTGGTAGGTACAGTTATTCCAGATAGGGGAATGGGTAGGTTAAGTTATTCCAGGGAGGGGAATGCTTATGGGCAAGGCATTATGCTTGATCGGAGGCGGATGAAGTGGCAAAAAAGGCTCGGCCTACACCATGACCATGCCAATCGTCAACCCAAAGTGAATATGAGCCACACAGGTTGGTTGAAATAGCGCAACATGAATGATGGAACCTGGATCCAAGCGTCCCAGGATGCATTGCAGTGAAAACGTTCAACAATGTTCAGCGTGACCAATGTTTCTATCTTGGAAATCGAAATTGCATGCTGTATGGAGTGTTTTTGACATATCTTGTCTCAGGATTTGCTTGCAGTCCTACCATATCCCACAAAATGCAGAAGTGCAGTCAATGCAGCTTTTTACCTAAAATGGTAAAAATTGGTCAAAGACTCATGCGGTTTATTACCTGCCCCTGGAATAACATCAATGGCAATTATAAGAATAATGCTGATAATAATACAAATTTTGTATGTATGTTTTCAGCCCTACAAAACCATAACTATACAAGTTTAAATTTATACGTAAAGCTAGATATTTGTAGAAATATCTATATTGATATATAACTATCTATTTATATAGCTAGATATATATCTATGCAGTAACATACATTAGATAGATAGATAGATAGATAGACTGTATATAAGCCTGCAAGTCTTGCACTTGAAGCAGCTTTATGATGTCATTAAGGCTCGATGGTGACACGCGCACCCGGAACAAGGATCACAGGTTGTTAGCGGCCATTTTTCCATCAGTCTCCACTGGAGCTAGAAGTGAGCAGACAGATACTCCTATAGACGCTGCTGGAGCCAGATCATTTGTCTCTGTGATGGACAACGTTTGAAATTCGCCCTTAAGCGGGAGACGGCAGCCTACAACAGTCAAATTGATCGCTGCTTATCACTTCTTTTGTGGTAGGTACAGTTATTCCAGATAGGGGAATGGGTAGGTTAAGTTATTCCAGGGAGGGGAATGCTTATGGGCAAGGCATTATGCTTGATCGGAGGCGGATGAAGTGGCAAAAAAGGCTCGGCCTACACCATGACCATGCAACTCGTCAACCCAAAGTGAATATGAGCCACACAGGTTGGTTGAAATGGCGCAGCATGAATGATAGAACCTGGATCCAAGCGTCCCAGGATGCATTGCAGCGAAAACGTTCAACAATGTTCAGCGTGACCAATGTTTCTATCTTGGAAAATGAAATTGCATGCTGTATGGAGTGTTTTTGACATATCTTGTCTCAGGATTTGCTTGCAGTCCTACCATATCCCACAAAATGCAGAAGTACAGTCAATGCAGCTTTTTACCTAAAATGGTAAAAATTGGTCAAAGACTCATGCGGTTTATTACCTGCCCCTGGAATAACATCAATGGCAATTATAAGAATAATGCTGATAATAATACAAATTTTGTATGTATGTTTTCAGCCCTACAAAACCATAACTATAGAAGTTTAAATTTATACGTAAAGCTAGATATTTGTAGAAATATCTATATTGATATATAGCTATCTATTTATATAGCTAGATATATATCTATGCAGTAACATACATTAGATAGATAGATAGATAGATAGATAGATAGATAGATAGATAGATAGATAGATAGACTGTATATAAGCCTGCAAGTCTTGCACTTGAAGCAGCTTTATGATGTCATTAAGGCTCGATGGTGACACGCGCACCCGGAACAAGGATCACAGGTTGTTAGCGGCCATTTTTCCATCAGTCTCCACTGGAGCTAGAAGTGAGCAGACAGATACTCCTTTAGACGCTGCTGGAGCCAGATCATTTGTCTCTGTGATGGACAACGTTTGAAATTCGCCCTTAAGCGGGATACGGCAGCCTACAACAGTCAAATTGATCGCTGCTTATCACTTCTTTTGTGGTAGGTACAGTTATTCCAGATAGGGGAATGGGTAGGTTAAGTTATTCCAGGGAGGGGAATGCTTATGGGCAAGGCATTATGCTTGATCGGAGGCGGATGAAGTGGCAAAAAAGGCTCGGCCTACACCATGACCATGCCAATCGTCAACCCAAAGTGAATATGAGCCACACAGGTTGGTTGAAATAGCGCAACATGAATGATGGAACCTGGATCCAAGCGTCCCAGGATGCATTGCAGCGAAAACGTTCAACAATGTTCAGCGTGACCAATGTTTCTATCTTGGAAAATGAAATTGCATGCTGTATGGAGTGTTTTTGATATATCTTGTCTCAGGATTTGCTTGCAGTCCTACCATATCCCACAAAATGCAGAAGTGCAGTCAATGCAGCTTTTTACCTAAAATGGTAAAAATTGGTCAAAGCCTCATGCGGTTTATTACCTGTCCCTGGAATAACATCAATGGCAATTATAAGAATAATGCTGATAATAATACAAATTTTGTATGTATGTTTTCAGCCCTACAAAACCATAACTATAGAAGTTTAAATTTATACGTAAAGCTAGATATTTGTAGAAATATCTATATTGATATATAGCTATCTATTTATATAGCTAGATATATATCTATGCAGTAACATACATTAGATAGATAGATAGATAGATAGATAGACTGTATATAAGCCTGCAAGTCTTGCACTTGAAGCAGCTTTATGATGTCATTAAGGCTCGATGGTGACACGCGCACCCGGAACAAGGACCACAGGTTGTTAGCGGCCATTTTTCCATCAGTCTCCACTGGAGCTAGAAGTGAGCAGACAGATACTCCTATAGACGCGGCTGGAGCCAGATCATTTGTCTCTGTGATGGACAACGTTTGAAATTCGCCCTTAAGCGGGAGACGGCAGCCTACAACAGTCAAATATATTGCGGCTTATCACTTCTTTTGAGGGAGGTACAGTTATTCCAGATAGGGGAATGGGTAGGTTAAGATATTCCAGGGTGGGGAATGCTTATGGGCAAGGCATTATGCTTGATCGGAGGCGGATGAAGTGGCAAAAAAGGCTCGGCCTACACCATGACCATGCAACTCGTCAACCCAAAGTGAATATGAGCCACACAGGTTGGTTGAAATGGCGCAGCATGAATGATAGAACCTGGATCCAAGCGTCTCAGGATGCATTGCAGCGAAAACGTTCAACAATGTTCAGCGTGACCAATGTTTCTATCTTGGAAAATGAAATTGCATGCTGTATGGAGTGTTTTTGATATATCTTGTCTCAGGATTTGCTTGCAGTCCTACCATATCCCACAAAATGCAGAAGTGCAGTCAATGCAGCTTTTTACCTAAAATGGTGAAAATTGGTCAAAGCCTCATGCGGTTTATTACCTGCCCCTGGAATAACATCAATGGCAATTATAAGAATAATGCTGATAATAATACAAATTTTGTATGTATGTTTTCAGCCCTACAAAACCATAACTATAGAAGTTTAAATTTATACGTAAAGCTAGATATTTGTAGAAATATCTATATTGATATATAGCTATCTATTTATATAGCTAGATATATATCTATGCAGTAACATACATTAGATAGATAGATAGATAGATAGATAGATAGATAGATAGACTGTATATAAGCCTGCAAGTCTTGCACTTGAAGCAGCTTTATGATGTCATTAAGGCTCGATGGTGACACGCGCACCCGGAACAAGGATCACAGGTTGTTAGCGGCCATTTTTCCATCAGTCTCCACTGGAGCTAGAAGTGAGCAGACAGATACTCCTATAGACGCTGCTGGAGCCAGATCATTTGTCTCTGTGATGGACAACGTTTGAAATTCGCCCTTAAGCGGGATACGGCAGCCTACAACAGTCAAATTGATCGCTGCTTATCACTTCTTTTGTGGTAGGTACAGTTATTCCAGATAGGGGAATGGGTAGGTTAAGTTATTCCAGGGAGGGGAATGCTTATGGGCAAGGCATTATGCTTGATCGGAGGCGGATGAAGTGGCAAAAAAGGCTCGGCCTACACCATGACCATGCCAATCGTCAACCCAAAGTGAATATGAGCCACACAGGTTGGTTGAAATAGCGCAACATGAATGATGGAACCTGGATCCAAGCGTCCCAGGATGCATTGCAGCGAAAACGTTCAACAATGTTCAGCGTGACCAATGTTTCTATCTTGGAAAATGAAATTGCATGCTGTATGGAGTGTTTTTGATATATCTTGTCTCAGGATTTGCTTGCAGTCCTACCATATCCCACAAAATGCAGAAGTGCAGTCAATGCAGCTTTTTACCTAAAATGGTAAAAATTGGTCAAAGCCTCATGCGGTTTATTACCTGTCCCTGGAATAACATCAATGGCAATTATAAGAATAATGCTGATAATAATACAAATTTTGTATGTATGTTTTCAGCCCTACAAAACCATAACTATAGAAGTTTAAATTTATACGTAAAGCTAGATATTTGTAGAAATATCTATATTGATATATAGCTATCTATTTATATAGCTAGATATATATCTATGCAGTAACATACATTAGATAGATAGATAGATAGATAGATAGATAGATAGATAGATAGATAGATAGATAGATAGACTGTATATAAGCCTGCAAGTCTTGCACTTGAAGCAGCTTTATGATGTCATTAAGGCTCGATGGTGACACGCGCACCCGGAACAAGGACCACAGGTTGTTAGCGGCCATTTTTCCATCAGTCTCCACTGGAGCTAGAAGTGAGCAGACAGATACTCCTATAGACGCGGCTGGAGCCAGATCATTTGTCTCTGTGATGGACAACGTTTGAAATTCGCCCTTAAGCGGGAGACGGCAGCCTACAACAGTCAAATATATTGCGGCTTATCACTTCTTTTGAGGGAGGTACAGTTATTCCAGATAGGGGAATGGGTAGGTTAAGATATTCCAGGGTGGGGAATGCTTATGGGCAAGGCATTATGCTTGATCGGAGGCGGATGAAGTGGCAAAAAAGGCTCGGCCTACACCATGACCATGCAACTCGTCAACCCAAAGTGAATATGAGCCACACAGGTTGGTTGAAATGGCGCAGCATGAATGATAGAACCTGGATCCAAGCGTCTCAGGATGCATTGCAGCGAAAACGTTCAACAATGTTCAGCGTGACCAATGTTTCTATCTTGGAAAATGAAATTGCATGCTGTATGGAGTGTTTTTGATATATCTTGTCTCAGGATTTGCTTGCAGTCCTACCATATCCCACAAAATGCAGAAGTGCAGTCAATGCAGCTTTTTACCTAAAATGGTGAAAATTGGTCAAAGCCTCATGCGGTTTATTACCTGCCCCTGGAATAACATCAATGGCAATTATAAGAATAATGCTGATAATAATACAAATTTTGTATGTATGTTTTCAGCCCTACAAAACCATAACTATAGAAGTTTAAATTTATACGTAAAGCTAGATATTTGTAGAAATATCTATATTGATATATAGCTATCTATTTATATAGCTAGATATATATCTATGCAGTAACATACATTAGATAGATAGATAGATAGATAGATAGATGGATAGATAGACTGTATATAAGCCTGCAAGTCTTGCACTTGAAGCAGCTTTATGATGTCATTAAGGCTCGATGGTGACACGCGCACCCGGAACAAGGATCACAGGTTGTTAGCGGCCATTTTTCCATCAGTCTCCACTGGAGCTAGAAGTGAGCAGACAGATACTCCTATAGACGCTGCTGGAGCCAGATCATTTGTCTCTGTGATGGACAACGTTTGAAATTCGCCCTTAAGCGGGAGACGGCAGCCTACAACAGTCAAATTGATCGCTGCTTATCACTTCTTTTGAGGGAGGTACAGTTATTCCAGATAGGGGAATGGGTAGGTTAAGATATTCCAGGGTGGGCAATGCTTATGGGCAAGGCATTATGCTTGATCGGAGGCGGATGAAGTGGCAAAAAAGGCTCGGCCTACACCATGACCATGCAACTCGTCAACCCAAAGTGAATATGAGCCACACAGGTTGGTTGAAATGGCGCAGCATGAATGATAGAACCTGGATCCAAGCGTCTCAGGATGCATTGCAGCGAAAACGTTCAACAATGTTCAGCGTGACCAATGTTTCTATCTTGGAAAATGAAATTGCATGCTGTATGGAGTGTTTTTGATATATCTTGTCTCAGGATTTGCTTGCAGTCCTACCATATCCCACAAAATGCAGAAGTGCAGTCAATGCAGCTTTTTACCTAAAATGGTAAAAATTGGTCAAAGCCTCATGCGGTTTATTACCTGTCCCTGGAATAACATCAATGGCAATTATAAGAATAATGCTGATAATAATACAAATTTTGTATGTATGTTTTCAGCCCTACAAAACCATAACTATAGAAGTTTAAATTTATACGTAAAGCTAGATATTTGTAGAAATATCTATATTGATATATAGCTATCTATTTATATAGCTAGATATATATCTATGCAGTAACATACATTAGATAGATAGATAGATAGATAGATAGATAGATAGATAGATAGACTGTATATAAGCCTGCAAGTCTTGCACTTGAAGCAGCTTTATGATGTCATTAAGGCTCGATGGTGACACGCGCACCCGGAACAAGGATCACAGGTTATTAGCGGCCATTTTTCCATCAGTCTCCACTGGAGCTAGAAGTGAGCAGACAGATACTCCTATAGACGCTGCTGGAGCCAGATCATTTGTCTCTGTGATGGACAACGTTTGAAATTCGCCCTTAAGCGGGATACGGCAGCCTACAACAGTCAAATTGATCGCTGCTTATCACTTCTTTTGTGGTAGGTACAGTTATTCCAGATAGGGGAATGGGTAGGTTAAGTTATTCCAGGGAGGGGAATGCTTATGGGCAAGGCATTATGCTTGATCGGAGGCGGATGAAGTGGCAAAAAAGGCTCGGCCTACACCATGACCATGCCAATCGTCAACCCAAAGTGAATATGAGCCACACAGGTTGGTTGAAATAGCGCAACATGAATGATGGAACCTGGATCCAAGCGTCCCAGGATGCATTGCAGCGAAAACGTTCAACAATGTTCAGCGTGACCAATGTTTCTATCTTGGAAAATGAAATTGCATGCTGTATGGAGTGTTTTTGATATATCTTGTCTCAGGATTTGCTTGCAGTCCTACCATATCCCACAAAATGCAGAAGTGCAGTCAATGCAGCTTTTTACCTAAAATGGTAAAAATTGGTCAAAGCCTCATGCGGTTTATTACCTGTCCCTGGAATAACATCAATGGCAATTATAAGAATAATGCTGATAATAATACAAATTTTGTATGTATGTTTTCAGCCCTACAAAACCATAACTATAGAAGTTTAAATTTATACGTAAAGCTAGATATTTGTAGAAATATCTATATTGATATATAGCTATCTATTTATATAGCTAGATATATATCTATGCAGTAACATACATTAGATAGATAGATAGATAGATAGATAGATAGATAGATAGACTGTATATAAGCCTGCAAGTCTTGCACTTGAAGCAGCTTTATGATGTCATTAAGGCTCGATGGTGACACGCGCACCCGGAACAAGGATCACAGGTTGTTAGCGGCCATTTTTCCATCAGTCTCCACTGGAGCTAGAAGTGAGCAGACAGATACTCCTATAGACGCTGCTGGAGCCAGATCATTTGTCTCTGTGATGGACAACGTTTGAAATTCGCCCTTAAGCGGGAGACGGCAGCCTACAACAGTCAAATTGATCGCTGCTTATCACTTCTTTTGTGGTAGGTACAGTTATTCCAGATAGGGGAATGGGTAGGTTAAGTTATTCCAGGGAGGGGAATGCTTATGGGCAAGGCATTATGCTTGATCGGAGGCGGATGAAGTGGCAAAAATGGCTCGGCCTACACCATGACCATGCCAATCGTCAACCCAAAGTGAATATGAGCCACACAGGTTGGTTGAAATAGCGCAACATGAATGATGGAACCTGGATCCAAGCGTCCCAGGATGCATTGCAGCGAAAACGTTCAACAATGTTCAGCGTGACCAATGTTTCTATCTTGGAAAATGAAATTGCATGCTGTATGGAGTGTTTTTGATATATCTTGTCTCAGGATTTGCTTGCAGTCCTACCATATCCCACAAAATGCAGAAGTGCAGTCAATGCAGCTTTTTACCTAAAATGGTAAAAATTGGTCAAAGACTCATGCGGTTTATTACCTGCCCCTGGAATAACATCAATGGCAATTATAAGAATAATGCTGATAATAATACAAATTTTGTATGTATGTTTTCAGCCCTACAAAACCATAACTATACAAGTTTAAATTTATACGTAAAGCTAGATATTTGTAGAAATATCTATATTGATATATAACTATCTATTTATATAGCTAGATATATATCTATGCAGTAACATACATTAGATAGATAGATAGATAGATAGATAGATAGATAGATAGATAGATAGATAGATAGACTGTATATAAGCCTGCAAGTCTTGCACTTGAAGCAGCTTTATGATGTCATTAAGGCTCGATGGTGACACGCGCACCTGGAACAAGGACCACAGGTTGTTAGCGGCCATTTTTCCATCAGTCTCCACTGGAGCTAGAAGTGAGCAGACAGATACTCCTATAGACGCGGCTGGAGCCAGATCATTTGTCTCTGTGATGGACAACGTTTGAAATTCGCCCTTAAGCGGGAGACGGCAGCCTACAACAGTCAAATATATTGCGGCTTATCACTTCTTTTGAGGGAGGTACAGTTATTCCAGATAGGGGAATGGGTAGGTTAAGATATTCCAGGGTGGGGAATGCTTATGGGCAAGGCATTATGCTTGATCGGAGGCGGATGAAGTGGCAAAAAAGGCTCGGCCTACACCATGACCATGCAACTCGTCAACCCAAAGTGAATATGAGCCACACAGGTTGGTTGAAATGGCGCAGCATGAATGATAGAACCTGGATCCAAGCGTCTCAGGATGCATTGCAGCGAAAACGTTCAACAATGTTCAGCGTGACCAATGTTTCTATCTTGGGAAATGAAATTGCATGCTGTATGGAGTGTTTTTGATATATCTTGTCTCAGGATTTGCTTGCAGTCCTACCATATCCCACAAAATGCAGAAGTGCAGTCAATGCAGCTTTTTACCTAAAATGGTAAAAATTGGTCAAAGACTCATGCGGTTTATTACCTGCCCCTGGAATAACATCAATGGCAATTATAAGAATAATGCTGATAATAATACAAATTTTGTATGTATGTTTTCAGCCCTACAAAACCATAACTATAGAAGTTTAAATTTATACGTAAAGCTAGATATTTGTAGAAATATCTATATTGATATATAGCTATCTATTTATATAGCTAGATATATATCTATGCAGTAACATACATTAGATAGATAGATAGATAGATAGACTGTATATAAGCCTGCAAGTCTTGCACTTGAAGCAGCTTTATGATGTCATTAAGGCTCGATGGTGACACGCGCACCCGGAACAAGGATCACAGGTTGTTAGCGGCCATTTTTCCATCAGTCTCCACTGGAGCTAGAAGTGAGCAGACAGATACTCCTATAGACGCTGCTGGAGCCAGATCATTTGTCTCTGTGATGGACAACGTTTGAAATTCGCCCTTAAGCGGGATACGGCAGCCTACAACAGTCAAATTGATCGCTGCTTATCACTTCTTTTGTGGTAGGTACAGTTATTCCAGATAGGGGAATGGGTAGGTTAAGTTATTCCAGGGAGGGGAATGCTTATGGGCAAGGCATTATGCTTGATCGGAGGCGGATGAAGTGGCAAAAAAGGCTCGGCCTACACCATGACCATGCCAATCGTCAACCCAAAGTGAATATGAGCCACACAGGTTGGTTGAAATAGCGCAACATGAATGATGGAACCTGGATCCAAGCGTCCCAGGATGCATTGCAGCGAAAACGTTCAACAATGTTCAGCGTGACCAATGTTTCTATCTTGGAAAATGAAATTGCATGCTGTATGGAGTGTTTTTGACATATCTTGTCTCAGGATTTGCTTGCAGTCCTACCATATCCCACAAAATGCAGAAGTGCAGTCAATGCAGCTTTTTACCTAAAATGGTAAAAATTGGTCAAAGACTCATGCGGTTTATTACCTGCCCCTGGAATAACATCAATGGCAATTATAAGAATAATGCTGATAATAATACAACTTTTGTATGTATGTTTTCAGCCCTACAAAACCATAACTATAGAAGTTTAAATTTATACGTAAAGCTAGATATTTGTAGAAATATCTATATTGATATATAGCTATCTATTTATATAGCTAGATATATATCTATGCAGTAACATACATTAGATAGATAGATAGATAGATAGATAGATAGATAGATAGATAGATAGATAGATAGACTGTATATAAGCCTGCAAGTCTTGCACTTGAAGCAGCTTTATGATGTCATTAAGGCTCGATGGTGACACGCGCACCCGGAACAAGGATCACAGGTTGTTAGCGGCCATTTTTCCATCAGTCTCCACTGGAGCTAGAAGTGAGCAGACAGATACTCCTATAGACGCTGCTGGAGCCAGATCATTTGTCTCTGTGATGGACAACGTTTGAAATTCGCCCTTAAGCGGGAGACGGCAGCCTACAACAGTCAAATTGATCGCTGCTTATCACTTCTTTTGTGGTAGGTACAGTTATTCCAGATAGGGGAATGGGTAGGTTAAGTTATTCCAGGGAGGGGAATGCTTATGGGCAAGGCATTATGCTTGATCGGAGGCGGATGAAGTGGCAAAAATGGCTCGGCCTACACCATGACCATGCCAATCGTCAACCCAAAGTGAATATGAGCCACACAGGTTGGTTGAAATAGCGCAACATGAATGATGGAACCTGGATCCAAGCGTCCCAGGATGCATTGCAGCGAAAACGTTCAACAATGTTCAGCGTGACCAATGTTTCTATCTTGGAAAATGAAATTGCATGCTGTATGGAGTGTTTTTGATATATCTTGTCTCAGGATTTGCTTGCAGTCCTACCATATCCCACAAAATGCAGAAGTGCAGTCAATGCAGCTTTTTACCTAAAATGGTAAAAATTGGTCAAAGCCTCATGCGGTTTATTACCTGTCCCTGGAATAACATCAATGGCAATTATAAGAATAATGCTGATAATAATACAAATTTTGTATGTATGTTTTCAGCCCTACAAAACCATAACTATAGAAGTTTAAATTTATACGTAAAGCTAGATATTTGTAGAAATATCTATATTGATATATAGCTATCTATTTATATAGCTAGATATATATCTATGCAGTAACATACATTAGATAGATAGATAGATAGATAGATAGATAGATAGACTGTATATAAGCCTGCAAGTCTTGCACTTGAAGCAGCTTTATGATGTCATTAAGGCTCGATGGTGACACGCGCACCCGGAACAAGGATCACAGGTTGTTAGCGGCCATTTTTCCATCAGTCTCCACTGGAGCTAGAAGTGAGCAGACAGATACTCCTATAGACGCTGCTGGAGCCAGATCATTTGTCTCTGTGATGGACAACGTTTGAAATTCGCCCTTAAGCGGGAGACGGCAGCCTACAACAGTCAAATTGATCGCTGCTTATCACTTCTTTTGTGGTAGGTACAGTTATTCCAGATAGGGGAATGGGTAGGTTAAGTTATTCCAGGGAGGGGAATGCTTATGGGCAAGGCATTATGCTTGATCGGAGGCGGATGAAGTGGCAAAAATGGCTCGGCCTACACCATGACCATGCCAATCGTCAACCCAAAGTGAATATGAGCCACACAGGTTGGTTGAAATAGCGCAACATGAATGATGGAACCTGGATCCAAGCGTCCCAGGATGCATTGCAGCGAAAACGTTCAACAATGTTCAGCGTGACCAATGTTTCTATCTTGGAAAATGAAATTGCATGCTGTATGGAGTGTTTTTGATATATCTTGTCTCAGGATTTGCTTGCAGTCCTACCATATCCCACAAAATGCAGAAGTGCAGTCAATGCAGCTTTTTACCTAAAATGGTAAAAATTGGTCAAAGACTCATGCGGTTTATTACCTGCCCCTGGAATAACATCAATGGCAATTATAAGAATAATGCTGATAATAATACAAATTTTGTATGTATGTTTTCAGCCCTACAAAACCATAACTATACAAGTTTAAATTTATACGTAAAGCTAGATATTTGTAGAAATATCTATATTGATATATAACTATCTATTTATATAGCTAGATATATATCTATGCAGTAACATACATTAGATAGATAGATAGATAGATAGATAGATAGATAGATAGATAGATAGATAGACTGTATATAAGCCTGCAAGTCTTGCACTTGAAGCAGCTTTATGATGTCATTAAGGCTCGATGGTGACACGCGCACCTGGAACAAGGACCACAGGTTGTTAGCGGCCATTTTTCCATCAGTCTCCACTGGAGCTAGAAGTGAGCAGACAGATACTCCTATAGACGCGGCTGGAGCCAGATCATTTGTCTCTGTGATGGACAACGTTTGAAATTCGCCCTTAAGCGGGAGACGGCAGCCTACAACAGTCAAATATATTGCGGCTTATCACTTCTTTTGAGGGAGGTACAGTTATTCCAGATAGGGGAATGGGTAGGTTAAGATATTCCAGGGTGGGGAATGCTTATGGGCAAGGCATTATGCTTGATCGGAGGCGGATGAAGTGGCAAAAAAGGCTCGGCCTACACCATGACCATGCAACTCGTCAACCCAAAGTGAATATGAGCCACACAGGTTGGTTGAAATGGCGCAGCATGAATGATAGAACCTGGATCCAAGCGTCTCAGGATGCATTGCAGCGAAAACGTTCAACAATGTTCAGCGTGACCAATGTTTCTATCTTGGGAAATGAAATTGCATGCTGTATGGAGTGTTTTTGATATATCTTGTCTCAGGATTTGCTTGCAGTCCTACCATATCCCACAAAATGCAGAAGTGCAGTCAATGCAGCTTTTTACCTAAAATGGTAAAAATTGGTCAAAGACTCATGCGGTTTATTACCTGCCCCTGGAATAACATCAATGGCAATTATAAGAATAATGCTGATAATAATACAAATTTTGTATGTATGTTTTCAGCCCTACAAAACCATAACTATAGAAGTTTAAATTTATACGTAAAGCTAGATATTTGTAGAAATATCTATATTGATATATAGCTATCTATTTATATAGCTAGATATATATCTATGCAGTAACATACATTAGATAGATAGATAGATAGATAGACTGTATATAAGCCTGCAAGTCTTGCACTTGAAGCAGCTTTATGATGTCATTAAGGCTCGATGGTGACACGCGCACCCGGAACAAGGATCACAGGTTGTTAGCGGCCATTTTTCCATCAGTCTCCACTGGAGCTAGAAGTGAGCAGACAGATACTCCTATAGACGCTGCTGGAGCCAGATCATTTGTCTCTGTGATGGACAACGTTTGAAATTCGCCCTTAAGCGGGATACGGCAGCCTACAACAGTCAAATTGATCGCTGCTTATCACTTCTTTTGTGGTAGGTACAGTTATTCCAGATAGGGGAATGGGTAGGTTAAGTTATTCCAGGGAGGGGAATGCTTATGGGCAAGGCATTATGCTTGATCGGAGGCGGATGAAGTGGCAAAAAAGGCTCGGCCTACACCATGACCATGCCAATCGTCAACCCAAAGTGAATATGAGCCACACAGGTTGGTTGAAATAGCGCAACATGAATGATGGAACCTGGATCCAAGCGTCCCAGGATGCATTGCAGCGAAAACGTTCAACAATGTTCAGCGTGACCAATGTTTCTATCTTGGAAAATGAAATTGCATGCTGTATGGAGTGTTTTTGACATATCTTGTCTCAGGATTTGCTTGCAGTCCTACCATATCCCACAAAATGCAGAAGTGCAGTCAATGCAGCTTTTTACCTAAAATGGTAAAAATTGGTCAAAGACTCATGCGGTTTATTACCTGCCCCTGGAATAACATCAATGGCAATTATAAGAATAATGCTGATAATAATACAACTTTTGTATGTATGTTTTCAGCCCTACAAAACCATAACTATAGAAGTTTAAATTTATACGTAAAGCTAGATATTTGTAGAAATATCTATATTGATATATAGCTATCTATTTATATAGCTAGATATATATCTATGCAGTAACATACATTAGATAGATAGATAGATAGATAGATAGATAGATAGATAGATAGATAGATAGATAGACTGTATATAAGCCTGCAAGTCTTGCACTTGAAGCAGCTTTATGATGTCATTAAGGCTCGATGGTGACACGCGCACCCGGAACAAGGATCACAGGTTGTTAGCGGCCATTTTTCCATCAGTCTCCACTGGAGCTAGAAGTGAGCAGACAGATACTCCTATAGACGCTGCTGGAGCCAGATCATTTGTCTCTGTGATGGACAACGTTTGAAATTCGCCCTTAAGCGGGAGACGGCAGCCTACAACAGTCAAATTGATCGCTGCTTATCACTTCTTTTGTGGTAGGTACAGTTATTCCAGATAGGGGAATGGGTAGGTTAAGTTATTCCAGGGAGGGGAATGCTTATGGGCAAGGCATTATGCTTGATCGGAGGCGGATGAAGTGGCAAAAATGGCTCGGCCTACACCATGACCATGCCAATCGTCAACCCAAAGTGAATATGAGCCACACAGGTTGGTTGAAATAGCGCAACATGAATGATGGAACCTGGATCCAAGCGTCCCAGGATGCATTGCAGCGAAAACGTTCAACAATGTTCAGCGTGACCAATGTTTCTATCTTGGAAAATGAAATTGCATGCTGTATGGAGTGTTTTTGATATATCTTGTCTCAGGATTTGCTTGCAGTCCTACCATATCCCACAAAATGCAGAAGTGCAGTCAATGCAGCTTTTTACCTAAAATGGTAAAAATTGGTCAAAGACTCATGCGGTTTATTACCTGCCCCTGGAATAACATCAATGGCAATTATAAGAATAATGCTGATAATAATACAAATTTTGTATGTATGTTTTCAGCCCTACAAAACCATAACTATACAAGTTTAAATTTATACGTAAAGCTAGATATTTGTAGAAATATCTATATTGATATATAACTATCTATTTATATAGCTAGATATATATCTATGCAGTAACATACATTAGATAGATAGATAGATAGATAGATAGATAGATAGACTGTATATAAGCCTGCAAGTCTTGCACTTGAAGCAGCTTTATGATGTCATTAAGGCTCGATGGTGACACGCGCACCTGGAACAAGGACCACAGGTTGTTAGCGGCCATTTTTCCATCAGTCTCCACTGGAGCTAGAAATGAGCAGACAGATACTCCTATAGACGCGGCTGGAGCCAGATCATTTGTCTCTGTGATGGACAACGTTTGAAATTCGCCCTTAAGCGGGAGACGGCAGCCTACAACAGTCAAATATATTGCGGCTTATCACTTCTTTTGAGGGAGGTACAGTTATTCCAGATAGGGGAATGGGTAGGTTAAGATATTCCAGGGTGGGGAATGCTTATGGGCAAGGCATTATGCTTGATCGGAGGCGGATGAAGTGGCAAAAAAGGCTCGGCCTACACCATGACCATGCAACTCGTCAACCCAAAGTGAATATGAGCCACACAGGTTGGTTGAAATGGCGCAGCATGAATGATAGAACCTGGATCCAAGCGTCTCAGGATGCATTGCAGCGAAAACGTTCAACAATGTTCAGCGTGACCAATGTTTCTATCTTGGGAAATGAAATCGCATGCTGTATGGAGTGTTTTTGATATATCTTGTCTCAGGATGTGCTTGCAGTCCTACCATATCCCACAAAATGCAGAAGTGCAGTCAATGCAGCTTTTTACCTAAAATGGTAAAAATTGGTCAAAGCCTCATGCGGTTTATTACCTGCCCCTGGAATAACATCAATGGCAATTATAAGAATAATGCTGATAATAATACAAATTTTGTATGTATGTTTTCAGCCCTACAAAACCATAACTATAGAAGTTTAAATTTATACGTAAAGCTAGATATTTGTAGAAATATCTATATTGATATATAGCTATCTATTTATATAGCTAGATATATATCTATGCAGTAACATACATTAGATAGATAGATAGATAGATAGATAGATAGAGTGTATATAAGCCTGCAAGTCTTGCACTTGAAGCAGCTTTATGATGTCATTAAGGCTCGATGGTGACACGCGCACCCGGAACAAGGATCACAGGTTGTTAGCGGCCATTTTTCCATCAGTCTCCACTGGAGCTAGAAGTGAGCAGACAGATACTCCTATAGACGCTGCTGGAGCCAGATCATTTGTCTCTGTCATTTGTCTCTTTGGAATCGTGTCACCCCTAGGCATCCTGTTGTCCTATCCAGCCGAACTGACGAAGGGGTTCTTCCCCGAAACGCGTATTCCATTGCTGGTTTTTAATTTCTGAA
This sequence comes from Eleutherodactylus coqui, assembly GCF_035609145.1. Taxonomy (NCBI): domain Eukaryota; kingdom Metazoa; phylum Chordata; class Amphibia; order Anura; family Eleutherodactylidae; genus Eleutherodactylus; species Eleutherodactylus coqui. Next base: position 42,295 of record NW_027101823.1, read on the forward strand.
AAAATAATAATAAAAAAGAAGTGCTTTCACCATCACACATTGGACTTTGATCTACATCTTCTAGTAGCTTAGAGTGTTGCGCCTCCATACCAGTTCTTTTCACATCCTTTTCGAGATACTCCTATAGACGCTGCTGGAGCCAGATCATTTGTCTCTGTGATGGACAACGTTTGAAATTCGCCCTTAAGCGGGAGACGGCAGCCTACAACAGTCAAATTGATCGCTGCTTATCACTTCTTTTGTGGTAGGTACAGTTATTCCAGATAGGGGAATGGGTAGGTTAAGTTATTCCAGGGAGGGGAATGCTTATGGGCAAGGCATTATGCTTGATCGGAGGCGGATGAAGTGGCAAAAAAGGCTCGGCCTACACCATGACCATGCCAATCGTCAACCCAAAGTGAATATGAGCCACACAGGTTGGTTGAAATAGCGCAACATGAATGATGGAACCTGGTTCCAAGCGTCCCAGGATGCATTGCAGCGAAAACGTTCAACAATGTTCAGCGTGACCAATGTTTCTATCTTGGAAAATGAAATTGCATGCTGTATGGAGTGTTTTTGACATATCTTGTCTCAGGATTTGCTTGCAGTCCTACCATATCCCACAAAATGCAGAAGTGCAGTCAATGCAGCTTTTTACCTAAAATGGTAAAAATTGGTCAAAGACTCATGCGGTTTATTACCTGCCCCTGGAATAACATCAATGGCAATTATAAGAATAATGCTGATAATAATACAAATTTTGTATGTATGTTTTCAGCCCTACAAAACCATAACTATAGAAGTTTAAATTTATACGTAAAGCTAGATATTTGTAGAAATATCTATATTGATATATAGCTATCTATTTATATAGCTAGATATATATCTATGCAGTAACATACATTAGATAGATAGATAGATAGATAGATAGATAGACTGTATATAAGCCTGCAAGTCTTGCACTTGAAGCAGCTTTATGATGTCATTAAGGCTCGATGGTGACACGCGCACCCGGAACAAGGATCACAGGTTGTTAGCGGCCATTTTTCCATCAGTCTCCACTGGAGCTAGAAGTGAGCAGACAGATACTCCTATAGACGCTGCTGGAGCCAGATCATTTGTCTCTGTGATGGACAACGTTTGAAATTCGCCCTTAAGCGGGATACGGCAGCCTACAACAGTCAAATTGATCGCTGCTTATCACTTCTTTTGTGGTAGGTACAGTTATTCCAGATAGGGGAATGGGTAGGTTAAGTTATTCCAGGGAGGGGAATGCTTATGGGCAAGGCATTATGCTTGATCGGAGGCGGATGAAGTGGCAAAAAAGGCTCGGCCTACACCATGACCATGCCAATCGTCAACCCAAAGTGAATATGAGCCACACAGGTTGGTTGAAATAGCGCAACATGAATGATGGAACCTGGATCCAAGCGTCCCAGGATGCATTGCAGCGAAAACGTTCAACAATGTTCAGCGTGACCAATGTTTCTATCTTGGAAAATGAAATTGCATGCTGTATGGAGTGTTTTTGACATATCTTGTCTCAGGATTTGCTTGCAGTCCTACCATATCCCACAAAATGCAGAAGTGCAGTCAATGCAGCTTTTTACCTAAAATGGTAAAAATTGGTCAAAGACTCATGCGGTTTATTACCTGCCCCTGGAATAACATCAATGGCAATTATAAGAATAATGCTGATAATAATACAAATTTTGTATGTATGTTTTCAGCCCTACAAAACCATAACTATAGAAGTTTAAATTTATACGTAAAGCTAGATATTTGTAGAAATATCTATATTGATATATAGCTATCTATTTATATAGCTAGATATATATCTATGCAGTAACATACATTAGATAGATAGATAGATAGATAGATAGATAGATAGATAGACTGTATATAAGCCTGCAAGTCTTGCACTTGAAGCAGCTTTATGATGTCATTAAGGCTCGATGGTGACACGCGCACCCGGAACAAGGATCACAGGTTGTTAGCGGCCATTTTTCCATCAGTCTCCACTGGAGCTAGAAGTGAGCAGACAGATACTCCTATAGACGCTGCTGGAGCCAGATCATTTGTCTCTGTGATGGACAACGTTTGAAATTCGCCCTTAAGCGGGATACGGCAGCCTACAACAGTCAAATTGATCGCTGCTTATCACTTCTTTTGTGGTAGGTACAGTTATTCCAGATAGGGGAATGGGTAGGTTAAGTTATTCCAGGGAGGGGAATGCTTATGGGCAAGGCATTATGCTTGATCGGAGGCGGATGAAGTGGCAAAAAAGGCTCGGCCTACACCATGACCATGCCAATCGTCAACCCAAAGTGAATATGAGCCACACAGGTTGGTTGAAATAGCGCAACATGAATGATGGAACCTGGATCCAAGCGTCCCAGGATGCATTGCAGCGAAAACGTTCAACAATGTTCAGCGTGACCAATGTTTCTATCTTGGAAAATGAAATTGCATGCTGTATGGAGTGTTTTTGACATATCTTGTCTCAGGATTTGCTTGCAGTCCTACCATATCCCACAAAATGCAGAAGTGCAGTCAATGCAGCTTTTTACCTAAAATGGTAAAAATTGGTCAAAGACTCATGCGGTTTATTACCTGCCCCTGGAATAACATCAATGGCAATTATAAGAATAATGCTGATAATAATACAAATTTTGTATGTATGTTTTCAGCCCTACAAAACCATAACTATAGAAGTTTAAATTTATACGTAAAGCTAGATATTTGTAGAAATATCTATATTGATATATAGCTATCTATTTATATAGCTAGATATATATCTATGCAGTAACATACATTAGATAGATAGATAGATAGATAGATAGATAGATAGACTGTATATAAGCCTGCAAGTCTTGCACTTGAAGCAGCTTTATGATGTCATTAAGGCTCGATGGTGACACGCGCACCCGGAACAAGGATCACAGGTTGTTAGCGGCCATTTTTCCATCAGTCTCCACTGGAGCTAGAAGTGAGCAGACAGATACTCCTATAGACGCTGCTGGAGCCAGATCATTTGTCTCTGTGATGGACAACGTTTGAAATTCGCCCTTAAGCGGGATACGGCAGCCTACAACAGTCAAATTGATCGCTGCTTATCACTTCTTTTGTGGTAGGTACAGTTATTCCAGATAGGGGAATGGGTAGGTTAAGTTATTCCAGGGAGGGGAATGCTTATGGGCAAGGCATTATGCTTGATCGGAGGCGGATGAAGTGGCAAAAAAGGCTCGGCCTACACCATGACCATGCCAATCGTCAACCCAAAGTGAATATGAGCCACACAGGTTGGTTGAAATAGCGCAACATGAATGATGGAACCTGGATCCAAGCGTCCCAGGATGCATTGCAGCGAAAACGTTCAACAATGTTCAGCGTGACCAATGTTTCTATCTTGGAAAATGAAATTGCATGCTGTATGGAGTGTTTTTGACATATCTTGTCTCAGGATTTGCTTGCAGTCCTACCATATCCCACAAAATGCAGAAGTGCAGTCAATGCAGCTTTTTACCTAAAATGGTAAAAATTGGTCAAAGACTCATGCGGTTTATTACCTGCCCCTGGAATAACATCAATGGCAATTATAAGAATAATGCTGATAATAATACAAATTTTGTATGTATGTTTTCAGCCCTACAAAACCATAACTATACAAGTTTAAATTTATACGTAAAGCTAGATATTTGTAGAAATATCTATATTGATATATAACTATCTATTTATATAGCTAGATATATATCTATGCAGTAACATACATTAGATAGATAGATAGATAGATAGATAGATAGATAGATAGATAGATAGACTGTATATAAGCCTGCAAGTCTTGCACTTGAAGCAGCTTTATGATGTCATTAAGGCTCGATGGTGACACGCGCACCTGGAACAAGGACCACAGGTTGTTAGCGGCCATTTTTCCATCAGTCTCCACTGGAGCTAGAAGTGAGCAGACAGATACTCCTATAGACGCGGCTGGAGCCAGATCATTTGTCTCTGTGATGGACAACGTTTGAAATTCGCCCTTAAGCGGGAGACGGCAGCCTACAACAGTCAAATATATTGCGGCTTATCACTTCTTTTGAGGGAGGTACAGTTATTCCAGATAGGGGAATGGGTAGGTTAAGATATTCCAGGGTGGGGAATGCTTATGGGCAAGGCATTATGCTTGATCGGAGGCGGATGAAGTGGCAAAAAAGGCTCGGCCTACACCATGACCATGCAACTCGTCAACCCAAAGTGAATATGAGCCACACAGGTTGGTTGAAATGGCGCAGCATGAATGATAGAACCTGGATCCAAGCGTCTCAGGATGCATTGCAGCGAAAACGTTCAACAATGTTCAGCGTGACCAATGTTTCTATCTTGGGAAATGAAATCGCATGCTGTATGGAGTGTTTTTGATATATCTTGTCTCAGGATTTGCTTGCAGTCCTACCATATCCCACAAAATGCAGAAGTGCAGTCAATGCAGCTTTTTACCTAAAATGGTAAAAATTGGTCAAAGCCTCATGCGGTTTATTACCTGTCCCTGGAATAACATCAATGGCAATTATAAGAATAATGCTGATAATAATACAAATTTTGTATGTATGTTTTCAGCCCTACAAAACCATAACTATAGAAGTTTAAATTTATACGTAAAGCTAGATATTTGTAGAAATATCTATATTGATATATAGCTATCTATTTATATAGCTAGATATATATCTATGCAGTAACATACATTAGATAGATAGATAGATAGATAGACTGTATATAAGCCTGCAAGTCTTGCACTTGAAGCAGCTTTATGATGTCATTAAGGCTCGATGGTGACACGCGCACCCGGAACAAGGATCACAGGTTGTTAGCGGCCATTTTTCCATCAGTCTCCACTGGAGCTAGAAGTGAGCAGACAGATACTCCTATAGACGCTGCTGGAGCCAGATCATTTGTCTCTGTGATGGACAACGTTTGAAATTCGCCCTTAAGCGGGATACGGCAGCCTACAACAGTCAAATTGATCGCTGCTTATCACTTCTTTTGTGGTAGGTACAGTTATTCCAGATAGGGGAATGGGTAGGTTAAGTTATTCCAGGGAGGGGAATGCTTATGGGCAAGGCATTATGCTTGATCGGAGGCGGATGAAGTGGCAAAAAAGGCTCGGCCTACACCATGACCATGCCAATCGTCAACCCAAAGTGAATATGAGCCACACAGGTTGGTTGAAATAGCGCAACATGAATGATGGAACCTGGATCCAAGCGTCCCAGGATGCATTGCAGCGAAAACGTTCAACAATGTTCAGCGTGACCAATGTTTCTATCTTGGAAAATGAAATTGCATGCTGTATGGAGTGTTTTTGATATATCTTGTCTCAGGATTTGCTTGCAGTCCTACCATATCCCACAAAATGCAGAAGTGCAGTCAATGCAGCTTTTTACCTAAAATGGTAAAAATTGGTCAAAGCCTCATGCGGTTTATTACCTGTCCCTGGAATAACATCAATGGCAATTATAAGAATAATGCTGATAATAATACAAATTTTGTATGTATGTTTTCAGCCCTACAAAACCATAACTATAGAAGTTTAAATTTATACGTAAAGCTAGATATTTGTAGAAATATCTATATTGATATATAGCTATCTATTTATATAGCTAGATATATATCTATGCAGTAACATACATTAGATAGATAGATAGATAGATAGACTGTATATAAGCCTGCAAGTCTTGCACTTGAAGCAGCTTTATGATGTCATTAAGGCTCGATGGTGACACGCGCACCCGGAACAAGGATCACAGGTTGTTAGCGGCCATTTTTCCATCAGTCTCCACTGGAGCTAGAAGTGAGCAGACAGATACTCCTATAGACGCTGCTGGAGCCAGATCATTTGTCTCTGTGATGGACAACGTTTGAAATTCGCCCTTAAGCGGGATACGGCAGCCTACAACAGTCAAATTGATCGCTGCTTATCACTTCTTTTGTGGTAGGTACAGTTATTCCAGATAGGGGAATGGGTAGGTTAAGTTATTCCAGGGAGGGGAATGCTTATGGGCAAGGCATTATGCTTGATCGGAGGCGGATGAAGTGGCAAAAAAGGCTCGGCCTACACCATGACCATGCCAATCGTCAACCCAAAGTGAATATGAGCCACACAGGTTGGTTGAAATAGCGCAACATGAATGATGGAACCTGGATCCAAGCGTCCCAGGATGCATTGCAGCGAAAACGTTCAACAATGTTCAGCGTGACCAATGTTTCTATCTTGGAAAATGAAATTGCATGCTGTATGGAGTGTTTTTGATATATCTTGTCTCAGGATTTGCTTGCAGTCCTACCATATCCCACAAAATGCAGAAGTGCAGTCAATGCAGCTTTTTACCTAAAATGGTAAAAATTGGTCAAAGCCTCATGCGGTTTATTACCTGTCCCTGGAATAACATCAATGGCAATTATAAGAATAATGCTGATAATAATACAAATTTTGTATGTATGTTTTCAGCCCTACAAAACCATAACTATAGAAGTTTAAATTTATACGTAAAGCTAGATATTTGTAGAAATATCTATATTGATATATAGCTATCTATTTATATAGCTAGATATATATCTATGCAGTAACATACATTAGATAGATAGATAGATAGATAGATAGATAGATAGATAGATAGATAGATAGATAGACTGTATATAAGCCTGCAAGTCTTGCACTTGAAGCAGCTTTATGATGTCATTAAGGCTCGATGGTGACACGCGCACCCGGAACAATGATCACAGGTTGTTAGCGGCCATTTTTCCATCAGTCTCCACTGGAGCTAGAAGTGAGCAGACAGATACTCCTATAGACGCTGCTGGAGCCAGATCATTTGTCTCTGTGATGGACAACGTTTGAAATTCGCCCTTAAGCGGGAGACGGCAGCCTACAACAGTCAAATTGATCGCTGCTTATCACTTCTTTTGTGGTAGGTACAGTTATTCCAGATAGGGGAATGGGTAGGTTAAGTTATTCCAGGGAGGGGAATGCTTATGGGCAAGGCATTATGCTTGATCGGAGGCGGATGAAGTGGCAAAAAAGGCTCGGCCTACACCATGACCATGCCAATCGTCAACCCAAAGTGAATATGAGCCACACAGGTTGGTTGAAATAGCGCAACATGAATGATGGAACCTGGATCCAAGCGTCCCAGGATGCATTGCAGCGAAAACGTTCAACAATGTTCAGCGTGACCAATGTTTCTATCTTGGAAAATGAAATTGCATGCTGTATGGAGTGTTTTTGATATATCTTGTCTCAGGATTTGCTTGCAGTCCTACCATATCCCACAAAATGCAGAAGTGCAGTCAATGCAGCTTTTTACCTAAAATGGTAAAAATTGGTCAAAGCCTCATGCGGTTTATTACCTGTCCCTGGAATAACATCAATGGCAATTATAAGAATAATGCTGATAATAATACAAATTTTGTATGTATGTTTTCAGCCCTACAAAACCATAACTATAGAAGTTTAAATTTATACGTAAAGCTAGATATTTGTAGAAATATCTATATTGATATATAGCTATCTATTTATATAGCTAGATATATATCTATGCAGTAACATACATTAGATAGATAGATAGATAGATAGACTGTATATAAGCCTGCAAGTCTTGCACTTGAAGCAGCTTTATGATGTCATTAAGGCTCGATGGTGACACGCGCACCCGGAACAAGGATCACAGGTTGTTAGCGGCCATTTTTCCATCAGTCTCCACTGGAGCTAGAAGTGAGCAGACAGATACTCCTATAGACGCTGCTGGAGCCAGATCATTTGTCTCTGTGATGGACAACGTTTGAAATTCGCCCTTAAGCGGGATACGGCAGCCTACAACAGTCAAATTGATCGCTGCTTATCACTTCTTTTGTGGTAGGTACAGTTATTCCAGATAGGGGAATGGGTAGGTTAAGTTATTCCAGGGAGGGGAATGCTTATGGGCAAGGCATTATGCTTGATCGGAGGCGGATGAAGTGGCAAAAAAGGCTCGGCCTACACCATGACCATGCCAATCGTCAACCCAAAGTGAATATGAGCCACACAGGTTGGTTGAAATAGCGCAACATGAATGATGGAACCTGGATCCAAGCGTCCCAGGATGCATTGCAGCGAAAACGTTCAACAATGTTCAGCGTGACCAATGTTTCTATCTTGGAAAATGAAATTGCATGCTGTATGGAGTGTTTTTGATATATCTTGTCTCAGGATTTGCTTGCAGTCCTACCATATCCCACAAAATGCAGAAGTGCAGTCAATGCAGCTTTTTACCTAAAATGGTAAAAATTGGTCAAAGCCTCATGCGGTTTATTACCTGCCCCTGGAATAACATCAATGGCAATTATAAGAATAATGCTGATAATAATACAAATTTTGTATGTATGTTTTCAGCCCTACAAAACCATAACTATAGAAGTTTAAATTTATACGTAAAGCTAGATATTTGTAGAAATATCTATATTGATATATAGCTATCTATTTATATAGCTAGATATATATCTATGCAGTAACATACATTAGATAGATAGATAGATAGATAGATAGATAGACTGTATATAAGCCTGCAAGTCTTGCACTTGAAGCAGCTTTATGATGTCATTAAGGCTCGATGGTGACACGCGCACCCGGAACAAGGATCACAGGTTGTTAGCGGCCATTTTTCCATCAGTCTCCACTGGAGCTAGAAGTGAGCAGACAGATACTCCTATAGACGCTGCTGGAGCCAGATCATTTGTCTCTGTGATGGACAACGTTTGAAATTCGCCCTTAAGCGGGATACGGCAGCCTACAACAGTCAAATTGATCGCTGCTTATCACTTCTTTTGTGGTAGGTACAGTTATTCCAGATAGGGGAATGGGTAGGTTAAGTTATTCCAGGGAGGGGAATGCTTATGGGCAAGGCATTATGCTTGATCGGAGGCGGATGAAGTGGCAAAAAAGGCTCGGCCTACACCATGACCATGCCAATCGTCAACCCAAAGTGAATATGAGCCACACAGGTTGGTTGAAATAGCGCAACATGAATGATGGAACCTGGATCCAAGCGTCCCAGGATGCATTGCAGCGAAAACGTTCAACAATGTTCAGCGTGACCAATGTTTCTATCTTGGAAAATGAAATTGCATGCTGTATGGAGTGTTTTTGACATATCTTGTCTCAGGATTTGCTTGCAGTCCTACCATATCCCACAAAATGCAGAAGTGCAGTCAATGCAGCTTTTTACCTAAAATGGTAAAAATTGGTCAAAGACTCATGCGGTTTATTACCTGCCCCTGGAATAACATCAATGGCAATTATAAGAATAATGCTGATAATAATACAAATTTTGTATGTATGTTTTCAGCCCTACAAAACCATAACTATAGAAGTTTAAATTTATACGTAAAGCTAGATATTTGTAGAAATATCTATATTGATATATAGCTATCTATTTATATAGCTAGATATATATCTATGCAGTAACATACATTAGATAGATAGATAGATAGATAGATAGATAGATAGATAGACTGTATATAAGCCTGCAAGTCTTGCACTTGAAGCAGCTTTATGATGTCATTAAGGCTCGATGGTGACACGCGCACCCGGAACAAGGATCACAGGTTGTTAGCGGCCATTTTTCCATCAGTCTCCACTGGAGCTAGAAGTGAGCAGACAGATACTCCTATAGACGCTGCTGGAGCCAGATCATTTGTCTCTGTGATGGACAACGTTTGAAATTCGCCCTTAAGCGGGATACGGCAGCCTACAACAGTCAAATTGATCGCTGCTTATCACTTCTTTTGTGGTAGGTACAGTTATTCCAGATAGGGGAATGGGTAGGTTAAGTTATTCCAGGGAGGGGAATGCTTATGGGCAAGGCATTATGCTTGATCGGAGGCGGATGAAGTGGCAAAAAAGGCTCGGCCTACACCATGACCATGCCAATCGTCAACCCAAAGTGAATATGAGCCACACAGGTTGGTTGAAATAGCGCAACATGAATGATGGAACCTGGATCCAAGCGTCCCAGGATGCATTGCAGCGAAAACGTTCAACAATGTTCAGCGTGACCAATGTTTCTATCTTGGAAAATGAAATTGCATGCTGTATGGAGTGTTTTTGACATATCTTGTCTCAGGATTTGCTTGCAGTCCTACCATATCCCACAAAATGCAGAAGTGCAGTCAATGCAGCTTTTTACCTAAAATGGTAAAAATTGGTCAAAGACTCATGCGGTTTATTACCTGCCCCTGGAATAACATCAATGGCAATTATAAGAATAATGCTGATAATAATACAAATTTTGTATGTATGTTTTCAGCCCTACAAAACCATAACTATAGAAGTTTAAATTTATACGTAAAGCTAGATATTTGTAGAAATATCTATATTGATATATAGCTATCTATTTATATAGCTAGATATATATCTATGCAGTAACATACATTAGATAGATAGATAGATAGATAGATAGATAGATAGACTGTATATAAGCCTGCAAGTCTTGCACTTGAAGCAGCTTTATGATGTCATTAAGGCTCGATGGTGACACGCGCACCCGGAACAAGGATCACAGGTTGTTAGCGGCCATTTTTCCATCAGTCTCCACTGGAGCTAGAAGTGAGCAGACAGATACTCCTATAGACGCTGCTGGAGCCAGATCATTTGTCTCTGTGATGGACAACGTTTGAAATTCGCCCTTAAGCGGGATACGGCAGCCTACAACAGTCAAATTGATCGCTGCTTATCACTTCTTTTGTGGTAGGTACAGTTATTCCAGATAGGGGAATGGGTAGGTTAAGTTATTCCAGGGAGGGGAATGCTTATGGGCAAGGCATTATGCTTGATCGGAGGCGGATGAAGTGGCAAAAAAGGCTCGGCCTACACCATGACCATGCCAATCGTCAACCCAAAGTGAATATGAGCCACACAGGTTGGTTGAAATAGCGCAACATGAATGATGGAACCTGGATCCAAGCGTCCCAGGATGCATTGCAGCGAAAACGTTCAACAATGTTCAGCGTGACCAATGTTTCTATCTTGGAAAATGAAATTGCATGCTGTATGGAGTGTTTTTGACATATCTTGTCTCAGGATTTGCTTGCAGTCCTACCATATCCCACAAAATGCAGAAGTGCAGTCAATGCAGCTTTTTACCTAAAATGGTAAAAATTGGTCAAAGACTCATGCGGTTTATTACCTGCCCCTGGAATAACATCAATGGCAATTATAAGAATAATGCTGATAATAATACAAATTTTGTATGTATGTTTTCAGCCCTACAAAACCATAACTATACAAGTTTAAATTTATACGTAAAGCTAGATATTTGTAGAAATATCTATATTGATATATAACTATCTATTTATATAGCTAGATATATATCTATGCAGTAACATACATTAGATAGATAGATAGATAGATAGATAGATAGATAGATAGATAGATAGACTGTATATAAGCCTGCAAGTCTTGCACTTGAAGCAGCTTTATGATGTCATTAAGGCTCGATGGTGACACGCGCACCTGGAACAAGGACCACAGGTTGTTAGCGGCCATTTTTCCATCAGTCTCCACTGGAGCTAGAAGTGAGCAGACAGATACTCCTATAGACGCGGCTGGAGCCAGATCATTTGTCTCTGTGATGGACAACGTTTGAAATTCGCCCTTAAGCGGGAGACGGCAGCCTACAACAGTCAAATATATTGCGGCTTATCACTTCTTTTGAGGGAGGTACAGTTATTCCAGATAGGGGAATGGGTAGGTTAAGATATTCCAGGGTGGGGAATGCTTATGGGCAAGGCATTATGCTTGATCGGAGGCGGATGAAGTGGCAAAAAAGGCTCGGCCTACACCATGACCATGCAACTCGTCAACCCAAAGTGAATATGAGCCACACAGGTTGGTTGAAATGGCGCAGCATGAATGATAGAACCTGGATCCAAGCGTCTCAGGATGCATTGCAGCGAAAACGTTCAACAATGTTCAGCGTGACCAATGTTTCTATCTTGGGAAATGAAATCGCATGCTGTATGGAGTGTTTTTGATATATCTTGTCTCAGGATTTGCTTGCAGTCCTACCATATCCCACAAAATGCAGAAGTGCAGTCAATGCAGCTTTTTACCTAAAATGGTAAAAATTGGTCAAAGCCTCATGCGGTTTATTACCTGTCCCTGGAATAACATCAATGGCAATTATAAGAATAATGCTGATAATAATACAAATTTTGTATGTATGTTTTCAGCCCTACAAAACCATAACTATAGAAGTTTAAATTTATACGTAAAGCTAGATATTTGTAGAAATATCTATATTGATATATAGCTATCTATTTATATAGCTAGATATATATCTATGCAGTAACATACATTAGATAGATAGATAGATAGATAGACTGTATATAAGCCTGCAAGTCTTGCACTTGAAGCAGCTTTATGATGTCATTAAGGCTCGATGGTGACACGCGCACCCGGAACAAGGATCACAGGTTGTTAGCGGCCATTTTTCCATCAGTCTCCACTGGAGCTAGAAGTGAGCAGACAGATACTCCTATAGACGCTGCTGGAGCCAGATCATTTGTCTCTGTGATGGACAACGTTTGAAATTCGCCCTTAAGCGGGATACGGCAGCCTACAACAGTCAAATTGATCGCTGCTTATCACTTCTTTTGTGGTAGGTACAGTTATTCCAGATAGGGGAATGGGTAGGTTAAGTTATTCCAGGGAGGGGAATGCTTATGGGCAAGGCATTATGCTTGATCGGAGGCGGATGAAGTGGCAAAAAAGGCTCGGCCTACACCATGACCATGCCAATCGTCAACCCAAAGTGAATATGAGCCACACAGGTTGGTTGAAATAGCGCAACATGAATGATGGAACCTGGATCCAAGCGTCCCAGGATGCATTGCAGCGAAAACGTTCAACAATGTTCAGCGTGACCAATGTTTCTATCTTGGAAAATGAAATTGCATGCTGTATGGAGTGTTTTTGATATATCTTGTCTCAGGATTTGCTTGCAGTCCTACCATATCCCACAAAATGCAGAAGTGCAGTCAATGCAGCTTTTTACCTAAAATGGTAAAAATTGGTCAAAGCCTCATGCGGTTTATTACCTGTCCCTGGAATAACATCAATGGCAATTATAAGAATAATGCTGATAATAATACAAATTTTGTATGTATGTTTTCAGCCCTACAAAACCATAACTATAGAAGTTTAAATTTATACGTAAAGCTAGATATTTGTAGAAATATCTATATTGATATATAGCTATCTATTTATATAGCTAGATATATATCTATGCAGTAACATACATTAGATAGATAGATAGATAGATAGACTGTATATAAGCCTGCAAGTCTTGCACTTGAAGCAGCTTTATGATGTCATTAAGGCTCGATGGTGACACGCGCACCCGGAACAAGGATCACAGGTTGTTAGCGGCCATTTTTCCATCAGTCTCCACTGGAGCTAGAAGTGAGCAGACAGATACTCCTATAGACGCTGCTGGAGCCAGATCATTTGTCTCTGTGATGGACAACGTTTGAAATTCGCCCTTAAGCGGGATACGGCAGCCTACAACAGTCAAATTGATCGCTGCTTATCACTTCTTTTGTGGTAGGTACAGTTATTCCAGATAGGGGAATGGGTAGGTTAAGTTATTCCAGGGAGGGGAATGCTTATGGGCAAGGCATTATGCTTGATCGGAGGCGGATGAAGTGGCAAAAAAGGCTCGGCCTACACCATGACCATGCCAATCGTCAACCCAAAGTGAATATGAGCCACACAGGTTGGTTGAAATAGCGCAACATGAATGATGGAACCTGGATCCAAGCGTCCCAGGATGCATTGCAGCGAAAACGTTCAACAATGTTCAGCGTGACCAATGTTTCTATCTTGGAAAATGAAATTGCATGCTGTATGGAGTGTTTTTGATATATCTTGTCTCAGGATTTGCTTGCAGTCCTACCATATCCCACAAAATGCAGAAGTGCAGTCAATGCAGCTTTTTACCTAAAATGGTAAAAATTGGTCAAAGCCTCATGCGGTTTATTACCTGTCCCTGGAATAACATCAATGGCAATTATAAGAATAATGCTGATAATAATACAAATTTTGTATGTATGTTTTCAGCCCTACAAAACCATAACTATAGAAGTTTAAATTTATACGTAAAGCTAGATATTTGTAGAAATATCTATATTGATATATAGCTATCTATTTATATAGCTAGATATATATCTATGCAGTAACATACATTAGATAGATAGATAGATAGATAGATAGATAGATAGATAGATAGATAGATAGATAGACTGTATATAAGCCTGCAAGTCTTGCACTTGAAGCAGCTTTATGATGTCATTAAGGCTCGATGGTGACACGCGCACCCGGAACAATGATCACAGGTTGTTAGCGGCCATTTTTCCATCAGTCTCCACTGGAGCTAGAAGTGAGCAGACAGATACTCCTATAGACGCTGCTGGAGCCAGATCATTTGTCTCTGTGATGGACAACGTTTGAAATTCGCCCTTAAGCGGGAGACGGCAGCCTACAACAGTCAAATTGATCGCTGCTTATCACTTCTTTTGTGGTAGGTACAGTTATTCCAGATAGGGGAATGGGTAGGTTAAGTTATTCCAGGGAGGGGAATGCTTATGGGCAAGGCATTATGCTTGATCGGAGGCGGATGAAGTGGCAAAAAAGGCTCGGCCTACACCATGACCATGCCAATCGTCAACCCAAAGTGAATATGAGCCACACAGGTTGGTTGAAATAGCGCAACATGAATGATGGAACCTGGATCCAAGCGTCCCAGGATGCATTGCAGCGAAAACGTTCAACAATGTTCAGCGTGACCAATGTTTCTATCTTGGAAAATGAAATTGCATGCTGTATGGAGTGTTTTTGATATATCTTGTCTCAGGATTTGCTTGCAGTCCTACCATATCCCACAAAATGCAGAAGTGCAGTCAATGCAGCTTTTTACCTAAAATGGTAAAAATTGGTCAAAGCCTCATGCGGTTTATTACCTGTCCCTGGAATAACATCAATGGCAATTATAAGAATAATGCTGATAATAATACAAATTTTGTATGTATGTTTTCAGCCCTACAAAACCATAACTATAGAAGTTTAAATTTATACGTAAAGCTAGATATTTGTAGAAATATCTATATTGATATATAGCTATCTATTTATATAGCTAGATATATATCTATGCAGTAACATACATTAGATAGATAGATAGATAGATAGACTGTATATAAGCCTGCAAGTCTTGCACTTGAAGCAGCTTTATGATGTCATTAAGGCTCGATGGTGACACGCGCACCCGGAACAAGGATCACAGGTTGTTAGCGGCCATTTTTCCATCAGTCTCCACTGGAGCTAGAAGTGAGCAGACAGATACTCCTATAGACGCTGCTGGAGCCAGATCATTTGTCTCTGTGATGGACAACGTTTGAAATTCGCCCTTAAGCGGGATACGGCAGCCTACAACAGTCAAATTGATCGCTGCTTATCACTTCTTTTGTGGTAGGTACAGTTATTCCAGATAGGGGAATGGGTAGGTTAAGTTATTCCAGGGAGGGGAATGCTTATGGGCAAGGCATTATGCTTGATCGGAGGCGGATGAAGTGGCAAAAAAGGCTCGGCCTACACCATGACCATGCCAATCGTCAACCCAAAGTGAATATGAGCCACACAGGTTGGTTGAAATAGCGCAACATGAATGATGGAACCTGGATCCAAGCGTCCCAGGATGCATTGCAGCGAAAACGTTCAACAATGTTCAGCGTGACCAATGTTTCTATCTTGGAAAATGAAATTGCATGCTGTATGGAGTGTTTTTGATATATCTTGTCTCAGGATTTGCTTGCAGTCCTACCATATCCCACAAAATGCAGAAGTGCAGTCAATGCAGCTTTTTACCTAAAATGGTAAAAATTGGTCAAAGCCTCATGCGGTTTATTACCTGCCCCTGGAATAACATCAATGGCAATTATAAGAATAATGCTGATAATAATACAAATTTTGTATGTATGTTTTCAGCCCTACAAAACCATAACTATAGAAGTTTAAATTTATACGTAAAGCTAGATATTTGTAGAAATATCTATATTGATATATAGCTATCTATTTATATAGCTGGATATATATCTATGCAGTAACATACATTAGATAGATAGATAGATAGATAGATAGATAGATAGATAGATGGATAGATAGACTGTATATAAGCCTGCAAGTCTTGCACTTGAAGCAGCTTTATGATGTCATTAAGGCTCGATGGTGACACGCGCACCCGGAACAAGGATCACAGGTTGTTAGCGGCCATTTTTCGACGAGTTGCATGGTCATGGTGTAGGCCGAGCCTTTTTTGCCACTTCATCCGCCTCCGATCAAGCATAATGCCTTGCCCATAAGCATTCCCCTCCCTGGAATAACTTAACCTACCCATTCCCCTATCTGGAATAACTGTACCTACCACAAAAGAAGTGATAAGCAGCGATCAATTTGACTGTTGTAGGCTGCCGTCTCCCGCTTAAGGGCGAATTTCAAACGTTGTCCATCACAGAGACAAATGATCTGGCTCCAGCAGCGTCTATAGGAGTATCTGTCTGCTCACTTCTAGCTCCAGTGGAGACTGATGGAAAAATGGCCGCTAACAACCTGTGATCCTTGTTCCGGGTGCGCGTGTCACCATCGAGCCTTAATGACATCATAAAGCTGCTTCAAGTGCAAGACTTGCAGGCTTATATACAGTCTATCTATCCATCTATCTAATGTATGTTACTGCATAGATATATATCTAGCTATATAAATAGATAGCTATATATCAATATAGATATTTCTACAAATATCTAGCTTTACGTATAAATTTAAACTTCTATAGTTATGGTTTTGTAGGGCTGAAAACATACATACAAAATTTGTATTATTATCAGCATTATTCTTATAATTGCCATTGATGTTATTCCAGGGGCAGGTAATAAACCGCATGAGGCTTTGACCAATTTTTACCATTTTAGGTAAAAAGCTGCATTGACTGCACTTCTGCATTTTGTGGGATATGGTAGGACTGCAAGCAAATCCTGAGACAAGATATATCAAAAACACTCCATACAGCATGCAATTTCATTTTCCAAGATAGAAACATTGGTCACGCTGAACATTGTTGAACGTTTTCGCTGCAATGCATCCTGAGATGCTTGGATCCAGGTTCTATCATTCATGCTGCGCCATTTCAACCAACCTGTGTGGCTCATATTCACTTTGGGTTGACGAGTTGCATGGTCATGGTGTAGGCCGAGCCTTTTTTGCCACTTCATCCGCCTCCGATCAAGCATAATGCCTTGCCCATAAGCATTCCCCACCCTGGAATATCTTAACCTACCCATTCCCCTATCTGGAATAACTGTACCTCCCTCAAAAGAAGTGATAAGCCGCAATATATTTGACTGTTGTAGGCTGCCGTCTCCCGCTTAAGGGCGAATTTCAAACGTTGTCCATCACAGAGACAAATGATCTGGCTCCAGCCGCGTCTATAGGAGTATCTGTCTGCTCACTTCTAGCTCCAGTGGAGACTGATGGAAAAATGGCCGCTAACAACCTGTGGTCCTTGTTCCGGGTGCGCGTGTCACCATCGAGCCTTAATGACATCATAAAGCTGCTTCAAGTGCAAGACTTGCAGGCTTATATACAGTCTATCTATCTATCTATCTATCTATCTAATGTATGTTACTGCATAGATATATATCTAGCTATATAAATAGATAGTTATATATTAATATAGATATTTCTACAAATATCTAGCTTTACGTATAAATTTAAACTTGTATAGTTATGGTTTTGTAGGGCTGAAAACATACATACAAAATTTGTATTATTATCAGCATTATTCTTATAATTGCCATTGATGTTATTCCAGGGGCAGGTAATAAACCGCATGAGTCTTTGACCAATTTTTACCATTTTAGGTAAAAAGCTGCATTGACTGCACTTCTGCATTTTGTGGGATATGGTAGGACTGCAAGCAAATCCTGAGACAAGATATGTCAAAAACACTCCATACAGCATGCAATTTCGATTTCCAAGATAGAAACATTGGTCACGCTGAACATTGTTGAACGTTTTCACTGCAATGCATCCTGGGACGCTTGGATCCAGGTTCCATCATTCATGTTGCGCTATTTCAACCAACCTGTGTGGCTCATATTCACTTTGGGTTGACGATTGGCATGGTCATGGTGTAGGCCGAGCCTTTTTTGCCACTTCATCCGCCTCCGATCAAGCATAATGCCTTGCCCATAAGCATTCCCCTCCCTGGAATAACTTAACCTACCCATTCCCCTATCTGGAATAACTGTACCTACCACAAAAGAAGTGATAAGCAGCGATCAATTTGACTGTTGTAGGCTGCCGTCTCCCGCTTAAGGGCGAATTTCAAACGTTGTCCATCACAGAGACAAATGATCTGGCTCCAGCAGCGTCTATAGGAGTATCTGTCTGCTCACTTCTAGCTCCAGTGGAGACTGATGGAAAAATGGCCGCTAACAACCTGTGATCCTTGTTCCGGGTGCGCGTGTCACCATCGAGCCTTAATGACATCATAAAGCTGCTTCAAGTGCAAGACTTGCAGGCTTATATACAGTCTATCTATCTATCTATCTATCTATCTATCTATCTATCTAATGTATGTTACTGCATAGATATATATCTAGCTATATAAATAGATAGCTATATATCAATATAGATATTTCTACAAATATCTAGCTTTACGTATAAATTTAAACTTCTATAGTTATGGTTTTGTAGGGCTGAAAACATACATACAAAATTTGTATTATTATCAGCATTATTCTTATAATTGCCATTGATGTTATTCCAGGGGCAGGTAATAAACCGCATGAGGCTTTGACCAATTTTTACCATTTTAGGTAAAAAGCTGCATTGACTGCACTTCTGCATTTTATGGGATATGGTAGGACTGCAAGCAAATCCTGAGACAAGATATATCAAAAACACTCCATACAGCATGCAATTTCATTTTCCAAGATAGAAACATTGGTCACGCTGAACATTGTTGAACGTTTTCGCTGCAATGCATCCTGAGATGCTTGGATCCAGGTTCTATCATTCATGCTGCGCCATTTCAACCAACCTGTGTGGCTCATATTCACTTTGGGTTGACGAGTTGCATGGTCATGGTGTAGGCCGAGCCTTTTTTGCCACTTCATCCGCCTCCGATCAAGCATAATGCCTTGCCCATAAGCATTCCCCACCCTGGAATATCTTAACCTACCCATTCCCCTATCTGGAATAACTGTACCTCCCTCAAAAGAAGTGATAAGCCGCAATATATTTGACTGTTGTAGGCTGCCGTCTCCCGCTTAAGGGCGAATTTCAAACGTTGTCCATCACAGAGACAAATGATCTGGCTCCAGCCGCGTCTATAGGAGTATCTGTCTGCTCACTTCTAGCTCCAGTGGAGACTGATGGAAAAATGGCCGCTAACAACCTGTGGTCCTTGTTCCGGGTGCGCGTGTCACCATCGAGCCTTAATGACATCATAAAGCTGCTTCAAGTGCAAGACTTGCAGGCTTATATACAGTCTATCTATCTATCTATCTATCTATCTAATGTATGTTACTGCATAGATATATATCTAGCTATATAAATAGATAGTTATATATTAATATAGATATTTCTACAAATATCTAGCTTTACGTATAAATTTAAACTTGTATAGTTATGGTTTTGTAGGGCTGAAAACATACATACAAAATTTGTATTATTATCAGCATTATTCTTATAATTGCCATTGATGTTATTCCAGGGGCAGGTAATAAACCGCATGAGTCTTTGACCAATTTTTACCATTTTAGGTAAAAAGCTGCATTGACTGTACTTCTGCATTTTGTGGGATATGGTAGGACTGCAAGCAAATCCTGAGACAAGATATGTCAAAAACACTCCATACAGCATGCAATTTCATTTTCCAAGATAGAAACATTGGTCACGCTGAACATTGTTGAACGTTTTCGCTGCAATGCATCCTGGGACGCTTGGATCCAGGTTCTATCATTCATGCTGCGCCATTTCAACCAACCTGTGTGGCTCATATTCACTTTGGGTTGACGAGTTGCATGGTCATGGTGTAGGCCGAGCCTTTTTTGCCACTTCATCCGCCTCCGATCAAGCATAATGCCTTGCCCATAAGCATTCCCCTCCCTGGAATAACTTAACCTACCCATTCCCCTATCTGGAATAACTGTACCTACCACAAAAGAAGTGATAAGCAGCGATCAATTTGACTGTTGTAGGCTGCCGTCTCCCGCTTAAGGGCGAATTTCAAACGTTGTCCATCACAGAGACAAATGATCTGGCTCCAGCAGCGTCTATAGGAGTATCTGTCTGCTCACTTCTAGCTCCAGTGGAGACTGATGGAAAAATGGCCGCTAACAACCTGTGATCCTTGTTCCGGGTGCGCGTGTCACCATCGAGCCTTAATGACATCATAAAGCTGCTTCAAGTGCAAGACTTGCAGGCTTATATACAGTCTATCTATCTATCTATCTATCTATCTATCTATCTATCTATCTAATGTATGTTACTGCATAGATATATATCTAGCTATATAAATAGATAGCTATATATCAATATAGATATTTCTACAAATATCTAGCTTTACGTATAAATTTAAACTTCTATAGTTATGGTTTTGTAGGGCTGAAAACATACATACAAAATTTGTATTATTATCAGCATTATTCTTATAATTGCCATTGATGTTATTCCAGGGGCAGGTAATAAACCGCATGAGTCTTTGACCAATTTTTACCATTTTAGGTAAAAAGCTGCATTGACTGTACTTCTGCATTTTGTGGGATATGGTAGGACTGCAAGCAAATCCTGAGACAAGATATGTCAAAAACACTCCATACAGCATGCAATTTCATTTTCCAAGATAGAAACATTGGTCACGCTGAACATTGTTGAACGTTTTCGCTGCAATGCATCCTGGGACGCTTGGATCCAGGTTCTATCATTCATGCTGCGCCATTTCAACCAACCTGTGTGGCTCATATTCACTTTGGGTTGACGAGTTGCATGGTCATGGTGTAGGCCGAGCCTTTTTTGCCACTTCATCCGCCTCCGATCAAGCATAATGCCTTGCCCATAAGCATTCCCCTCCCTGGAATAACTTAACCTACCCATTCCCCTATCTGGAATAACTGTACCTACCACAAAAGAAGTGATAAGCAGCGATCAATTTGACTGTTGTAGGCTGCCGTCTCCCGCTTAAGGGCGAATTTCAAACGTTGTCCATCACAGAGACAAATGATCTGGCTCCAGCAGCGTCTATAGGAGTATCTGTCTGCTCACTTCTAGCTCCAGTGGAGACTGATGGAAAAATGGCCGCTAACAACCTGTGATCCTTGTTCCGGGTGCGCGTGTCACCATCGAGCCTTAATGACATCATAAAGCTGCTTCAAGTGCAAGACTTGCAGGCTTATATACAGTCTATCTATCCATCTATCTAATGTATGTTACTGCATAGATATATATCTAGCTATATAAATAGATAGCTATATATCAATATAGATATTTCTACAAATATCTAGCTTTACGTATAAATTTAAACTTCTATAGTTATGGTTTTGTAGGGCTGAAAACATACATACAAAATTTGTATTATTATCAGCATTATTCTTATAATTGCCATTGATGTTATTCCAGGGGCAGGTAATAAACCGCATGAGTCTTTGACCAATTTTTACCATTTTAGGTAAAAAGCTGCATTGACTGCACTTCTGCATTTTGTGGGATATGGTAGGACTGCAAGCAAATCCTGAGACAAGATATGTCAAAAACACTCCATACAGCATGCAATTTCGATTTCCAAGATAGAAACATTGGTCACGCTGAACATTGTTGAACGTTTTCACTGCAATGCATCCTGGGACGCTTGGATCCAGGTTCCATCATTCATGTTGCGCTATTTCAACCAACCTGTGTGGCTCATATTCACTTTGGGTTGACGATTGGCATGGTCATGGTGTAGGCCGAGCCTTTTTTGCCACTTCATCCGCCTCCGATCAAGCATAATGCCTTGCCCATAAGCATTCCCCTCCCTGGAATAACTTAACCTACCCATTCCCCTATCTGGAATAACTGTACCTACCACAAAAGAAGTGATAAGCAGCGATCAATTTGACTGTTGTAGGCTGCCGTCTCCCGCTTAAGGGCGAATTTCAAACGTTGTCCATCACAGAGACAAATGATCTGGCTCCAGCAGCGTCTATAGGAGTATCTGTCTGCTCACTTCTAGCTCCAGTGGAGACTGATGGAAAAATGGCCGCTAACAACCTGTGATCCTTGTTCCGGGTGCGCGTGTCACCATCGAGCCTTAATGACATCATAAAGCTGCTTCAAGTGCAAGACTTGCAGGCTTATATACAGTCTATCTATCTATCTATCTATCTATCTATCTATCTATCTATCTATCTATCTATCTAATGTATGTTACTGCATAGATATATATCTAGCTATATAAATAGATAGCTATATATCAATATAGATATTTCTACAAATATCTAGCTTTACGTATAAATTTAAACTTCTATAGTTATGGTTTTGTAGGGCTGAAAACATACATACAAAATTTGTATTATTATCAGCATTATTCTTATAATTGCCATTGATGTTATTCCAGGGACAGGTAATAAACCGCATGAGGCTTTGACCAATTTTTACCATTTTAGGTAAAAAGCTGCATTGACTGCACTTCTGCATTTTGTGGGATATGGTAGGACTGCAAGCAAATCCTGAGACAAGATATATCAAAAACACTCCATACAGCATGCAATTTCATTTTCCAAGATAGAAACATTGGTCACGCTGAACATTGTTGAACGTTTTCGCTGCAATGCATCCTGAGACGCTTGGATCCAGGTTCTATCATTCATGCTGCGCCATTTCAACCAACCTGTGTGGCTCATATTCACTTTGGGTTGACGAGTTGCATGGTCATGGTGTAGGCCGAGCCTTTTTTGCCACTTCATCCGCCTCCGATCAAGCATAATGCCTTGCCCATAAGCATTCCCCACCCTGGAATATCTTAACCTACCCATTCCCCTATCTGGAATAACTGTACCTCCCTCAAAAGAAGTGATAAGCCGCAATATATTTGACTGTTGTAGGCTGCCGTCTCCCGCTTAAGGGCGAATTTCAAACGTTGTCCATCACAGAGACAAATGATCTGGCTCCAGCCGCGTCTATAGGAGTATCTGTCTGCTCACTTCTAGCTCCAGTGGAGACTGATGGAAAAATGGCCGCTAACAACCTGTGGTCCTTGTTCCGGGTGCGCGTGTCACCATCGAGCCTTAATGACATCATAAAGCTGCTTCAAGTGCAAGACTTGCAGGCTTATATACAGTCTATCTATCTATCTATCTATCTAATGTATGTTACTGCATAGATATATATCTAGCTATATAAATAGATAGTTATATATCAATATAGATATTTCTACAAATATCTAGCTTTACGTATAAATTTAAACTTGTATAGTTATGGTTTTGTAGGGCTGAAAACATACATACAAAATTTGTATTATTATCAGCATTATTCTTATAATTGCCATTGATGTTATTCCAGGGGCAGGTAATAAACCGCATGAGTCTTTGACCAATTTTTACCATTTTAGGTAAAAAGCTGCATTGACTGCACTTCTGCATTTTGTGGGATATGGTAGGACTGCAAGCAAATCCTGAGACAAGATATGTCAAAAACACTCCATACAGCATGCAATTTCGATTTCCAAGATAGAAACATTGGTCACGCTGAACATTGTTGAACGTTTTCACTGCAATGCATCCTGGGACGCTTGGATCCAGGTTCCATCATTCATGTTGCGCTATTTCAACCAACCTGTGTGGCTCATATTCACTTTGGGTTGACGATTGGCATGGTCATGGTGTAGGCCGAGCCTTTTTTGCCACTTCATCCGCCTCCGATCAAGCATAATGCCTTGCCCATAAGCATTCCCCTCCCTGGAATAACTTAACCTACCCATTCCCCTATCTGGAATAACTGTACCTACCACAAAAGAAGTGATAAGCAGCGATCAATTTGACTGTTGTAGGCTGCCGTCTCCCGCTTAAGGGCGAATTTCAAACGTTGTCCATCACAGAGACAAATGATCTGGCTCCAGCAGCGTCTATAGGAGTATCTGTCTGCTCACTTCTAGCTCCAGTGGAGACTGATGGAAAAATGGCCGCTAACAACCTGTGATCCTTGTTCCGGGTGCGCGTGTCACCATCGAGCCTTAATGACATCATAAAGCTGCTTCAAGTGCAAGACTTGCAGGCTTATATACAGTCTATCTATCTATCTATCTATCTATCTATCTATCTATCTAATGTATGTTACTGCATAGATATATATCTAGCTATATAAATAGATAGCTATATATCAATATAGATATTTCTACA
The DNA here is from genome assembly GCF_035609145.1 of Eleutherodactylus coqui. Classification (NCBI taxonomy): domain Eukaryota; kingdom Metazoa; phylum Chordata; class Amphibia; order Anura; family Eleutherodactylidae; genus Eleutherodactylus; species Eleutherodactylus coqui. The sequence continues at coordinate 66,790 of NW_027101823.1, forward strand.
AATATCTAGCTTTACGTATAAATTTAAACTTCTATAGTTATGGTTTTGTAGGGCTGAAAACATACATACAAAATTTGTATTATTATCAGCATTATTCTTATAATTGCCATTGATGTTATTCCAGGGGCAGGTAATAAACCGCATGAGGCTTTGACCAATTTTTACCATTTTAGGTAAAAAGCTGCATTGACTGCACTTCTGCATTTTATGGGATATGGTAGGACTGCAAGCAAATCCTGAGACAAGATATATCAAAAACACTCCATACAGCATGCAATTTCATTTTCCAAGATAGAAACATTGGTCACGCTGAACATTGTTGAACGTTTTCGCTGCAATGCATCCTGAGATGCTTGGATCCAGGTTCTATCATTCATGCTGCGCCATTTCAACCAACCTGTGTGGCTCATATTCACTTTGGGTTGACGAGTTGCATGGTCATGGTGTAGGCCGAGCCTTTTTTGCCACTTCATCCGCCTCCGATCAAGCATAATGCCTTGCCCATAAGCATTCCCCACCCTGGAATATCTTAACCTACCCATTCCCCTATCTGGAATAACTGTACCTCCCTCAAAAGAAGTGATAAGCCGCAATATATTTGACTGTTGTAGGCTGCCGTCTCCCGCTTAAGGGCGAATTTCAAACGTTGTCCATCACAGAGACAAATGATCTGGCTCCAGCCGCGTCTATAGGAGTATCTGTCTGCTCACTTCTAGCTCCAGTGGAGACTGATGGAAAAATGGCCGCTAACAACCTGTGGTCCTTGTTCCGGGTGCGCGTGTCACCATCGAGCCTTAATGACATCATAAAGCTGCTTCAAGTGCAAGACTTGCAGGCTTATATACAGTCTATCTATCTATCTATCTATCTATCTAATGTATGTTACTGCATAGATATATATCTAGCTATATAAATAGATAGTTATATATTAATATAGATATTTCTACAAATATCTAGCTTTACGTATAAATTTAAACTTGTATAGTTATGGTTTTGTAGGGCTGAAAACATACATACAAAATTTGTATTATTATCAGCATTATTCTTATAATTGCCATTGATGTTATTCCAGGGGCAGGTAATAAACCGCATGAGTCTTTGACCAATTTTTACCATTTTAGGTAAAAAGCTGCATTGACTGCACTTCTGCATTTTGTGGGATATGGTAGGACTGCAAGCAAATCCTGAGACAAGATATGTCAAAAACACTCCATACAGCATGCAATTTCGATTTCCAAGATAGAAACATTGGTCACGCTGAACATTGTTGAACGTTTTCACTGCAATGCATCCTGGGACGCTTGGATCCAGGTTCCATCATTCATGTTGCGCTATTTCAACCAACCTGTGTGGCTCATATTCACTTTGGGTTGACGATTGGCATGGTCATGGTGTAGGCCGAGCCTTTTTTGCCACTTCATCCGCCTCCGATCAAGCATAATGCCTTGCCCATAAGCATTCCCCTCCCTGGAATAACTTAACCTACCCATTCCCCTATCTGGAATAACTGTACCTACCACAAAAGAAGTGATAAGCAGCGATCAATTTGACTGTTGTAGGCTGCCGTCTCCCGCTTAAGGGCGAATTTCAAACGTTGTCCATCACAGAGACAAATGATCTGGCTCCAGCAGCGTCTATAGGAGTATCTGTCTGCTCACTTCTAGCTCCAGTGGAGACTGATGGAAAAATGGCCGCTAACAACCTGTGATCCTTGTTCCGGGTGCGCGTGTCACCATCGAGCCTTAATGACATCATAAAGCTGCTTCAAGTGCAAGACTTGCAGGCTTATATACAGTCTATCTATCTATCTATCTATCTATCTATCTATCTAATGTATGTTACTGCATAGATATATATCTAGCTATATAAATAGATAGCTATATATCAATATAGATATTTCTACAAATATCTAGCTTTACGTATAAATTTAAACTTCTATAGTTATGGTTTTGTAGGGCTGAAAACATACATACAAAATTTGTATTATTATCAGCATTATTCTTATAATTGCCATTGATGTTATTCCAGGGGCAGGTAATAAACCGCATGAGTCTTTGACCAATTTTTACCATTTTAGGTAAAAAGCTGCATTGACTGTACTTCTGCATTTTGTGGGATATGGTAGGACTGCAAGCAAATCCTGAGACAAGATATGTCAAAAACACTCCATACAGCATGCAATTTCATTTTCCAAGATAGAAACATTGGTCACGCTGAACATTGTTGAACGTTTTCGCTGCAATGCATCCTGGGACGCTTGGATCCAGGTTCTATCATTCATGCTGCGCCATTTCAACCAACCTGTGTGGCTCATATTCACTTTGGGTTGACGAGTTGCATGGTCATGGTGTAGGCCGAGCCTTTTTTGCCACTTCATCCGCCTCCGATCAAGCATAATGCCTTGCCCATAAGCATTCCCCTCCCTGGAATAACTTAACCTACCCATTCCCCTATCTGGAATAACTGTACCTACCACAAAAGAAGTGATAAGCAGCGATCAATTTGACTGTTGTAGGCTGCCGTCTCCCGCTTAAGGGCGAATTTCAAACGTTGTCCATCACAGAGACAAATGATCTGGCTCCAGCAGCGTCTATAGGAGTATCTGTCTGCTCACTTCTAGCTCCAGTGGAGACTGATGGAAAAATGGCCGCTAACAACCTGTGATCCTTGTTCCGGGTGCGCGTGTCACCATCGAGCCTTAATGACATCATAAAGCTGCTTCAAGTGCAAGACTTGCAGGCTTATATACAGTCTATCTATCTATCTATCTATCTATCTATCTATCTATCTATCTAATGTATGTTACTGCATAGATATATATCTAGCTATATAAATAGATAGCTATATATCAATATAGATATTTCTACAAATATCTAGCTTTACGTATAAATTTAAACTTCTATAGTTATGGTTTTGTAGGGCTGAAAACATACATACAAAATTTGTATTATTATCAGCATTATTCTTATAATTGCCATTGATGTTATTCCAGGGGCAGGTAATAAACCGCATGAGTCTTTGACCAATTTTTACCATTTTAGGTAAAAAGCTGCATTGACTGTACTTCTGCATTTTGTGGGATATGGTAGGACTGCAAGCAAATCCTGAGACAAGATATGTCAAAAACACTCCATACAGCATGCAATTTCATTTTCCAAGATAGAAACATTGGTCACGCTGAACATTGTTGAACGTTTTCGCTGCAATGCATCCTGGGACGCTTGGATCCAGGTTCTATCATTCATGCTGCGCCATTTCAACCAACCTGTGTGGCTCATATTCACTTTGGGTTGACGAGTTGCATGGTCATGGTGTAGGCCGAGCCTTTTTTGCCACTTCATCCGCCTCCGATCAAGCATAATGCCTTGCCCATAAGCATTCCCCTCCCTGGAATAACTTAACCTACCCATTCCCCTATCTGGAATAACTGTACCTACCACAAAAGAAGTGATAAGCAGCGATCAATTTGACTGTTGTAGGCTGCCGTCTCCCGCTTAAGGGCGAATTTCAAACGTTGTCCATCACAGAGACAAATGATCTGGCTCCAGCAGCGTCTATAGGAGTATCTGTCTGCTCACTTCTAGCTCCAGTGGAGACTGATGGAAAAATGGCCGCTAACAACCTGTGATCCTTGTTCCGGGTGCGCGTGTCACCATCGAGCCTTAATGACATCATAAAGCTGCTTCAAGTGCAAGACTTGCAGGCTTATATACAGTCTATCTATCCATCTATCTAATGTATGTTACTGCATAGATATATATCTAGCTATATAAATAGATAGCTATATATCAATATAGATATTTCTACAAATATCTAGCTTTACGTATAAATTTAAACTTCTATAGTTATGGTTTTGTAGGGCTGAAAACATACATACAAAATTTGTATTATTATCAGCATTATTCTTATAATTGCCATTGATGTTATTCCAGGGGCAGGTAATAAACCGCATGAGTCTTTGACCAATTTTTACCATTTTAGGTAAAAAGCTGCATTGACTGCACTTCTGCATTTTGTGGGATATGGTAGGACTGCAAGCAAATCCTGAGACAAGATATGTCAAAAACACTCCATACAGCATGCAATTTCGATTTCCAAGATAGAAACATTGGTCACGCTGAACATTGTTGAACGTTTTCACTGCAATGCATCCTGGGACGCTTGGATCCAGGTTCCATCATTCATGTTGCGCTATTTCAACCAACCTGTGTGGCTCATATTCACTTTGGGTTGACGATTGGCATGGTCATGGTGTAGGCCGAGCCTTTTTTGCCACTTCATCCGCCTCCGATCAAGCATAATGCCTTGCCCATAAGCATTCCCCTCCCTGGAATAACTTAACCTACCCATTCCCCTATCTGGAATAACTGTACCTACCACAAAAGAAGTGATAAGCAGCGATCAATTTGACTGTTGTAGGCTGCCGTCTCCCGCTTAAGGGCGAATTTCAAACGTTGTCCATCACAGAGACAAATGATCTGGCTCCAGCAGCGTCTATAGGAGTATCTGTCTGCTCACTTCTAGCTCCAGTGGAGACTGATGGAAAAATGGCCGCTAACAACCTGTGATCCTTGTTCCGGGTGCGCGTGTCACCATCGAGCCTTAATGACATCATAAAGCTGCTTCAAGTGCAAGACTTGCAGGCTTATATACAGTCTATCTATCTATCTATCTATCTATCTATCTATCTATCTATCTATCTAATGTATGTTACTGCATAGATATATATCTAGCTATATAAATAGATAGCTATATATCAATATAGATATTTCTACAAATATCTAGCTTTACGTATAAATTTAAACTTCTATAGTTATGGTTTTGTAGGGCTGAAAACATACATACAAAATTTGTATTATTATCAGCATTATTCTTATAATTGCCATTGATGTTATTCCAGGGGCAGGTAATAAACCGCATGAGTCTTTGACCAATTTTTACCATTTTAGGTAAAAAGCTGCATTGACTGTACTTCTGCATTTTGTGGGATATGGTAGGACTGCAAGCAAATCCTGAGACAAGATATGTCAAAAACACTCCATACAGCATGCAATTTCATTTTCCAAGATAGAAACATTGGTCACGCTGAACATTGTTGAACGTTTTCGCTGCAATGCATCCTGGGACGCTTGGATCCAGGTTCTATCATTCATGCTGCGCCATTTCAACCAACCTGTGTGGCTCATATTCACTTTGGGTTGACGAGTTGCATGGTCATGGTGTAGGCCGAGCCTTTTTTGCCACTTCATCCGCCTCCGATCAAGCATAATGCCTTGCCCATAAGCATTCCCCTCCCTGGAATAACTTAACCTACCCATTCCCCTATCTGGAATAACTGTACCTACCACAAAAGAAGTGATAAGCAGCGATCAATTTGACTGTTGTAGGCTGCCGTCTCCCGCTTAAGGGCGAATTTCAAACGTTGTCCATCACAGAGACAAATGATCTGGCTCCAGCAGCGTCTATAGGAGTATCTGTCTGCTCACTTCTAGCTCCAGTGGAGACTGATGGAAAAATGGCCGCTAACAACCTGTGATCCTTGTTCCGGGTGCGCGTGTCACCATCGAGCCTTAATGACATCATAAAGCTGCTTCAAGTGCAAGACTTGCAGGCTTATATACAGTCTATCTATCTATCTATCTATCTATCTATCTATCTATCTATCTATCTATCTATCTATCTATCTAATGTATGTTACTGCATAGATATATATCTAGCTATATAAATAGATAGCTATATATCAATATAGATATTTCTACAAATATCTAGCTTTACGTATAAATTTAAACTTCTATAGTTATGGTTTTGTAGGGCTGAAAACATACATACAAAATTTGTATTATTATCAGCATTATTCTTATAATTGCCATTGATGTTATTCCAGGGGCAGGTAATAAACCGCATGAGTCTTTGACCAATTTTTACCATTTTAGGTAAAAAGCTGCATTGACTGTACTTCTGCATTTTGTGGGATATGGTAGGACTGCAAGCAAATCCTGAGACAAGATATGTCAAAAACACTCCATACAGCATGCAATTTCATTTTCCAAGATAGAAACATTGGTCACGCTGAACATTGTTGAACGTTTTCGCTGCAATGCATCCTGGGACGCTTGGATCCAGGTTCTATCATTCATGCTGCGCCATTTCAACCAACCTGTGTGGCTCATATTCACTTTGGGTTGACGAGTTGCATGGTCATGGTGTAGGCCGAGCCTTTTTTGCCACTTCATCCGCCTCCGATCAAGCATAATGCCTTGCCCATAAGCATTCCCCTCCCTGGAATAACTTAACCTACCCATTCCCCTATCTGGAATAACTGTACCTACCACAAAAGAAGTGATAAGCAGCGATCAATTTGACTGTTGTAGGCTGCCGTCTCCCGCTTAAGGGCGAATTTCAAACGTTGTCCATCACAGAGACAAATGATCTGGCTCCAGCAGCGTCTATAGGAGTATCTGTCTGCTCACTTCTAGCTCCAGTGGAGACTGATGGAAAAATGGCCGCTAACAACCTGTGATCCTTGTTCCGGGTGCGCGTGTCACCATCGAGCCTTAATGACATCATAAAGCTGCTTCAAGTGCAAGACTTGCAGGCTTATATACAGTCTATCTATCCATCTATCTAATGTATGTTACTGCATAGATATATATCTAGCTATATAAATAGATAGCTATATATCAATATAGATATTTCTACAAATATCTAGCTTTACGTATAAATTTAAACTTCTATAGTTATGGTTTTGTAGGGCTGAAAACATACATACAAAATTTGTATTATTATCAGCATTATTCTTATAATTGCCATTGATGTTATTCCAGGGGCAGGTAATAAACCGCATGAGTCTTTGACCAATTTTTACCATTTTAGGTAAAAAGCTGCATTGACTGCACTTCTGCATTTTGTGGGATATGGTAGGACTGCAAGCAAATCCTGAGACAAGATATGTCAAAAACACTCCATACAGCATGCAATTTCGATTTCCAAGATAGAAACATTGGTCACGCTGAACATTGTTGAACGTTTTCACTGCAATGCATCCTGGGACGCTTGGATCCAGGTTCCATCATTCATGTTGCGCTATTTCAACCAACCTGTGTGGCTCATATTCACTTTGGGTTGACGATTGGCATGGTCATGGTGTAGGCCGAGCCTTTTTTGCCACTTCATCCGCCTCCGATCAAGCATAATGCCTTGCCCATAAGCATTCCCCTCCCTGGAATAACTTAACCTACCCATTCCCCTATCTGGAATAACTGTACCTACCACAAAAGAAGTGATAAGCAGCGATCAATTTGACTGTTGTAGGCTGCCGTCTCCCGCTTAAGGGCGAATTTCAAACGTTGTCCATCACAGAGACAAATGATCTGGCTCCAGCAGCGTCTATAGGAGTATCTGTCTGCTCACTTCTAGCTCCAGTGGAGACTGATGGAAAAATGGCCGCTAACAACCTGTGATCCTTGTTCCGGGTGCGCGTGTCACCATCGAGCCTTAATGACATCATAAAGCTGCTTCAAGTGCAAGACTTGCAGGCTTATATACAGTCTATCTATCTATCTATCTATCTATCTATCTATCTAATGTATGTTACTGCATAGATATATATCTAGCTATATAAATAGATAGCTATATATCAATATAGATATTTCTACAAATATCTAGCTTTACGTATAAATTTAAACTTCTATAGTTATGGTTTTGTAGGGCTGAAAACATACATACAAAATTTGTATTATTATCAGCATTATTCTTATAATTGCCATTGATGTTATTCCAGGGACAGGTAATAAACCGCATGAGGCTTTGACCAATTTTTACCATTTTAGGTAAAAAGCTGCATTGACTGCACTTCTGCATTTTGTGGGATATGGTAGGACTGCAAGCAAATCCTGAGACAAGATATATCAAAAACACTCCATACAGCATGCAATTTCATTTTCCAAGATAGAAACATTGGTCACGCTGAACATTGTTGAACGTTTTCGCTGCAATGCATCCTGAGACGCTTGGATCCAGGTTCTATCATTCATGCTGCGCCATTTCAACCAACCTGTGTGGCTCATATTCACTTTGGGTTGACGAGTTGCATGGTCATGGTGTAGGCCGAGCCTTTTTTGCCACTTCATCCGCCTCCGATCAAGCATAATGCCTTGCCCATAAGCATTCCCCACCCTGGAATATCTTAACCTACCCATTCCCCTATCTGGAATAACTGTACCTCCCTCAAAAGAAGTGATAAGCCGCAATATATTTGACTGTTGTAGGCTGCCGTCTCCCGCTTAAGGGCGAATTTCAAACGTTGTCCATCACAGAGACAAATGATCTGGCTCCAGCCGCGTCTATAGGAGTATCTGTCTGCTCACTTCTAGCTCCAGTGGAGACTGATGGAAAAATGGCCGCTAACAACCTGTGGTCCTTGTTCCGGGTGCGCGTGTCACCATCGAGCCTTAATGACATCATAAAGCTGCTTCAAGTGCAAGACTTGCAGGCTTATATACAGTCTATCTATCTATCTATCTATCTAATGTATGTTACTGCATAGATATATATCTAGCTATATAAATAGATAGTTATATATCAATATAGATATTTCTACAAATATCTAGCTTTACGTATAAATTTAAACTTGTATAGTTATGGTTTTGTAGGGCTGAAAACATACATACAAAATTTGTATTATTATCAGCATTATTCTTATAATTGCCATTGATGTTATTCCAGGGGCAGGTAATAAACCGCATGAGTCTTTGACCAATTTTTACCATTTTAGGTAAAAAGCTGCATTGACTGCACTTCTGCATTTTGTGGGATATGGTAGGACTGCAAGCAAATCCTGAGACAAGATATGTCAAAAACACTCCATACAGCATGCAATTTCGATTTCCAAGATAGAAACATTGGTCACGCTGAACATTGTTGAACGTTTTCACTGCAATGCATCCTGGGACGCTTGGATCCAGGTTCCATCATTCATGTTGCGCTATTTCAACCAACCTGTGTGGCTCATATTCACTTTGGGTTGACGATTGGCATGGTCATGGTGTAGGCCGAGCCTTTTTTGCCACTTCATCCGCCTCCGATCAAGCATAATGCCTTGCCCATAAGCATTCCCCTCCCTGGAATAACTTAACCTACCCATTCCCCTATCTGGAATAACTGTACCTACCACAAAAGAAGTGATAAGCAGCGATCAATTTGACTGTTGTAGGCTGCCGTATCCCGCTTAAGGGCGAATTTCAAACGTTGTCCATCACAGAGACAAATGATCTGGCTCCAGCAGCGTCTATAGGAGTATCTGTCTGCTCACTTCTAGCTCCAGTGGAGACTGATGGAAAAATGGCCGCTAACAACCTGTGATCCTTGTTCCGGGTGCGCGTGTCACCATCGAGCCTTAATGACATCATAAAGCTGCTTCAAGTGCAAGACTTGCAGGCTTATATACAGTCTATCTATCTATCTATCTATCTATCTATCTAATGTATGTTACTGCATAGATATATATCTAGCTATATAAATAGATAGCTATATATCAATATAGATATTTCTACAAATATCTAGCTTTACGTATAAATTTAAACTTCTATAGTTATGGTTTTGTAGGGCTGAAAACATACATACAAAATTTGTATTATTATCAGCATTATTCTTATAATTGCCATTGATGTTATTCCAGGGACAGGTAATAAACCGCATGAGGCTTTGACCAATTTTTACCATTTTAGGTAAAAAGCTGCATTGACTGCACTTCTGCATTTTGTGGGATATGGTAGGACTGCAAGCAAATCCTGAGACAAGATATATCAAAAACACTCCATACAGCATGCAATTTCATTTTCCAAGATAGAAACATTGGTCACGCTGAACATTGTTGAACGTTTTCGCTGCAATGCATCCTGAGACGCTTGGATCCAGGTTCTATCATTCATGCTGCGCCATTTCAACCAACCTGTGTGGCTCATATTCACTTTGGGTTGACGAGTTGCATGGTCATGGTGTAGGCCGAGCCTTTTTTGCCACTTCATCCGCCTCCGATCAAGCATAATGCCTTGCCCATAAGCATTCCCCACCCTGGAATATCTTAACCTACCCATTCCCCTATCTGGAATAACTGTACCTCCCTCAAAAGAAGTGATAAGCCGCAATATATTTGACTGTTGTAGGCTGCCGTCTCCCGCTTAAGGGCGAATTTCAAACGTTGTCCATCACAGAGACAAATGATCTGGCTCCAGCCGCGTCTATAGGAGTATCTGTCTGCTCACTTCTAGCTCCAGTGGAGACTGATGGAAAAATGGCCGCTAACAACCTGTGGTCCTTGTTCCGGGTGCGCGTGTCACCATCGAGCCTTAATGACATCATAAAGCTGCTTCAAGTGCAAGACTTGCAGGCTTATATACAGTCTATCTATCTATCTATCTATCTATCTAATGTATGTTACTGCATAGATATATATCTAGCTATATAAATAGATAGTTATATATCAATATAGATATTTCTACAAATATCTAGCTTTACGTATAAATTTAAACTTGTATAGTTATGGTTTTGTAGGGCTGAAAACATACATACAAAATTTGTATTATTATCAGCATTATTCTTATAATTGCCATTGATGTTATTCCAGGGGCAGGTAATAAACCGCATGAGTCTTTGACCAATTTTTACCATTTTAGGTAAAAAGCTGCATTGACTGCACTTCTGCATTTTGTGGGATATGGTAGGACTGCAAGCAAATCCTGAGACAAGATATGTCAAAAACACTCCATACAGCATGCAATTTCGATTTCCAAGATAGAAACATTGGTCACGCTGAACATTGTTGAACGTTTTCACTGCAATGCATCCTGGGACGCTTGGATCCAGGTTCCATCATTCATGTTGCGCTATTTCAACCAACCTGTGTGGCTCATATTCACTTTGGGTTGACGATTGGCATGGTCATGGTGTAGGCCGAGCCTTTTTTGCCACTTCATCCGCCTCCGATCAAGCATAATGCCTTGCCCATAAGCATTCCCCTCCCTGGAATAACTTAACCTACCCATTCCCCTATCTGGAATAACTGTACCTACCACAAAAGAAGTGATAAGCAGCGATCAATTTGACTGTTGTAGGCTGCCGTCTCCCGCTTAAGGGCGAATTTCAAACGTTGTCCATCACAGAGACAAATGATCTGGCTCCAGCAGCGTCTATAGGAGTATCTGTCTGCTCACTTCTAGCTCCAGTGGAGACTGATGGAAAAATGGCCGCTAACAACCTGTGATCCTTGTTCCGGGTGCGCGTGTCACCATCGAGCCTTAATGACATCATAAAGCTGCTTCAAGTGCAAGACTTGCAGGCTTATATACAGTCTATCTATCTATCTATCTATCTATCTATCTATCTAATGTATGTTACTGCATAGATATATATCTAGCTATATAAATAGATAGCTATATATCAATATAGATATTTCTACAAATATCTAGCTTTACGTATAAATTTAAACTTCTATAGTTATGGTTTTGTAGGGCTGAAAACATACATACAAAATTTGTATTATTATCAGCATTATTCTTATAATTGCCATTGATGTTATTCCAGGGACAGGTAATAAACCGCATGAGGCTTTGACCAATTTTTACCATTTTAGGTAAAAAGCTGCATTGACTGCACTTCTGCATTTTGTGGGATATGGTAGGACTGCAAGCAAATCCTGAGACAAGATATATCAAAAACACTCCATACAGCATGCAATTTCATTTTCCAAGATAGAAACATTGGTCACGCTGAACATTGTTGAACGTTTTCGCTGCAATGCATCCTGAGACGCTTGGATCCAGGTTCTATCATTCATGCTGCGCCATTTCAACCAACCTGTGTGGCTCATATTCACTTTGGGTTGACGAGTTGCATGGTCATGGTGTAGGCCGAGCCTTTTTTGCCACTTCATCCGCCTCCGATCAAGCATAATGCCTTGCCCATAAGCATTCCCCACCCTGGAATATCTTAACCTACCCATTCCCCTATCTGGAATAACTGTACCTCCCTCAAAAGAAGTGATAAGCCGCAATATATTTGACTGTTGTAGGCTGCCGTCTCCCGCTTAAGGGCGAATTTCAAACGTTGTCCATCACAGAGACAAATGATCTGGCTCCAGCCGCGTCTATAGGAGTATCTGTCTGCTCACTTCTAGCTCCAGTGGAGACTGATGGAAAAATGGCCGCTAACAACCTGTGGTCCTTGTTCCGGGTGCGCGTGTCACCATCGAGCCTTAATGACATCATAAAGCTGCTTCAAGTGCAAGACTTGCAGGCTTATATACAGTCTATCTATCTATCTATCTATCTAATGTATGTTACTGCATAGATATATATCTAGCTATATAAATAGATAGTTATATATCAATATAGATATTTCTACAAATATCTAGCTTTACGTATAAATTTAAACTTGTATAGTTATGGTTTTGTAGGGCTGAAAACATACATACAAAATTTGTATTATTATCAGCATTATTCTTATAATTGCCATTGATGTTATTCCAGGGGCAGGTAATAAACCGCATGAGTCTTTGACCAATTTTTACCATTTTAGGTAAAAAGCTGCATTGACTGCACTTCTGCATTTTGTGGGATATGGTAGGACTGCAAGCAAATCCTGAGACAAGATATGTCAAAAACACTCCATACAGCATGCAATTTCGATTTCCAAGATAGAAACATTGGTCACGCTGAACATTGTTGAACGTTTTCACTGCAATGCATCCTGGGACGCTTGGATCCAGGTTCCATCATTCATGTTGCGCTATTTCAACCAACCTGTGTGGCTCATATTCACTTTGGGTTGACGATTGGCATGGTCATGGTGTAGGCCGAGCCTTTTTTGCCACTTCATCCGCCTCCGATCAAGCATAATGCCTTGCCCATAAGCATTCCCCTCCCTGGAATAACTTAACCTACCCATTCCCCTATCTGGAATAACTGTACCTACCACAAAAGAAGTGATAAGCAGCGATCAATTTGACTGTTGTAGGCTGCCGTATCCCGCTTAAGGGCGAATTTCAAACGTTGTCCATCACAGAGACAAATGATCTGGCTCCAGCAGCGTCTATAGGAGTATCTGTCTGCTCACTTCTAGCTCCAGTGGAGACTGATGGAAAAATGGCCGCTAACAACCTGTGATCCTTGTTCCGGGTGCGCGTGTCACCATCGAGCCTTAATGACATCATAAAGCTGCTTCAAGTGCAAGACTTGCAGGCTTATATACAGTCTATCTATCTATCTATCTATCTATCTATCTAATGTATGTTACTGCATAGATATATATCTAGCTATATAAATAGATAGCTATATATCAATATAGATATTTCTACAAATATCTAGCTTTACGTATAAATTTAAACTTCTATAGTTATGGTTTTGTAGGGCTGAAAACATACATACAAAATTTGTATTATTATCAGCATTATTCTTATAATTGCCATTGATGTTATTCCAGGGACAGGTAATAAACCGCATGAGGCTTTGACCAATTTTTACCATTTTAGGTAAAAAGCTGCATTGACTGCACTTCTGCATTTTGTGGGATATGGTAGGACTGCAAGCAAATCCTGAGACAAGATATATCAAAAACACTCCATACAGCATGCAATTTCATTTTCCAAGATAGAAACATTGGTCACGCTGAACATTGTTGAACGTTTTCGCTGCAATGCATCCTGAGACGCTTGGATCCAGGTTCTATCATTCATGCTGCGCCATTTCAACCAACCTGTGTGGCTCATATTCACTTTGGGTTGACGAGTTGCATGGTCATGGTGTAGGCCGAGCCTTTTTTGCCACTTCATCCGCCTCCGATCAAGCATAATGCCTTGCCCATAAGCATTCCCCACCCTGGAATATCTTAACCTACCCATTCCCCTATCTGGAATAACTGTACCTCCCTCAAAAGAAGTGATAAGCCGCAATATATTTGACTGTTGTAGGCTGCCGTCTCCCGCTTAAGGGCGAATTTCAAACGTTGTCCATCACAGAGACAAATGATCTGGCTCCAGCCGCGTCTATAGGAGTATCTGTCTGCTCACTTCTAGCTCCAGTGGAGACTGATGGAAAAATGGCCGCTAACAACCTGTGGTCCTTGTTCCGGGTGCGCGTGTCACCATCGAGCCTTAATGACATCATAAAGCTGCTTCAAGTGCAAGACTTGCAGGCTTATATACAGTCTATCTATCTATCTATCTATCTATCTATCTAATGTATGTTACTGCATAGATATATATCTAGCTATATAAATAGATAGTTATATATCAATATAGATATTTCTACAAATATCTAGCTTTACGTATAAATTTAAACTTGTATAGTTATGGTTTTGTAGGGCTGAAAACATACATACAAAATTTGTATTATTATCAGCATTATTCTTATAATTGCCATTGATGTTATTCCAGGGGCAGGTAATAAACCGCATGAGTCTTTGACCAATTTTTACCATTTTAGGTAAAAAGCTGCATTGACTGCACTTCTGCATTTTGTGGGATATGGTAGGACTGCAAGCAAATCCTGAGACAAGATATGTCAAAAACACTCCATACAGCATGCAATTTCGATTTCCAAGATAGAAACATTGGTCACGCTGAACATTGTTGAACGTTTTCACTGCAATGCATCCTGGGACGCTTGGATCCAGGTTCCATCATTCATGTTGCGCTATTTCAACCAACCTGTGTGGCTCATATTCACTTTGGGTTGACGATTGGCATGGTCATGGTGTAGGCCGAGCCTTTTTTGCCACTTCATCCGCCTCCGATCAAGCATAATGCCTTGCCCATAAGCATTCCCCTCCCTGGAATAACTTAACCTACCCATTCCCCTATCTGGAATAACTGTACCTACCACAAAAGAAGTGATAAGCAGCGATCAATTTGACTGTTGTAGGCTGCCGTATCCCGCTTAAGGGCGAATTTCAAACGTTGTCCATCACAGAGACAAATGATCTGGCTCCAGCAGCGTCTATAGGAGTATCTGTCTGCTCACTTCTAGCTCCAGTGGAGACTGATGGAAAAATGGCCGCTAACAACCTGTGATCCTTGTTCCGGGTGCGCGTGTCACCATCGAGCCTTAATGACATCATAAAGCTGCTTCAAGTGCAAGACTTGCAGGCTTATATACAGTCTATCTATCTATCTATCTATCTATCTATCTATCTAATGTATGTTACTGCATAGATATATATCTAGCTATATAAATAGATAGCTATATATCAATATAGATATTTCTACAAATATCTAGCTTTACGTATAAATTTAAACTTCTATAGTTATGGTTTTGTAGGGCTGAAAACATACATACAAAATTTGTATTATTATCAGCATTATTCTTATAATTGCCATTGATGTTATTCCAGGGACAGGTAATAAACCGCATGAGGCTTTGACCAATTTTTACCATTTTAGGTAAAAAGCTGCATTGACTGCACTTCTGCATTTTGTGGGATATGGTAGGACTGCAAGCAAATCCTGAGACAAGATATATCAAAAACACTCCATACAGCATGCAATTTCATTTTCCAAGATAGAAACATTGGTCACGCTGAACATTGTTGAACGTTTTCGCTGCAATGCATCCTGAGACGCTTGGATCCAGGTTCTATCATTCATGCTGCGCCATTTCAACCAACCTGTGTGGCTCATATTCACTTTGGGTTGACGAGTTGCATGGTCATGGTGTAGGCCGAGCCTTTTTTGCCACTTCATCCGCCTCCGATCAAGCATAATGCCTTGCCCATAAGCATTCCCCACCCTGGAATATCTTAACCTACCCATTCCCCTATCTGGAATAACTGTACCTCCCTCAAAAGAAGTGATAAGCCGCAATATATTTGACTGTTGTAGGCTGCCGTCTCCCGCTTAAGGGCGAATTTCAAACGTTGTCCATCACAGAGACAAATGATCTGGCTCCAGCCGCGTCTATAGGAGTATCTGTCTGCTCACTTCTAGCTCCAGTGGAGACTGATGGAAAAATGGCCGCTAACAACCTGTGGTCCTTGTTCCGGGTGCGCGTGTCACCATCGAGCCTTAATGACATCATAAAGCTGCTTCAAGTGCAAGACTTGCAGGCTTATATACAGTCTATCTATCTATCTATCTATCTAATGTATGTTACTGCATAGATATATATCTAGCTATATAAATAGATAGTTATATATCAATATAGATATTTCTACAAATATCTAGCTTTACGTATAAATTTAAACTTGTATAGTTATGGTTTTGTAGGGCTGAAAACATACATACAAAATTTGTATTATTATCAGCATTATTCTTATAATTGCCATTGATGTTATTCCAGGGGCAGGTAATAAACCGCATGAGTCTTTGACCAATTTTTACCATTTTAGGTAAAAAGCTGCATTGACTGCACTTCTGCATTTTGTGGGATATGGTAGGACTGCAAGCAAATCCTGAGACAAGATATGTCAAAAACACTCCATACAGCATGCAATTTCGATTTCCAAGATAGAAACATTGGTCACGCTGAACATTGTTGAACGTTTTCACTGCAATGCATCCTGGGACGCTTGGATCCAGGTTCCATCATTCATGTTGCGCTATTTCAACCAACCTGTGTGGCTCATATTCACTTTGGGTTGACGATTGGCATGGTCATGGTGTAGGCCGAGCCTTTTTTGCCACTTCATCCGCCTCCGATCAAGCATAATGCCTTGCCCATAAGCATTCCCCTCCCTGGAATAACTTAACCTACCCATTCCCCTATCTGGAATAACTGTACCTACCACAAAAGAAGTGATAAGCAGCGATCAATTTGACTGTTGTAGGCTGCCGTATCCCGCTTAAGGGCGAATTTCAAACGTTGTCCATCACAGAGACAAATGATCTGGCTCCAGCAGCGTCTATAGGAGTATCTGTCTGCTCACTTCTAGCTCCAGTGGAGACTGATGGAAAAATGGCCGCTAACAACCTGTGATCCTTGTTCCGGGTGCGCGTGTCACCATCGAGCCTTAATGACATCATAAAGCTGCTTCAAGTGCAAGACTTGCAGGCTTATATACAGTCTATCTATCTATCTATCTATCTATCTATCTAATGTATGTTACTGCATAGATATATATCTAGCTATATAAATAGATAGCTATATATCAATATAGATATTTCTACAAATATCTAGCTTTACGTATAAATTTAAACTTCTATAGTTATGGTTTTGTAGGGCTGAAAACATACATACAAAATTTGTATTATTATCAGCATTATTCTTATAATTGCCATTGATGTTATTCCAGGGACAGGTAATAAACCGCATGAGGCTTTGACCAATTTTTACCATTTTAGGTAAAAAGCTGCATTGACTGCACTTCTGCATTTTGTGGGATATGGTAGGACTGCAAGCAAATCCTGAGACAAGATATATCAAAAACACTCCATACAGCATGCAATTTCATTTTCCAAGATAGAAACATTGGTCACGCTGAACATTGTTGAACGTTTTCGCTGCAATGCATCCTGAGACGCTTGGATCCAGGTTCTATCATTCATGCTGCGCCATTTCAACCAACCTGTGTGGCTCATATTCACTTTGGGTTGACGAGTTGCATGGTCATGGTGTAGGCCGAGCCTTTTTTGCCACTTCATCCGCCTCCGATCAAGCATAATGCCTTGCCCATAAGCATTCCCCACCCTGGAATATCTTAACCTACCCATTCCCCTATCTGGAATAACTGTACCTCCCTCAAAAGAAGTGATAAGCCGCAATATATTTGACTGTTGTAGGCTGCCGTCTCCCGCTTAAGGGCGAATTTCAAACGTTGTCCATCACAGAGACAAATGATCTGGCTCCAGCCGCGTCTATAGGAGTATCTGTCTGCTCACTTCTAGCTCCAGTGGAGACTGATGGAAAAATGGCCGCTAACAACCTGTGGTCCTTGTTCCGGGTGCGCGTGTCACCATCGAGCCTTAATGACATCATAAAGCTGCTTCAAGTGCAAGACTTGCAGGCTTATATACAGTCTATCTATCTATCTATCTATCTAATGTATGTTACTGCATAGATATATATCTAGCTATATAAATAGATAGTTATATATCAATATAGATATTTCTACAAATATCTAGCTTTACGTATAAATTTAAACTTGTATAGTTATGGTTTTGTAGGGCTGAAAACATACATACAAAATTTGTATTATTATCAGCATTATTCTTATAATTGCCATTGATGTTATTCCAGGGGCAGGTAATAAACCGCATGAGTCTTTGACCAATTTTTACCATTTTAGGTAAAAAGCTGCATTGACTGCACTTCTGCATTTTGTGGGATATGGTAGGACTGCAAGCAAATCCTGAGACAAGATATGTCAAAAACACTCCATACAGCATGCAATTTCGATTTCCAAGATAGAAACATTGGTCACGCTGAACATTGTTGAACGTTTTCACTGCAATGCATCCTGGGACGCTTGGATCCAGGTTCCATCATTCATGTTGCGCTATTTCAACCAACCTGTGTGGCTCATATTCACTTTGGGTTGACGATTGGCATGGTCATGGTGTAGGCCGAGCCTTTTTTGCCACTTCATCCGCCTCCGATCAAGCATAATGCCTTGCCCATAAGCATTCCCCTCCCTGGAATAACTTAACCTACCCATTCCCCTATCTGGAATAACTGTACCTACCACAAAAGAAGTGATAAGCAGCGATCAATTTGACTGTTGTAGGCTGCCGTATCCCGCTTAAGGGCGAATTTCAAACGTTGTCCATCACAGAGACAAATGATCTGGCTCCAGCAGCGTCTATAGGAGTATCTGTCTGCTCACTTCTAGCTCCAGTGGAGACTGATGGAAAAATGGCCGCTAACAACCTGTGGTCCTTGTTCCGGGTGCGCGTGTCACCATCGAGCCTTAATGACATCATAAAGCTGCTTCAAGTGCAAGACTTGCAGGCTTATATACAGTCTATCTATCTATCTATCTATCTATCTATCTATCTATCTATCTATCTATCTATCTATCTAATGTATGTTACTGCATAGATATATATCTAGCTATATAAATAGATAGTTATATATCAATATAGATATTTCTACAAATATCTAGCTTTACGTATAAATTTAAACTTGTAATTATAAGAATAATGCTGATAATAATACAAATTTTGTATGTATGTTTTCAGCCCTACAAAACCATAACTATAGAAGTTTAAATTTATACGTAAAGCTAGATATTTGTAGAAATATCTATATTGATATATAGCTATCTATTTATATAGCTAGATATATATCTATGCAGTAACATACATTAGATAGATAGATAGATAGATAGATAGATAGATAGATAGATAGACTGTATATAAGCCTGCAAGTCTTGCACTTGAAGCAGCTTTATGATGTCATTAAGGCTCGATGGTGACACGCGCACCCGGAACAAGGATCACAGGTTGTTAGCGGCCATTTTTCCATCAGTCTCCACTGGAGCTAGAAGTGAGCAGACAGATACTCCTATAGACGCTGCTGGAGCCAGATCATTTGTCTCTGTGATGGACAACGTTTGAAATTCGCCCTTAAGCGGGAGACGGCAGCCTACAACAGTCAAATTGATCGCTGCTTATCACTTCTTTTGTGGTAGGTACAGTTATTCCAGATAGGGGAATGGGTAGGTTAAGTTATTCCAGGGAGGGGAATGCTTATGGGCAAGGCATTATGCTTGATCGGAGGCGGATGAAGTGGCAAAAAAGGCTCGGCCTACACCATGACCATGCCAATCGTCAACCCAAAGTGAATATGAGCCACACAGGTTGGTTGAAATAGCGCAACATGAATGATGGAACCTGGATCCAAGCGTCCCAGGATGCATTGCAGTGAAAACGTTCAACAATGTTCAGCGTGACCAATGTTTCTATCTTGGAAATCGAAATTGCATGCTGTATGGAGTGTTTTTGACATATCTTGTCTCAGGATTTGCTTGCAGTCCTACCATATCCCACAAAATGCAGAAGTGCAGTCAATGCAGCTTTTTACCTAAAATGGTAAAAATTGGTCAAAGACTCATGCGGTTTATTACCTGCCCCTGGAATAACATCAATGGCAATTATAAGAATAATGCTGATAATAATACAAATTTTGTATGTATGTTTTCAGCCCTACAAAACCATAACTATACAAGTTTAAATTTATACGTAAAGCTAGATATTTGTAGAAATATCTATATTAATATATAACTATCTATTTATATAGCTAGATATATATCTATGCAGTAACATACATTAGATAGATAGATAGATAGATAGACTGTATATAAGCCTGCAAGTCTTGCACTTGAAGCAGCTTTATGATGTCATTAAGGCTCGATGGTGACACGCGCACCCGGAACAAGGACCACAGGTTGTTAGCGGCCATTTTTCCATCAGTCTCCACTGGAGCTAGAAGTGAGCAGACAGATACTCCTATAGACGCGGCTGGAGCCAGATCATTTGTCTCTGTGATGGACAACGTTTGAAATTCGCCCTTAAGCGGGAGACGGCAGCCTACAACAGTCAAATATATTGCGGCTTATCACTTCTTTTGAGGGAGGTACAGTTATTCCAGATAGGGGAATGGGTAGGTTAAGATATTCCAGGGTGGGGAATGCTTATGGGCAAGGCATTATGCTTGATCGGAGGCGGATGAAGTGGCAAAAAAGGCTCGGCCTACACCATGACCATGCAACTCGTCAACCCAAAGTGAATATGAGCCACACAGGTTGGTTGAAATGGCGCAGCATGAATGATAGAACCTGGATCCAAGCATCTCAGGATGCATTGCAGCGAAAACGTTCAACAATGTTCAGCGTGACCAATGTTTCTATCTTGGAAAATGAAATTGCATGCTGTATGGAGTGTTTTTGATATATCTTGTCTCAGGATTTGCTTGCAGTCCTACCATATCCCACAAAATGCAGAAGTGCAGTCAATGCAGCTTTTTACCTAAAATGGTAAAAATTGGTCAAAGCCTCATGCGGTTTATTACCTGCCCCTGGAATAACATCAATGGCAATTATAAGAATAATGCTGATAATAATACAAATTTTGTATGTATGTTTTCAGCCCTACAAAACCATAACTATAGAAGTTTAAATTTATACGTAAAGCTAGATATTTGTAGAAATATCTATATTGATATATAGCTATCTATTTATATAGCTAGATATATATCTATGCAGTAACATACATTAGATAGATGGATAGATAGACTGTATATAAGCCTGCAAGTCTTGCACTTGAAGCAGCTTTATGATGTCATTAAGGCTCGATGGTGACACGCGCACCCGGAACAAGGATCACAGGTTGTTAGCGGCCATTTTTCCATCAGTCTCCACTGGAGCTAGAAGTGAGCAGACAGATACTCCTATAGACGCTGCTGGAGCCAGATCATTTGTCTCTGTGATGGACAACGTTTGAAATTCGCCCTTAAGCGGGAGACGGCAGCCTACAACAGTCAAATTGATCGCTGCTTATCACTTCTTTTGTGGTAGGTACAGTTATTCCAGATAGGGGAATGGGTAGGTTAAGTTATTCCAGGGAGGGGAATGCTTATGGGCAAGGCATTATGCTTGATCGGAGGCGGATGAAGTGGCAAAAAAGGCTCGGCCTACACCATGACCATGCAACTCGTCAACCCAAAGTGAATATGAGCCACACAGGTTGGTTGAAATGGCGCAGCATGAATGATAGAACCTGGATCCAAGCGTCCCAGGATGCATTGCAGCGAAAACGTTCAACAATGTTCAGCGTGACCAATGTTTCTATCTTGGAAAATGAAATTGCATGCTGTATGGAGTGTTTTTGACATATCTTGTCTCAGGATTTGCTTGCAGTCCTACCATATCCCACAAAATGCAGAAGTACAGTCAATGCAGCTTTTTACCTAAAATGGTAAAAATTGGTCAAAGACTCATGCGGTTTATTACCTGCCCCTGGAATAACATCAATGGCAATTATAAGAATAATGCTGATAATAATACAAATTTTGTATGTATGTTTTCAGCCCTACAAAACCATAACTATAGAAGTTTAAATTTATACGTAAAGCTAGATATTTGTAGAAATATCTATATTGATATATAGCTATCTATTTATATAGCTAGATATATATCTATGCAGTAACATACATTAGATAGATAGATAGATAGATAGATAGATAGATAGATAGATAGATAGACTGTATATAAGCCTGCAAGTCTTGCACTTGAAGCAGCTTTATGATGTCATTAAGGCTCGATGGTGACACGCGCACCCGGAACAAGGATCACAGGTTGTTAGCGGCCATTTTTCCATCAGTCTCCACTGGAGCTAGAAGTGAGCAGACAGATACTCCTATAGACGCTGCTGGAGCCAGATCATTTGTCTCTGTGATGGACAACGTTTGAAATTCGCCCTTAAGCGGGAGACGGCAGCCTACAACAGTCAAATTGATCGCTGCTTATCACTTCTTTTGTGGTAGGTACAGTTATTCCAGATAGGGGAATGGGTAGGTTAAGTTATTCCAGGGAGGGGAATGCTTATGGGCAAGGCATTATGCTTGATCGGAGGCGGATGAAGTGGCAAAAAAGGCTCGGCCTACACCATGACCATGCCAATCGTCAACCCAAAGTGAATATGAGCCACACAGGTTGGTTGAAATAGCGCAACATGAATGATGGAACCTGGATCCAAGCGTCCCAGGATGCATTGCAGTGAAAACGTTCAACAATGTTCAGCGTGACCAATGTTTCTATCTTGGAAATCGAAATTGCATGCTGTATGGAGTGTTTTTGACATATCTTGTCTCAGGATTTGCTTGCAGTCCTACCATATCCCACAAAATGCAGAAGTGCAGTCAATGCAGCTTTTTACCTAAAATGGTAAAAATTGGTCAAAGACTCATGCGGTTTATTACCTGCCCCTGGAATAACATCAATGGCAATTATAAGAATAATGCTGATAATAATACAAATTTTGTATGTATGTTTTCAGCCCTACAAAACCATAACTATACAAGTTTAAATTTATACGTAAAGCTAGATATTTGTAGAAATATCTATATTAATATATAACTATCTATTTATATAGCTAGATATATATCTATGCAGTAACATACATTAGATAGATAGATAGATAGATAGACTGTATATAAGCCTGCAAGTCTTGCACTTGAAGCAGCTTTATGATGTCATTAAGGCTCGATGGTGACACGCGCACCCGGAACAAGGACCACAGGTTGTTAGCGGCCATTTTTCCATCAGTCTCCACTGGAGCTAGAAGTGAGCAGACAGATACTCCTATAGACGCGGCTGGAGCCAGATCATTTGTCTCTGTGATGGACAACGTTTGAAATTCGCCCTTAAGCGGGAGACGGCAGCCTACAACAGTCAAATATATTGCGGCTTATCACTTCTTTTGAGGGAGGTACAGTTATTCCAGATAGGGGAATGGGTAGGTTAAGATATTCCAGGGTGGGGAATGCTTATGGGCAAGGCATTATGCTTGATCGGAGGCGGATGAAGTGGCAAAAAAGGCTCGGCCTACACCATGACCATGCAACTCGTCAACCCAAAGTGAATATGAGCCACACAGGTTGGTTGAAATGGCGCAGCATGAATGATAGAACCTGGATTCAAGCATCTCAGGATGCATTGCAGCGAAAACGTTCAACAATGTTCAGCGTGACCAATGTTTCTATCTTGGAAAATGAAATTGCATGCTGTATGGAGTGTTTTTGATATATCTTGTCTCAGGATTTGCTTGCAGTCCTACCATATCCCACAAAATGCAGAAGTGCAGTCAATGCAGCTTTTTACCTAAAATGGTAAAAATTGGTCAAAGCCTCATGCGGTTTATTACCTGCCCCTGGAATAACATCAATGGCAATTATAAGAATAATGCTGATAATAATACAAATTTTGTATGTATGTTTTCAGCCCTACAAAACCATAACTATAGAAGTTTAAATTTATACGTAAAGCTAGATATTTGTAGAAATATCTATATTGATATATAGCTATCTATTTATATAGCTAGATATATATCTATGCAGTAACATACATTAGATAGATGGATAGATAGACTGTATATAAGCCTGCAAGTCTTGCACTTGAAGCAGCTTTATGATGTCATTAAGGCTCGATGGTGACACGCGCACCCGGAACAAGGATCACAGGTTGTTAGCGGCCATTTTTCCATCAGTCTCCACTGGAGCTAGAAGTGAGCAGACAGATACTCCTATAGACGCTGCTGGAGCCAGATCATTTGTCTCTGTGATGGACAACGTTTGAAATTCGCCCTTAAGCGGGAGACGGCAGCCTACAACAGTCAAATTGATCGCTGCTTATCACTTCTTTTGTGGTAGGTACAGTTATTCCAGATAGGGGAATGGGTAGGTTAAGTTATTCCAGGGAGGGGAATGCTTATGGGCAAGGCATTATGCTTGATCGGAGGCGGATGAAGTGGCAAAAAAGGCTCGGCCTACACCATGACCATGCAACTCGTCAACCCAAAGTGAATATGAGCCACACAGGTTGGTTGAAATGGCGCAGCATGAATGATAGAACCTGGATCCAAGCGTCCCAGGATGCATTGCAGCGAAAACGTTCAACAATGTTCAGCGTGACCAATGTTTCTATCTTGGAAAATGAAATTGCATGCTGTATGGAGTGTTTTTGACATATCTTGTCTCAGGATTTGCTTGCAGTCCTACCATATCCCACAAAATGCAGAAGTACAGTCAATGCAGCTTTTTACCTAAAATGGTAAAAATTGGTCAAAGCCTCATGCGGTTTATTACCTGCCCCTGGAATAACATCAATGGCAATTATAAGAATAATGCTGATAATAATACAAATTTTGTATGTATGTTTTCAGCCCTACAAAACCATAACTATAGAAGTTTAAATTTATACGTAAAGCTAGATATTTGTAGAAATATCTATATTGATATATAGCTATCTATTTATATAGCTAGATATATATCTATGCAGTAACATACATTAGATAGATGGATAGATAGACTGTATATAAGCCTGCAAGTCTTGCACTTGAAGCAGCTTTATGATGTCATTAAGGCTCGATGGTGACACGCGCACCCGGAACAAGGATCACAGGTTGTTAGCGGCCATTTTTCCATCAGTCTCCACTGGAGCTAGAAGTGAGCAGACAGATACTCCTATAGACGCTGCTGGAGCCAGATCATTTGTCTCTGTGATGGACAACGTTTGAAATTCGCCCTTAAGCGGGAGACGGCAGCCTACAACAGTCAAATTGATCGCTGCTTATCACTTCTTTTGTGGTAGGTACAGTTATTCCAGATAGGGGAATGGGTAGGTTAAGTTATTCCAGGGAGGGGAATGCTTATGGGCAAGGCATTATGCTTGATCGGAGGCGGATGAAGTGGCAAAAAAGGCTCGGCCTACACCATGACCATGCAACTCGTCAACCCAAAGTGAATATGAGCCACACAGGTTGGTTGAAATGGCGCAGCATGAATGATAGAACCTGGATCCAAGCGTCCCAGGATGCATTGCAGCGAAAACGTTCAACAATGTTCAGCGTGACCAATGTTTCTATCTTGGAAAATGAAATTGCATGCTGTATGGAGTGTTTTTGACATATCTTGTCTCAGGATTTGCTTGCAGTCCTACCATATCCCACAAAATGCAGAAGTACAGTCAATGCAGCTTTTTACCTAAAATGGTAAAAATTGGTCAAAGACTCATGCGGTTTATTACCTGCCCCTGGAATAACATCAATGGCAATTATAAGAATAATGCTGATAATAATACAAATTTTGTATGTATGTTTTCAGCCCTACAAAACCATAACTATAGAAGTTTAAATTTATACGTAAAGCTAGATATTTGTAGAAATATCTATATTGATATATAGCTATCTATTTATATAGCTAGATATATATCTATGCAGTAACATACATTAGATAGATAGATAGATAGATAGATAGACTGTATATAAGCCTGCAAGTCTTGCACTTGAAGCAGCTTTATGATGTCATTAAGGCTCGATGGTGACACGCGCACCCGGAACAAGGATCACAGGTTGTTAGCGGCCATTTTTCCATCAGTCTCCACTGGAGCTAGAAGTGAGCAGACAGATACTCCTATAGACGCTGCTGGAGCCAGATCATTTGTCTCTGTGATGGACAACGTTTGAAATTCGCCCTTAAGCGGGAGACGGCAGCCTACAACAGTCAAATTGATCGCTGCTTATCACTTCTTTTGTGGTAGGTACAGTTATTCCAGATAGGGGAATGGGTAGGTTAAGTTATTCCAGGGAGGGGAATGCTTATGGGCAAGGCATTATGCTTGATCGGAGGCGGATGAAGTGGCAAAAAAGGCTCGGCCTACACCATGACCATGCCAATCGTCAACCCAAAGTGAATATGAGCCACACAGGTTGGTTGAAATAGCGCAACATGAATGATGGAACCTGGATCCAAGCGTCCCAGGATGCATTGCAGTGAAAACGTTCAACAATGTTCAGCGTGACCAATGTTTCTATCTTGGAAATCGAAATTGCATGCTGTATGGAGTGTTTTTGACATATCTTGTCTCAGGATTTGCTTGCAGTCCTACCATATCCCACAAAATGCAGAAGTGCAGTCAATGCAGCTTTTTACCTAAAATGGTAAAAATTGGTCAAAGACTCATGCGGTTTATTACCTGCCCCTGGAATAACATCAATGGCAATTATAAGAATAATGCTGATAATAATACAAATTTTGTATGTATGTTTTCAGCCCTACAAAACCATAACTATACAAGTTTAAATTTATACGTAAAGCTAGATATTTGTAGAAATATCTATATTAATATATAACTATCTATTTATATAGCTAGATATATATCTATGCAGTAACATACATTAGATAGATAGATAGATAGATAGATAGATAGACTGTATATAAGCCTGCAAGTCTTGCACTTGAAGCAGCTTTATGATGTCATTAAGGCTCGATGGTGACACGCGCACCCGGAACAAGGACCACAGGTTGTTAGCGGCCATTTTTCCATCAGTCTCCACTGGAGCTAGAAGTGAGCAGACAGATACTCCTATAGACGCGGCTGGAGCCAGATCATTTGTCTCTGTGATGGACAACGTTTGAAATTCGCCCTTAAGCGGGAGACGGCAGCCTACAACAGTCAAATATATTGCGGCTTATCACTTCTTTTGAGGGAGGTACAGTTATTCCAGATAGGGGAATGGGTAGGTTAAGATATTCCAGGGTGGGGAATGCTTATGGGCAAGGCATTATGCTTGATCGGAGGCGGATGAAGTGGCAAAAAAGGCTCGGCCTACACCATGACCATGCAACTCGTCAACCCAAAGTGAATATGAGCCACACAGGTTGGTTGAAATGGCGCAGCATGAATGATAGAACCTGGATCCAAGCATCTCAGGATGCATTGCAGCGAAAACGTTCAACAATGTTCAGCGTGACCAATGTTTCTATCTTGGAAAATGAAATTGCATGCTGTATGGAGTGTTTTTGATATATCTTGTCTCAGGATTTGCTTGCAGTCCTACCATATCCCACAAAATGCAGAAGTGCAGTCAATGCAGCTTTTTACCTAAAATGGTAAAAATTGGTCAAAGCCTCATGCGGTTTATTACCTGCCCCTGGAATAACATCAATGGCAATTATAAGAATAATGCTGATAATAATACAAATTTTGTATGTATGTTTTCAGCCCTACAAAACCATAACTATAGAAGTTTAAATTTATACGTAAAGCTAGATATTTGTAGAAATATCTATATTGATATATAGCTATCTATTTATATAGCTAGATATATATCTATGCAGTAACATACATTAGATAGATAGATAGATAGATAGATAGATAGATAGACTGTATATAAGCCTGCAAGTCTTGCACTTGAAGCAGCTTTATGATGTCATTAAGGCTCGATGGTGACACGCGCACCCGGAACAAGGATCACAGGTTGTTAGCGGCCATTTTTCCATCAGTCTCCACTGGAGCTAGAAGTGAGCAGACAGATACTCCTATAGACGCTGCTGGAGCCAGATCATTTGTCTCTGTGATGGACAACGTTTGAAATTCGCCCTTAAGCGGGAGACGGCAGCCTACAACAGTCAAATTGATCGCTGCTTATCACTTCTTTTGTGGTAGGTACAGTTATTCCAGATAGGGGAATGGGTAGGTTAAGTTATTCCAGGGAGGGGAATGCTTATGGGCAAGGCATTATGCTTGATCGGAGGCGGATGAAGTGGCAAAAAAGGCTCGGCCTACACCATGACCATGCCAATCGTCAACCCAAAGTGAATATGAGCCACACAGGTTGGTTGAAATAGCGCAACATGAATGATGGAACCTTGATCCAAGCGTCCCAGGATGCATTGCAGTGAAAACGTTCAACAATGTTCAGCGTGACCAATGTTTCTATCTTGGAAATCGAAATTGCATGCTGTATGGAGTGTTTTTGACATATCTTGTCTCAGGATTTGCTTGCAGTCCTACCATATCCCACAAAATGCAGAAGTGCAGTCAATGCAGCTTTTTACCTAAAATGGTAAAAATTGGTCAAAGACTCATGCGGTTTATTACCTGCCCCTGGAATAACATCAATGGCAATTATAAGAATAATGCTGATAATAATACAAATTTTGTATGTATGTTTTCAGCCCTACAAAACCATAACTATAGAAGTTTAAATTTATACGTAAAGCTAGATATTTGTAGAAATATCTATATTGATATATAGCTATCTATTTATATAGCTAGATATATATCTATGCAGTAACATACATTAGATAGATAGATAGATAGATAGATAGATAGACTGTATATAAGCCTGCAAGTCTTGCACTTGAAGCAGCTTTATGATGTCATTAAGGCTCGATGGTGACACGCGCACCCGGAACAAGGATCACAGGTTGTTAGCGGCCATTTTTCCATCAGTCTCCACTGGAGCTAGAAGTGAGCAGACAGATACTCCTATAGACGCTGCTGGAGCCAGATCATTTGTCTCTGTGATGGACAACGTTTGAAATTCGCCCTTTAGCGGGAGACGGCAGCCTACAACAGTCAAATTGATCGCTGCTTATCACTTCTTTTGTGGTAGGTACAGTTATTCCAGATAGGGGAATGGGTAGGTTAAGTTATTCCAGGGAGGGGAATGCTTATGGGCAAGGCATTATGCTTGATCGGAGGCGGATGAAGTGGCAAAAAAGGCTCGGCCTACACCATGACCATGCAACTCGTCAACCCAAAGTGAATATGAGCCACACAGGTTGGTTGAAATGGCGCAGCATGAATGATAGAACCTGGATCCAAGCGTCCCAGGATGCATTGCAGCGAAAACGTTCAACAATGTTCAGCGTGACCAATGTTTCTATCTTGGAAAATGAAATTGCATGCTGTATGGAGTGTTTTTGACATATCTTGTCTCAGGATTTGCTTGCAGTCCTACCATATCCCACAAAATGCAGAAGTACAGTCAATGCAGCTTTTTACCTAAAATGGTAAAAATTGGTCAAAGCCTCATGCGGTTTATTACCTGCCCCTGGAATAACATCAATGGCAATTATAAGAATAATGCTGATAATAATACAAATTTTGTATGTATGTTTTCAGCCCTACAAAACCATAACTATAGAAGTTTAAATTTATACGTAAAGCTAGATATTTGTAGAAATATCTATATTGATATATAGCTATCTATTTATATAGCTAGATATATATCTATGCAGTAACATACATTAGATAGATGGATAGATAGACTGTATATAAGCCTGCAAGTCTTGCACTTGAAGCAGCTTTATGATGTCATTAAGGCTCGATGGTGACACGCGCACCCGGAACAAGGATCACAGGTTGTTAGCGGCCATTTTTCCATCAGTCTCCACTGGAGCTAGAAGTGAGCAGACAGATACTCCTATAGACGCTGCTGGAGCCAGATCATTTGTCTCTGTGATGGACAACGTTTGAAATTCGCCCTTAAGCGGGAGACGGCAGCCTACAACAGTCAAATTGATCGCTGCTTATCACTTCTTTTGTGGTAGGTACAGTTATTCCAGATAGGGGAATGGGTAGGTTAAGTTATTCCAGGGAGGGGAATGCTTATGGGCAAGGCATTATGCTTGATCGGAGGCGGATGAAGTGGCAAAAAAGGCTCGGCCTACACCATGACCATGCAACTCGTCAACCCAAAGTGAATATGAGCCACACAGGTTGGTTGAAATGGCGCAGCATGAATGATAGAACCTGGATCCAAGCGTCCCAGGATGCATTGCAGCGAAAACGTTCAACAATGTTCAGCGTGACCAATGTTTCTATCTTGGAAAATGAAATTGCATGCTGTATGGAGTGTTTTTGACATATCTTGTCTCAGGATTTGCTTGCAGTCCTACCATATCCCACAAAATGCAGAAGTACAGTCAATGCAGCTTTTTACCTAAAATGGTAAAAATTGGTCAAAGACTCATGCGGTTTATTACCTGCCCCTGGAATAACATCAATGGCAATTATAAGAATAATGCTGATAATAATACAAATTTTGTATGTATGTTTTCAGCCCTACAAAACCATAACTATAGAAGTTTAAATTTATACGTAAAGCTAGATATTTGTAGAAATATCTATATTGATATATAGCTATCTATTTATATAGCTAGATATATATCTATGCAGTAACATACATTAGATAGATAGATAGATAGATAGATAGATAGACTGTATATAAGCCTGCAAGTCTTGCACTTGAAGCAGCTTTATGATGTCATTAAGGCTCGATGGTGACACGCGCACCCGGAACAAGGATCACAGGTTGTTAGCGGCCATTTTTCCATCAGTCTCCACTGGAGCTAGAAGTGAGCAGACAGATACTCCTATAGACGCTGCTGGAGCCAGATCATTTGTCTCTGTGATGGACAACGTTTGAAATTCGCCCTTAAGCGGGAGACGGCAGCCTACAACAGTCAAATTGATCGCTGCTTATCACTTCTTTTGTGGTAGGTACAGTTATTCCAGATAGGGGAATGGGTAGGTTAAGTTATTCCAGGGAGGGGAATGCTTATGGGCAAGGCATTATGCTTGATCGGAGGCGGATGAAGTGGCAAAAAAGGCTCGGCCTACACCATGACCATGCCAATCGTCAACCCAAAGTGAATATGAGCCACACAGGTTGGTTGAAATAGCGCAACATGAATGATGGAACCTGGATCCAAGCGTCCCAGGATGCATTGCAGTGAAAACG
The DNA here is from genome assembly GCF_035609145.1 of Eleutherodactylus coqui. Classification (NCBI taxonomy): domain Eukaryota; kingdom Metazoa; phylum Chordata; class Amphibia; order Anura; family Eleutherodactylidae; genus Eleutherodactylus; species Eleutherodactylus coqui. Next base: position 98,024 of record NW_027101823.1, read on the forward strand.
TTCAACAATGTTCAGCGTGACCAATGTTTCTATCTTGGAAATCGAAATTGCATGCTGTATGGAGTGTTTTTGACATATCTTGTCTCAGGATTTGCTTGCAGTCCTACCATATCCCACAAAATGCAGAAGTGCAGTCAATGCAGCTTTTTACCTAAAATGGTAAAAATTGGTCAAAGACTCATGCGGTTTATTACCTGCCCCTGGAATAACATCAATGGCAATTATAAGAATAATGCTGATAATAATACAAATTTTGTATGTATGTTTTCAGCCCTACAAAACCATAACTATACAAGTTTAAATTTATACGTAAAGCTAGATATTTGTAGAAATATCTATATTAATATATAACTATCTATTTATATAGCTAGATATATATCTATGCAGTAACATACATTAGATAGATAGATAGATAGATAGATAGATAGACTGTATATAAGCCTGCAAGTCTTGCACTTGAAGCAGCTTTATGATGTCATTAAGGCTCGATGGTGACACGCGCACCCGGAACAAGGACCACAGGTTGTTAGCGGCCATTTTTCCATCAGTCTCCACTGGAGCTAGAAGTGAGCAGACAGATACTCCTATAGACGCGGCTGGAGCCAGATCATTTGTCTCTGTGATGGACAACGTTTGAAATTCGCCCTTAAGCGGGAGACGGCAGCCTACAACAGTCAAATATATTGCGGCTTATCACTTCTTTTGAGGGAGGTACAGTTATTCCAGATAGGGGAATGGGTAGGTTAAGATATTCCAGGGTGGGGAATGCTTATGGGCAAGGCATTATGCTTGATCGGAGGCGGATGAAGTGGCAAAAAAGGCTCGGCCTACACCATGACCATGCAACTCGTCAACCCAAAGTGAATATGAGCCACACAGGTTGGTTGAAATGGCGCAGCATGAATGATAGAACCTGGATCCAAGCATCTCAGGATGCATTGCAGCGAAAACGTTCAACAATGTTCAGCGTGACCAATGTTTCTATCTTGGAAAATGAAATTGCATGCTGTATGGAGTGTTTTTGATATATCTTGTCTCAGGATTTGCTTGCAGTCCTACCATATCCCACAAAATGCAGAAGTGCAGTCAATGCAGCTTTTTACCTAAAATGGTAAAAATTGGTCAAAGCCTCATGCGGTTTATTACCTGCCCCTGGAATAACATCAATGGCAATTATAAGAATAATGCTGATAATAATACAAATTTTGTATGTATGTTTTCAGCCCTACAAAACCATAACTATAGAAGTTTAAATTTATACGTAAAGCTAGATATTTGTAGAAATATCTATATTGATATATAGCTATCTATTTATATAGCTAGATATATATCTATGCAGTAACATACATTAGATAGATAGATAGATAGATAGATAGATAGACTGTATATAAGCCTGCAAGTCTTGCACTTGAAGCAGCTTTATGATGTCATTAAGGCTCGATGGTGACACGCGCACCCGGAACAAGGATCACAGGTTGTTAGCGGCCATTTTTCCATCAGTCTCCACTGGAGCTAGAAGTGAGCAGACAGATACTCCTATAGACGCTGCTGGAGCCAGATCATTTGTCTCTGTGATGGACAACGTTTGAAATTCGCCCTTAAGCGGGAGACGGCAGCCTACAACAGTCAAATTGATCGCTGCTTATCACTTCTTTTGTGGTAGGTACAGTTATTCCAGATAGGGGAATGGGTAGGTTAAGTTATTCCAGGGAGGGGAATGCTTATGGGCAAGGCATTATGCTTGATCGGAGGCGGATGAAGTGGCAAAAAAGGCTCGGCCTACACCATGACCATGCCAATCGTCAACCCAAAGTGAATATGAGCCACACAGGTTGGTTGAAATAGCGCAACATGAATGATGGAACCTTGATCCAAGCGTCCCAGGATGCATTGCAGTGAAAACGTTCAACAATGTTCAGCGTGACCAATGTTTCTATCTTGGAAATCGAAATTGCATGCTGTATGGAGTGTTTTTGACATATCTTGTCTCAGGATTTGCTTGCAGTCCTACCATATCCCACAAAATGCAGAAGTGCAGTCAATGCAGCTTTTTACCTAAAATGGTAAAAATTGGTCAAAGACTCATGCGGTTTATTACCTGCCCCTGGAATAACATCAATGGCAATTATAAGAATAATGCTGATAATAATACAAATTTTGTATGTATGTTTTCAGCCCTACAAAACCATAACTATAGAAGTTTAAATTTATACGTAAAGCTAGATATTTGTAGAAATATCTATATTGATATATAGCTATCTATTTATATAGCTAGATATATATCTATGCAGTAACATACATTAGATAGATAGATAGATAGATAGATAGACTGTATATAAGCCTGCAAGTCTTGCACTTGAAGCAGCTTTATGATGTCATTAAGGCTCGATGGTGACACGCGCACCCGGAACAAGGATCACAGGTTGTTAGCGGCCATTTTTCCATCAGTCTCCACTGGAGCTAGAAGTGAGCAGACAGATACTCCTATAGACGCTGCTGGAGCCAGATCATTTGTCTCTGTGATGGACAACGTTTGAAATTCGCCCTTAAGCGGGAGACGGCAGCCTACAACAGTCAAATTGATCGCTGCTTATCACTTCTTTTGTGGTAGGTACAGTTATTCCAGATAGGGGAATGGGTAGGTTAAGTTATTCCAGGGAGGGGAATGCTTATGGGCAAGGCATTATGCTTGATCGGAGGCGGATGAAGTGGCAAAAAAGGCTCGGCCTACACCATGACCATGCAACTCGTCAACCCAAAGTGAATATGAGCCACACAGGTTGGTTGAAATGGCGCAGCATGAATGATAGAACCTGGATCCAAGCGTCCCAGGATGCATTGCAGCGAAAACGTTCAACAATGTTCAGCGTGACCAATGTTTCTATCTTGGAAAATGAAATTGCATGCTGTATGGAGTGTTTTTGACATATCTTGTCTCAGGATTTGCTTGCAGTCCTACCATATCCCACAAAATGCAGAAGTACAGTCAATGCAGCTTTTTACCTAAAATGGTAAAAATTGGTCAAAGACTCATGCGGTTTATTACCTGCCCCTGGAATAACATCAATGGCAATTATAAGAATAATGCTGATAATAATACAAATTTTGTATGTATGTTTTCAGCCCTACAAAACCATAACTATAGAAGTTTAAATTTATACGTAAAGCTAGATATTTGTAGAAATATCTATATTGATATATAGCTATCTATTTATATAGCTAGATATATATCTATGCAGTAACATACATTAGATAGATAGATAGATAGATAGATAGATAGATAGATAGATAGATAGACTGTATATAAGCCTGCAAGTCTTGCACTTGAAGCAGCTTTATGATGTCATTAAGGCTCGATGGTGACACGCGCACCCGGAACAAGGATCACAGGTTGTTAGCGGCCATTTTTCCATCAGTCTCCACTGGAGCTAGAAGTGAGCAGACAGATACTCCTATAGACGCTGCTGGAGCCAGATCATTTGTCTCTGTGATGGACAACGTTTGAAATTCGCCCTTAAGCGGGAGACGGCAGCCTACAACAGTCAAATTGATCGCTGCTTATCACTTCTTTTGTGGTAGGTACAGTTATTCCAGATAGGGGAATGGGTAGGTTAAGTTATTCCAGGGAGGGGAATGCTTATGGGCAAGGCATTATGCTTGATCGGAGGCGGATGAAGTGGCAAAAAAGGCTCGGCCTACACCATGACCATGCAACTCGTCAACCCAAAGTGAATATGAGCCACACAGGTTGGTTGAAATGGCGCAGCATGAATGATAGAACCTGGATCCAAGCGTCCCAGGATGCATTGCAGCGAAAACGTTCAACAATGTTCAGCGTGACCAATGTTTCTATCTTGGAAAATGAAATTGCATGCTGTATGGAGTGTTTTTGACATATCTTGTCTCAGGATTTGCTTGCAGTCCTACCATATCCCACAAAATGCAGAAGTACAGTCAATGCAGCTTTTTACCTAAAATGGTAAAAATTGGTCAAAGCCTCATGCGGTTTATTACCTGCCCCTGGAATAACATCAATGGCAATTATAAGAATAATGCTGATAATAATACAAATTTTGTATGTATGTTTTCAGCCCTACAAAACCATAACTATAGAAGTTTAAATTTATACGTAAAGCTAGATATTTGTAGAAATATCTATATTGATATATAGCTATCTATTTATATAGCTAGATATATATCTATGCAGTAACATACATTAGATAGATGGATAGATAGACTGTATATAAGCCTGCAAGTCTTGCACTTGAAGCAGCTTTATGATGTCATTAAGGCTCGATGGTGACACGCGCACCCGGAACAAGGATCACAGGTTGTTAGCGGCCATTTTTCCATCAGTCTCCACTGGAGCTAGAAGTGAGCAGACAGATACTCCTATAGACGCTGCTGGAGCCAGATCATTTGTCTCTGTGATGGACAACGTTTGAAATTCGCCCTTAAGCGGGAGACGGCAGCCTACAACAGTCAAATTGATCGCTGCTTATCACTTCTTTTGTGGTAGGTACAGTTATTCCAGATAGGGGAATGGGTAGGTTAAGTTATTCCAGGGAGGGGAATGCTTATGGGCAAGGCATTATGCTTGATCGGAGGCGGATGAAGTGGCAAAAAAGGCTCGGCCTACACCATGACCATGCAACTCGTCAACCCAAAGTGAATATGAGCCACACAGGTTGGTTGAAATGGCGCAGCATGAATGATAGAACCTGGATCCAAGCGTCCCAGGATGCATTGCAGCGAAAACGTTCAACAATGTTCAGCGTGACCAATGTTTCTATCTTGGAAAATGAAATTGCATGCTGTATGGAGTGTTTTTGACATATCTTGTCTCAGGATTTGCTTGCAGTCCTACCATATCCCACAAAATGCAGAAGTACAGTCAATGCAGCTTTTTACCTAAAATGGTAAAAATTGGTCAAAGACTCATGCGGTTTATTACCTGCCCCTGGAATAACATCAATGGCAATTATAAGAATAATGCTGATAATAATACAAATTTTGTATGTATGTTTTCAGCCCTACAAAACCATAACTATAGAAGTTTAAATTTATACGTAAAGCTAGATATTTGTAGAAATATCTATATTGATATATAGCTATCTATTTATATAGCTAGATATATATCTATGCAGTAACATACATTAGATAGATAGATAGATAGATAGATAGATAGACTGTATATAAGCCTGCAAGTCTTGCACTTGAAGCAGCTTTATGATGTCATTAAGGCTCGATGGTGACACGCGCACCCGGAACAAGGATCACAGGTTGTTAGCGGCCATTTTTCCATCAGTCTCCACTGGAGCTAGAAGTGAGCAGACAGATACTCCTATAGACGCTGCTGGAGCCAGATCATTTGTCTCTGTGATGGACAACGTTTGAAATTCGCCCTTAAGCGGGAGACGGCAGCCTACAACAGTCAAATTGATCGCTGCTTATCACTTCTTTTGTGGTAGGTACAGTTATTCCAGATAGGGGAATGGGTAGGTTAAGTTATTCCAGGGAGGGGAATGCTTATGGGCAAGGCATTATGCTTGATCGGAGGCGGATGAAGTGGCAAAAAAGGCTCGGCCTACACCATGACCATGCCAATCGTCAACCCAAAGTGAATATGAGCCACACAGGTTGGTTGAAATAGCGCAACATGAATGATGGAACCTGGATCCAAGCGTCCCAGGATGCATTGCAGTGAAAACGTTCAACAATGTTCAGCGTGACCAATGTTTCTATCTTGGAAATCGAAATTGCATGCTGTATGGAGTGTTTTTGACATATCTTGTCTCAGGATTTGCTTGCAGTCCTACCATATCCCACAAAATGCAGAAGTGCAGTCAATGCAGCTTTTTACCTAAAATGGTAAAAATTGGTCAAAGACTCATGCGGTTTATTACCTGCCCCTGGAATAACATCAATGGCAATTATAAGAATAATGCTGATAATAATACAAATTTTGTATGTATGTTTTCAGCCCTACAAAACCATAACTATACAAGTTTAAATTTATACGTAAAGCTAGATATTTGTAGAAATATCTATATTAATATATAACTATCTATTTATATAGCTAGATATATATCTATGCAGTAACATACATTAGATAGATAGATAGATAGATAGATAGATAGATAGATAGACTGTATATAAGCCTGCAAGTCTTGCACTTGAAGCAGCTTTATGATGTCATTAAGGCTCGATGGTGACACGCGCACCCGGAACAAGGATCACAGGTTGTTAGCGGCCATTTTTCCATCAGTCTCCACTGGAGCTAGAAGTGAGCAGACAGATACTCCTATAGACGCTGCTGGAGCCAGATCATTTGTCTCTGTGATGGACAACGTTTGAAATTCGCCCTTAAGCGGGAGACGGCAGCCTACAACAGTCAAATTGATCGCTGCTTATCACTTCTTTTGTGGTAGGTACAGTTATTCCAGATAGGGGAATGGGTAGGTTAAGTTATTCCAGGGAGGGGAATGCTTATGGGCAAGGCATTATGCTTGATCGGAGGCGGATGAAGTGGCAAAAAAGGCTCGGCCTACACCATGACCATGCCAATCGTCAACCCAAAGTGAATATGAGCCACACAGGTTGGTTGAAATAGCGCAACATGAATGATGGAACCTGGATCCAAGCGTCCCAGGATGCATTGCAGTGAAAACGTTCAACAATGTTCAGCGTGACCAATGTTTCTATCTTGGAAATCGAAATTGCATGCTGTATGGAGTGTTTTTGACATATCTTGTCTCAGGATTTGCTTGCAGTCCTACCATATCCCACAAAATGCAGAAGTGCAGTCAATGCAGCTTTTTACCTAAAATGGTAAAAATTGGTCAAAGACTCATGCGGTTTATTACCTGCCCCTGGAATAACATCAATGGCAATTATAAGAATAATGCTGATAATAATACAAATTTTGTATGTATGTTTTCAGCCCTACAAAACCATAACTATACAAGTTTAAATTTATACGTAAAGCTAGATATTTGTAGAAATATCTATATTAATATATAACTATCTATTTATATAGCTAGATATATATCTATGCAGTAACATACATTAGATAGATAGATAGATAGATAGATAGATAGATAGATAGATAGATAGATAGACTGTATATAAGCCTGCAAGTCTTGCACTTGAAGCAGCTTTATGATGTCATTAAGGCTCGATGGTGACACGCGCACCCGGAACAAGGACCACAGGTTGTTAGCGGCCATTTTTCCATCAGTCTCCACTGGAGCTAGAAGTGAGCAGACAGATACTCCTATAGACGCGGCTGGAGCCAGATCATTTGTCTCTGTGATGGACAACGTTTGAAATTCGCCCTTAAGCGGGAGACGGCAGCCTACAACAGTCAAATATATTGCGGCTTATCACTTCTTTTGAGGGAGGTACAGTTATTCCAGATAGGGGAATGGGTAGGTTAAGATATTCCAGGGTGGGGAATGCTTATGGGCAAGGCATTATGCTTGATCGGAGGCGGATGAAGTGGCAAAAAAGGCTCGGCCTACACCATGACCATGCAACTCGTCAACCCAAAGTGAATATGAGCCACACAGGTTGGTTGAAATGGCGCAGCATGAATGATAGAACCTGGATCCAAGCATCTCAGGATGCATTGCAGCGAAAACGTTCAACAATGTTCAGCGTGACCAATGTTTCTATCTTGGAAAATGAAATTGCATGCTGTATGGAGTGTTTTTGATATATCTTGTCTCAGGATTTGCTTGCAGTCCTACCATATCCCACAAAATGCAGAAGTGCAGTCAATGCAGCTTTTTACCTAAAATGGTAAAAATTGGTCAAAGCCTCATGCGGTTTATTACCTGCCCCTGGAATAACATCAATGGCAATTATAAGAATAATGCTGATAATAATACAAATTTTGTATGTATGTTTTCAGCCCTACAAAACCATAACTATAGAAGTTTAAATTTATACGTAAAGCTAGATATTTGTAGAAATATCTATATTGATATATAGCTATCTATTTATATAGCTAGATATATATCTATGCAGTAACATACATTAGATAGATAGATAGATAGATAGATAGATAGATAGATAGACTGTATATAAGCCTGCAAGTCTTGCACTTGAAGCAGCTTTATGATGTCATTAAGGCTCGATGGTGACACGCGCACCCGGAACAAGGATCACAGGTTGTTAGCGGCCATTTTTCCATCAGTCTCCACTGGAGCTAGAAGTGAGCAGACAGATACTCCTATAGACGCTGCTGGAGCCAGATCATTTGTCTCTGTGATGGACAACGTTTGAAATTCGCCCTTAAGCGGGAGACGGCAGCCTACAACAGTCAAATTGATCGCTGCTTATCACTTCTTTTGTGGTAGGTACAGTTATTCCAGATAGGGGAATGGGTAGGTTAAGTTATTCCAGGGAGGGGAATGCTTATGGGCAAGGCATTATGCTTGATCGGAGGCGGATGAAGTGGCAAAAAAGGCTCGGCCTACACCATGACCATGCCAATCGTCAACCCAAAGTGAATATGAGCCACACAGGTTGGTTGAAATAGCGCAACATGAATGATGGAACCTTGATCCAAGCGTCCCAGGATGCATTGCAGTGAAAACGTTCAACAATGTTCAGCGTGACCAATGTTTCTATCTTGGAAATCGAAATTGCATGCTGTATGGAGTGTTTTTGACATATCTTGTCTCAGGATTTGCTTGCAGTCCTACCATATCCCACAAAATGCAGAAGTGCAGTCAATGCAGCTTTTTACCTAAAATGGTAAAAATTGGTCAAAGACTCATGCGGTTTATTACCTGCCCCTGGAATAACATCAATGGCAATTATAAGAATAATGCTGATAATAATACAAATTTTGTATGTATGTTTTCAGCCCTACAAAACCATAACTATAGAAGTTTAAATTTATACGTAAAGCTAGATATTTGTAGAAATATCTATATTGATATATAGCTATCTATTTATATAGCTAGATATATATCTATGCAGTAACATACATTAGATAGATAGATAGATAGATAGATAGACTGTATATAAGCCTGCAAGTCTTGCACTTGAAGCAGCTTTATGATGTCATTAAGGCTCGATGGTGACACGCGCACCCGGAACAAGGATCACAGGTTGTTAGCGGCCATTTTTCCATCAGTCTCCACTGGAGCTAGAAGTGAGCAGACAGATACTCCTATAGACGCTGCTGGAGCCAGATCATTTGTCTCTGTGATGGACAACGTTTGAAATTCGCCCTTAAGCGGGAGACGGCAGCCTACAACAGTCAAATTGATCGCTGCTTATCACTTCTTTTGTGGTAGGTACAGTTATTCCAGATAGGGGAATGGGTAGGTTAAGTTATTCCAGGGAGGGGAATGCTTATGGGCAAGGCATTATGCTTGATCGGAGGCGGATGAAGTGGCAAAAAAGGCTCGGCCTACACCATGACCATGCAACTCGTCAACCCAAAGTGAATATGAGCCACACAGGTTGGTTGAAATGGCGCAGCATGAATGATAGAACCTGGATCCAAGCGTCCCAGGATGCATTGCAGCGAAAACGTTCAACAATGTTCAGCGTGACCAATGTTTCTATCTTGGAAAATGAAATTGCATGCTGTATGGAGTGTTTTTGACATATCTTGTCTCAGGATTTGCTTGCAGTCCTACCATATCCCACAAAATGCAGAAGTACAGTCAATGCAGCTTTTTACCTAAAATGGTAAAAATTGGTCAAAGACTCATGCGGTTTATTACCTGCCCCTGGAATAACATCAATGGCAATTATAAGAATAATGCTGATAATAATACAAATTTTGTATGTATGTTTTCAGCCCTACAAAACCATAACTATAGAAGTTTAAATTTATACGTAAAGCTAGATATTTGTAGAAATATCTATATTGATATATAGCTATCTATTTATATAGCTAGATATATATCTATGCAGTAACATACATTAGATAGATAGATAGATAGATAGATAGATAGATAGATAGACTGTATATAAGCCTGCAAGTCTTGCACTTGAAGCAGCTTTATGATGTCATTAAGGCTCGATGGTGACACGCGCACCCGGAACAAGGATCACAGGTTGTTAGCGGCCATTTTTCCATCAGTCTCCACTGGAGCTAGAAGTGAGCAGACAGATACTCCTATAGACGCTGCTGGAGCCAGATCATTTGTCTCTGTGATGGACAACGTTTGAAATTCGCCCTTAAGCGGGAGACGGCAGCCTACAACAGTCAAATTGATCGCTGCTTATCACTTCTTTTGTGGTAGGTACAGTTATTCCAGATAGGGGAATGGGTAGGTTAAGTTATTCCAGGGAGGGGAATGCTTATGGGCAAGGCATTATGCTTGATCGGAGGCGGATGAAGTGGCAAAAAAGGCTCGGCCTACACCATGACCATGCAACTCGTCAACCCAAAGTGAATATGAGCCACACAGGTTGGTTGAAATGGCGCAGCATGAATGATAGAACCTGGATCCAAGCGTCCCAGGATGCATTGCAGCGAAAACGTTCAACAATGTTCAGCGTGACCAATGTTTCTATCTTGGAAAATGAAATTGCATGCTGTATGGAGTGTTTTTGACATATCTTGTCTCAGGATTTGCTTGCAGTCCTACCATATCCCACAAAATGCAGAAGTACAGTCAATGCAGCTTTTTACCTAAAATGGTAAAAATTGGTCAAAGACTCATGCGGTTTATTACCTGCCCCTGGAATAACATCAATGGCAATTATAAGAATAATGCTGATAATAATACAAATTTTGTATGTATGTTTTCAGCCCTACAAAACCATAACTATAGAAGTTTAAATTTATACGTAAAGCTAGATATTTGTAGAAATATCTATATTGATATATAGCTATCTATTTATATAGCTAGATATATATCTATGCAGTAACATACATTAGATAGATAGATAGATAGATAGATAGATAGACTGTATATAAGCCTGCAAGTCTTGCACTTGAAGCAGCTTTATGATGTCATTAAGGCTCGATGGTGACACGCGCACCCGGAACAAGGATCACAGGTTGTTAGCGGCCATTTTTCCATCAGTCTCCACTGGAGCTAGAAGTGAGCAGACAGATACTCCTATAGACGCTGCTGGAGCCAGATCATTTGTCTCTGTGATGGACAACGTTTGAAATTCGCCCTTAAGCGGGAGACGGCAGCCTACAACAGTCAAATTGATCGCTGCTTATCACTTCTTTTGTGGTAGGTACAGTTATTCCAGATAGGGGAATGGGTAGGTTAAGTTATTCCAGGGAGGGGAATGCTTATGGGCAAGGCATTATGCTTGATCGGAGGCGGATGAAGTGGCAAAAAAGGCTCGGCCTACACCATGACCATGCCAATCGTCAACCCAAAGTGAATATGAGCCACACAGGTTGGTTGAAATAGCGCAACATGAATGATGGAACCTGGATCCAAGCGTCCCAGGATGCATTGCAGTGAAAACGTTCAACAATGTTCAGCGTGACCAATGTTTCTATCTTGGAAATCGAAATTGCATGCTGTATGGAGTGTTTTTGACATATCTTGTCTCAGGATTTGCTTGCAGTCCTACTATATCCCACAAAATGCAGAAGTGCAGTCAATGCAGCTTTTTACCTAAAATGGTAAAAATTGGTCAAAGACTCATGTGGTTTATTACCTGCCCCTGGAATAACATCAATGGCAATTATAAGAATAATGCTGATAATAATACAAATTTTGTATGTATGTTTTCAGCCCTACAAAACCATAACTATACAAGTTTAAATTTATACGTAAAGCTAGATATTTGTAGAAATATCTATATTAATATATAACTATCTATTTATATAGCTAGATATATATCTATGCAGTAACATACATTAGATAGATAGATAGATAGATAGATAGATAGATAGATAGATAGATAGACTGTATATAAGCCTGCAAGTCTTGCACTTGAAGCAGCTTTATGATGTCATTAAGGCTCGATGGTGACACGCGCACCCGGAACAAGGACCACAGGTTGTTAGCGGCCATTTTTCCATCAGTCTCCACTGGAGCTAGAAGTGAGCAGACAGATACTCCTATAGACGCGGCTGGAGCCAGATCATTTGTCTCTGTGATGGACAACGTTTGAAATTCGCCCTTAAGCGGGAGACGGCAGCCTACAACAGTCAAATATATTGCGGCTTATCACTTCTTTTGAGGGAGGTACAGTTATTCCAGATAGGGGAATGGGTAGGTTAAGATATTCCAGGGTGGGGAATGCTTATGGGCAAGGCATTATGCTTGATCGGAGGCGGATGAAGTGGCAAAAAAGGCTCGGCCTACACCATGACCATGCAACTCGTCAACCCAAAGTGAATATGAGCCACACAGGTTGGTTGAAATGGCGCAGCATGAATGATAGAACCTGGATTCAAGCATCTCAGGATGCATTGCAGCGAAAACGTTCAACAATGTTCAGCGTGACCAATGTTTCTATCTTGGAAAATGAAATTGCATGCTGTATGGAGTGTTTTTGATATATCTTGTCTCAGGATTTGCTTGCAGTCCTACCATATCCCACAAAATGCAGAAGTGCAGTCAATGCAGCTTTTTACCTAAAATGGTAAAAATTGGTCAAAGCCTCATGCGGTTTATTACCTGCCCCTGGAATAACATCAATGGCAATTATAAGAATAATGCTGATAATAATACAAATTTTGTATGTATGTTTTCAGCCCTACAAAACCATAACTATAGAAGTTTAAATTTATACGTAAAGCTAGATATTTGTAGAAATATCTATATTGATATATAGCTATCTATTTATATAGCTAGATATATATCTATGCAGTAACATACATTAGATAGATGGATAGATAGACTGTATATAAGCCTGCAAGTCTTGCACTTGAAGCAGCTTTATGATGTCATTAAGGCTCGATGGTGACACGCGCACCCGGAACAAGGATCACAGGTTGTTAGCGGCCATTTTTCCATCAGTCTCCACTGGAGCTAGAAGTGAGCAGACAGATACTCCTATAGACGCTGCTGGAGCCAGATCATTTGTCTCTGTGATGGACAACGTTTGAAATTCGCCCTTAAGCGGAAGACGGCAGCCTACAACAGTCAAATTGATCGCTGCTTATCACTTCTTTTGTGGTAGGTACAGTTATTCCAGATAGGGGAATGGGTAGGTTAAGTTATTCCAGGGAGGGGAATGCTTATGGGCAAGGCATTATGCTTGATCGGAGGCGGATGAAGTGGCAAAAAAGGCTCGGCCTACACCATGACCATGCAACTCGTCAACCCAAAGTGAATATGAGCCACACAGGTTGGTTGAAATGGCGCAGCATGAATGATAGAACCTGGATCCAAGCGTCCCAGGATGCATTGCAGCGAAAACGTTCAACAATGTTCAGCGTGACCAATGTTTCTATCTTGGAAAATGAAATTGCATGCTGTATGGAGTGTTTTTGACATATCTTGTCTCAGGATTTGCTTGCAGTCCTACCATATCCCACAAAATGCAGAAGTACAGTCAATGCAGCTTTTTACCTAAAATGGTAAAAATTGGTCAAAGACTCATGCGGTTTATTACCTGCCCCTGGAATAACATCAATGGCAATTATAAGAATAATGCTGATAATAATACAAATTTTGTATGTATGTTTTCAGCCCTACAAAACCATAACTATAGAAGTTTAAATTTATACGTAAAGCTAGATATTTGTAGAAATATCTATATTGATATATAGCTATCTATTTATATAGCTAGATATATATCTATGCAGTAACATACATTAGATAGATAGATAGATAGATAGATAGATAGACTGTATATAAGCCTGCAAGTCTTGCACTTGAAGCAGCTTTATGATGTCATTAAGGCTCGATGGTGACACGCGCACCCGGAACAAGGATCACAGGTTGTTAGCGGCCATTTTTCCATCAGTCTCCACTGGAGCTAGAAGTGAGCAGACAGATACTCCTATAGACGCTGCTGGAGCCAGATCATTTGTCTCTGTGATGGACAACGTTTGAAATTCGCCCTTAAGCGGGAGACGGCAGCCTACAACAGTCAAATTGATCGCTGCTTATCACTTCTTTTGTGGTAGGTACAGTTATTCCAGATAGGGGAATGGGTAGGTTAAGTTATTCCAGGGAGGGGAATGCTTATGGGCAAGGCATTATGCTTGATCGGAGGCGGATGAAGTGGCAAAAAAGGCTCGGCCTACACCATGACCATGCCAATCGTCAACCCAAAGTGAATATGAGCCACACAGGTTGGTTGAAATAGCGCAACATGAATGATGGAACCTGGATCCAAGCGTCCCAGGATGCATTGCAGTGAAAACGTTCAACAATGTTCAGCGTGACCAATGTTTCTATCTTGGAAATCGAAATTGCATGCTGTATGGAGTGTTTTTGACATATCTTGTCTCAGGATTTGCTTGCAGTCCTACCATATCCCACAAAATGCAGAAGTGCAGTCAATGCAGCTTTTTACCTAAAATGGTAAAAATTGGTCAAAGACTCATGCGGTTTATTACCTGCCCCTGGAATAACATCAATGGCAATTATAAGAATAATGCTGATAATAATACAAATTTTGTATGTATGTTTTCAGCCCTACAAAACCATAACTATAGAAGTTTAAATTTATACGTAAAGCTAGATATTTGTAGAAATATCTATATTGATATATAGCTATCTATTTATATAGCTAGATATATATCTATGCAGTAACATACATTAGATAGATAGATAGATAGATAGATAGACTGTATATAAGCCTGCAAGTCTTGCACTTGAAGCAGCTTTATGATGTCATTAAGGCTCGATGGTGACACGCGCACCCGGAACAAGGATCACAGGTTGTTAGCGGCCATTTTTCCATCAGTCTCCACTGGAGCTAGAAGTGAGCAGACAGATACTCCTATAGACGCTGCTGGAGCCAGATCATTTGTCTCTGTGATGGACAACGTTTGAAATTCGCCCTTAAGCGGGAGACGGCAGCCTACAACAGTCAAATTGATCGCTGCTTATCACTTCTTTTGTGGTAGGTACAGTTATTCCAGATAGGGGAATGGGTAGGTTAAGTTATTCCAGGGAGGGGAATGCTTATGGGCAAGGCATTATGCTTGATCGGAGGCGGATGAAGTGGCAAAAAAGGCTCGGCCTACACCATGACCATGCAACTCGTCAACCCAAAGTGAATATGAGCCACACAGGTTGGTTGAAATGGCGCAGCATGAATGATAGAACCTGGATCCAAGCGTCCCAGGATGCATTGCAGCGAAAACGTTCAACAATGTTCAGCGTGACCAATGTTTCTATCTTGGAAAATGAAATTGCATGCTGTATGGAGTGTTTTTGACATATCTTGTCTCAGGATTTGCTTGCAGTCCTACCATATCCCACAAAATGCAGAAGTACAGTCAATGCAGCTTTTTACCTAAAATGGTAAAAATTGGTCAAAGACTCATGCGGTTTATTACCTGCCCCTGGAATAACATCAATGGCAATTATAAGAATAATGCTGATAATAATACAAATTTTGTATGTATGTTTTCAGCCCTACAAAACCATAACTATAGAAGTTTAAATTTATACGTAAAGCTAGATATTTGTAGAAATATCTATATTGATATATAGCTATCTATTTATATAGCTAGATATATATCTATGCAGTAACATACATTAGATAGATAGATAGATAGATAGATAGATAGATAGATAGACTGTATATAAGCCTGCAAGTCTTGCACTTGAAGCAGCTTTATGATGTCATTAAGGCTCGATGGTGACACGCGCACCCGGAACAAGGATCACAGGTTGTTAGCGGCCATTTTTCCATCAGTCTCCACTGGAGCTAGAAGTGAGCAGACAGATACTCCTATAGACGCTGCTGGAGCCAGATCATTTGTCTCTGTGATGGACAACGTTTGAAATTCGCCCTTAAGCGGGAGACGGCAGCCTACAACAGTCAAATTGATCGCTGCTTATCACTTCTTTTGTGGTAGGTACAGTTATTCCAGATAGGGGAATGGGTAGGTTAAGTTATTCCAGGGAGGGGAATGCTTATGGGCAAGGCATTATGCTTGATCGGAGGCGGATGAAGTGGCAAAAAAGGCTCGGCCTACACCATGACCATGCAACTCGTCAACCCAAAGTGAATATGAGCCACACAGGTTGGTTGAAATGGCGCAGCATGAATGATAGAACCTGGATCCAAGCGTCCCAGGATGCATTGCAGCGAAAACGTTCAACAATGTTCAGCGTGACCAATGTTTCTATCTTGGAAAATGAAATTGCATGCTGTATGGAGTGTTTTTGACATATCTTGTCTCAGGATTTGCTTGCAGTCCTACCATATCCCACAAAATGCAGAAGTACAGTCAATGCAGCTTTTTACCTAAAATGGTAAAAATTGGTCAAAGACTCATGCGGTTTATTACCTGCCCCTGGAATAACATCAATGGCAATTATAAGAATAATGCTGATAATAATACAAATTTTGTATGTATGTTTTCAGCCCTACAAAACCATAACTATAGAAGTTTAAATTTATACGTAAAGCTAGATATTTGTAGAAATATCTATATTGATATATAGCTATCTATTTATATAGCTAGATATATATCTATGCAGTAACATACATTAGATAGATAGATAGATAGATAGATAGATAGACTGTATATAAGCCTGCAAGTCTTGCACTTGAAGCAGCTTTATGATGTCATTAAGGCTCGATGGTGACACGCGCACCCGGAACAAGGATCACAGGTTGTTAGCGGCCATTTTTCCATCAGTCTCCACTGGAGCTAGAAGTGAGCAGACAGATACTCCTATAGACGCTGCTGGAGCCAGATCATTTGTCTCTGTGATGGACAACGTTTGAAATTCGCCCTTAAGCGGGAGACGGCAGCCTACAACAGTCAAATTGATCGCTGCTTATCACTTCTTTTGTGGTAGGTACAGTTATTCCAGATAGGGGAATGGGTAGGTTAAGTTATTCCAGGGAGGGGAATGCTTATGGGCAAGGCATTATGCTTGATCGGAGGCGGATGAAGTGGCAAAAAAGGCTCGGCCTACACCATGACCATGCCAATCGTCAACCCAAAGTGAATATGAGCCACACAGGTTGGTTGAAATAGCGCAACATGAATGATGGAACCTGGATCCAAGCGTCCCAGGATGCATTGCAGTGAAAACGTTCAACAATGTTCAGCGTGACCAATGTTTCTATCTTGGAAATCGAAATTGCATGCTGTATGGAGTGTTTTTGACATATCTTGTCTCAGGATTTGCTTGCAGTCCTACTATATCCCACAAAATGCAGAAGTGCAGTCAATGCAGCTTTTTACCTAAAATGGTAAAAATTGGTCAAAGACTCATGTGGTTTATTACCTGCCCCTGGAATAACATCAATGGCAATTATAAGAATAATGCTGATAATAATACAAATTTTGTATGTATGTTTTCAGCCCTACAAAACCATAACTATACAAGTTTAAATTTATACGTAAAGCTAGATATTTGTAGAAATATCTATATTAATATATAACTATCTATTTATATAGCTAGATATATATCTATGCAGTAACATACATTAGATAGATAGATAGATAGATAGATAGATAGATAGATAGATAGATAGATAGACTGTATATAAGCCTGCAAGTCTTGCACTTGAAGCAGCTTTATGATGTCATTAAGGCTCGATGGTGACACGCGCACCCGGAACAAGGACCACAGGTTGTTAGCGGCCATTTTTCCATCAGTCTCCACTGGAGCTAGAAGTGAGCAGACAGATACTCCTATAGACGCGGCTGGAGCCAGATCATTTGTCTCTGTGATGGACAACGTTTGAAATTCGCCCTTAAGCGGGAGACGGCAGCCTACAACAGTCAAATATATTGCGGCTTATCACTTCTTTTGAGGGAGGTACAGTTATTCCAGATAGGGGAATGGGTAGGTTAAGATATTCCAGGGTGGGGAATGCTTATGGGCAAGGCATTATGCTTGATCGGAGGCGGATGAAGTGGCAAAAAAGGCTCGGCCTACACCATGACCATGCAACTCGTCAACCCAAAGTGAATATGAGCCACACAGGTTGGTTGAAATGGCGCAGCATGAATGATAGAACCTGGATTCAAGCATCTCAGGATGCATTGCAGCGAAAACGTTCAACAATGTTCAGCGTGACCAATGTTTCTATCTTGGAAAATGAAATTGCATGCTGTATGGAGTGTTTTTGATATATCTTGTCTCAGGATTTGCTTGCAGTCCTACCATATCCCACAAAATGCAGAAGTGCAGTCAATGCAGCTTTTTACCTAAAATGGTAAAAATTGGTCAAAGCCTCATGCGGTTTATTACCTGCCCCTGGAATAACATCAATGGCAATTATAAGAATAATGCTGATAATAATACAAATTTTGTATGTATGTTTTCAGCCCTACAAAACCATAACTATAGAAGTTTAAATTTATACGTAAAGCTAGATATTTGTAGAAATATCTATATTGATATATAGCTATCTATTTATATAGCTAGATATATATCTATGCAGTAACATACATTAGATAGATGGATAGATAGACTGTATATAAGCCTGCAAGTCTTGCACTTGAAGCAGCTTTATGATGTCATTAAGGCTCGATGGTGACACGCGCACCCGGAACAAGGATCACAGGTTGTTAGCGGCCATTTTTCCATCAGTCTCCACTGGAGCTAGAAGTGAGCAGACAGATACTCCTATAGACGCTGCTGGAGCCAGATCATTTGTCTCTGTGATGGACAACGTTTGAAATTCGCCCTTAAGCGGAAGACGGCAGCCTACAACAGTCAAATTGATCGCTGCTTATCACTTCTTTTGTGGTAGGTACAGTTATTCCAGATAGGGGAATGGGTAGGTTAAGTTATTCCAGGGAGGGGAATGCTTATGGGCAAGGCATTATGCTTGATCGGAGGCGGATGAAGTGGCAAAAAAGGCTCGGCCTACACCATGACCATGCAACTCGTCAACCCAAAGTGAATATGAGCCACACAGGTTGGTTGAAATGGCGCAGCATGAATGATAGAACCTGGATCCAAGCGTCCCAGGATGCATTGCAGCGAAAACGTTCAACAATGTTCAGCGTGACCAATGTTTCTATCTTGGAAAATGAAATTGCATGCTGTATGGAGTGTTTTTGACATATCTTGTCTCAGGATTTGCTTGCAGTCCTACCATATCCCACAAAATGCAGAAGTACAGTCAATGCAGCTTTTTACCTAAAATGGTAAAAATTGGTCAAAGACTCATGCGGTTTATTACCTGCCCCTGGAATAACATCAATGGCAATTATAAGAATAATGCTGATAATAATACAAATTTTGTATGTATGTTTTCAGCCCTACAAAACCATAACTATAGAAGTTTAAATTTATACGTAAAGCTAGATATTTGTAGAAATATCTATATTGATATATAGCTATCTATTTATATAGCTAGATATATATCTATGCAGTAACATACATTAGATAGATAGATAGATAGATAGATAGACTGTATATAAGCCTGCAAGTCTTGCACTTGAAGCAGCTTTATGATGTCATTAAGGCTCGATGGTGACACGCGCACCCGGAACAAGGATCACAGGTTGTTAGCGGCCATTTTTCCATCAGTCTCCACTGGAGCTAGAAGTGAGCAGACAGATACTCCTATAGACGCTGCTGGAGCCAGATCATTTGTCTCTGTGATGGACAACGTTTGAAATTCGCCCTTAAGCGGGAGACGGCAGCCTACAACAGTCAAATTGATCGCTGCTTATCACTTCTTTTGTGGTAGGTACAGTTATTCCAGATAGGGGAATGGGTAGGTTAAGTTATTCCAGGGAGGGGAATGCTTATGGGCAAGGCATTATGCTTGATCGGAGGCGGATGAAGTGGCAAAAAAGGCTCGGCCTACACCATGACCATGCCAATCGTCAACCCAAAGTGAATATGAGCCACACAGGTTGGTTGAAATAGCGCAACATGAATGATGGAACCTGGATCCAAGCGTCCCAGGATGCATTGCAGTGAAAACGTTCAACAATGTTCAGCGTGACCAATGTTTCTATCTTGGAAATCGAAATTGCATGCTGTATGGAGTGTTTTTGACATATCTTGTCTCAGGATTTGCTTGCAGTCCTACCATATCCCACAAAATGCAGAAGTGCAGTCAATGCAGCTTTTTACCTAAAATGGTAAAAATTGGTCAAAGACTCATGCGGTTTATTACCTGCCCCTGGAATAACATCAATGGCAATTATAAGAATAATGCTGATAATAATACAAATTTTGTATGTATGTTTTCAGCCCTACAAAACCATAACTATACAAGTTTAAATTTATACGTAAAGCTAGATATTTGTAGAAATATCTATATTAATATATAACTATCTATTTATATAGCTAGATATATATCTATGCAGTAACATACATTAGATAGATAGATAGATAGATAGATAGATAGATAGATAGATAGATAGACTGTATATAAGCCTGCAAGTCTTGCACTTGAAGCAGCTTTATGATGTCATTAAGGCTCGATGGTGACACGCGCACCCGGAACAAGGACCACAGGTTGTTAGCGGCCATTTTTCCATCAGTCTCCACTGGAGCTAGAAGTGAGCAGACAGATACTCCTATAGACGCGGCTGGAGCCAGATCATTTGTCTCTGTGATGGACAACGTTTGAAATTCGCCCTTAAGCGGGAGACGGCAGCCTACAACAGTCAAATATATTGCGGCTTATCACTTCTTTTGAGGGAGGTACAGTTATTCCAGATAGGGGAATGGGTAGGTTAAGATATTCCAGGGTGGGGAATGCTTATGGGCAAGGCATTATGCTTGATCGGAGGCGGATGAAGTGGCAAAAAAGGCTCGGCCTACACCATGACCATGCAACTCGTCAACCCAAAGTGAATATGAGCCACACAGGTTGGTTGAAATGGCGCAGCATGAATGATAGAACCTGGATCCAAGCATCTCAGGATGCATTGCAGCGAAAACGTTCAACAATGTTCAGCGTGACCAATGTTTCTATCTTGGAAAATGAAATTGCATGCTGTATGGAGTGTTTTTGATATATCTTGTCTCAGGATTTGCTTGCAGTCCTACCATATCCCACAAAATGCAGAAGTGCAGTCAATGCAGCTTTTTACCTAAAATGGTAAAAATTGGTCAAAGCCTCATGCGGTTTATTACCTGCCCCTGGAATAACATCAATGGCAATTATAAGAATAATGCTGATAATAATACAAATTTTGTATGTATGTTTTCAGCCCTACAAAACCATAACTATAGAAGTTTAAATTTATACGTAAAGCTAGATATTTGTAGAAATATCTATATTGATATATAGCTATCTATTTATATAGCTAGATATATATCTATGCAGTAACATACATTAGATAGATAGATAGATAGATAGACTGTATATAAGCCTGCAAGTCTTGCACTTGAAGCAGCTTTATGATGTCATTAAGGCTCGATGGTGACACGCGCACCCGGAACAAGGATCACAGGTTGTTAGCGGCCATTTTTCCATCAGTCTCCACTGGAGCTAGAAGTGAGCAGACAGATACTCCTATAGACGCTGCTGGAGCCAGATCATTTGTCTCTGTGATGGACAACGTTTGAAATTCGCCCTTAAGCGGGAGACGGCAGCCTACAACAGTCAAATTGATCGCTGCTTATCACTTCTTTTGTGGTAGGTACAGTTATTCCAGATAGGGGAATGGGTAGGTTAAGTTATTCCAGGGAGGGGAATGCTTATGGGCAAGGCATTATGCTTGATCGGAGGCGGATGAAGTGGCAAAAAAGGCTCGGCCTACACCATGACCATGCCAATCGTCAACCCAAAGTGAATATGAGCCACACAGGTTGGTTGAAATAGCGCAACATGAATGATGGAACCTTGATCCAAGCGTCCCAGGATGCATTGCAGTGAAAACGTTCAACAATGTTCAGCGTGACCAATGTTTCTATCTTGGAAATCGAAATTGCATGCTGTATGGAGTGTTTTTGACATATCTTGTCTCAGGATTTGCTTGCAGTCCTACCATATCCCACAAAATGCAGAAGTGCAGTCAATGCAGCTTTTTACCTAAAATGGTAAAAATTGGTCAAAGACTCATGCGGTTTATTACCTGCCCCTGGAATAACATCAATGGCAATTATAAGAATAATGCTGATAATAATACAAATTTTGTATGTATGTTTTCAGCCCTACAAAACCATAACTATACAAGTTTAAATTTATACGTAAAGCTAGATATTTGTAGAAATATCTATATTAATATATAACTATCTATTTATATAGCTAGATATATATCTATGCAGTAACATACATTAGATAGATAGATAGATAGATAGACTGTATATAAGCCTGCAAGTCTTGCACTTGAAGCAGCTTTATGATGTCATTAAGGCTCGATGGTGACACGCGCACCCGGCACAAGGACCACAGGTTGTTAGCGGCCATTTTTCCATCAGTCTCCACTGGAGCTAGAAGTGAGCAGACAGATACTCCTATAGACGCGGCTGGAGCCAGATCATTTGTCTCTGTGATGGACAACGTTTGAAATTCGCCCTTAAGCGGGAGACGGCAGCCTACAACAGTCAAATATATTGCGGCTTATTACTTCTTTTGAGGGAGGTACAGTTATTCCAGATAGGGGAATGGGTAGGTTAAGATATTCCAGGGTGGGGAATGCTTATGGGCAAGGCATTATGCTTGATCGGAGGCGGATGAAGTGGCAAAAAAGGCTCGGCCTACACCATGACCATGCAACTCGTCAACCCAAAGTGAATATGAGCCACACAGGTTGGTTGAAATGGCGCAGCATGAATGATAGAACCTGGATCCAAGCATCTCAGGATGCATTGCAGCGAAAACGTTCAACAATGTTCAGCGTGACCAATGTTTCTATCTTGAAAAATGAAATTGCATGCTGTATGGAGTGTTTTTGATATATCTTGTCTCAGGATTTGCTTGCAGTCCTACCATATCCCACAAAATGCAGAAGTGCAGTCAATGCAGCTTTTTACCTAAAATGGTAAAAATTGGTCAAAGCCTCATGCGGTTTATTACCTGCCCCTGGAATAACATCAATGGCAATTATAAGAATAATGCTGATAATAATACAAATTTTGTATGTATGTTTTCAGCCCTACAAAACCATAACTATAGAAGTTTAAATTTATACGTAAAGCTAGATATTTGTAGAAATATCTATATTGATATATAGCTATCTATTTATATAGCTAGATATATATCTATGCAGTAACATACATTAGATAGATAGATAGATAGATAGATAGATAGATAGATAGACTGTATATAAGCCTGCAAGTCTTGCACTTGAAGCAGCTTTATGATGTCATTAAGGCTCGATGGTGACACGCGCACCCGGAACAAGGATCACAGGTTGTTAGCGGCCATTTTTCCATCAGTCTCCACTGGAGCTAGAAGTGAGCAGACAGATACTCCTATAGACGCTGCTGGAGCCAGATCATTTGTCTCTGTGATGGACAACGTTTGAAATTCGCCCTTAAGCGGGAGACGGCAGCCTACAACAGTCAAATTGATCGCTGCTTATCACTTCTTTTGTGGTAGGTACAGTTATTCCAGATAGGGGAATGGGTAGGTTAAGTTATTCCAGGGAGGGGAATGCTTATGGGCAAGGCATTATGCTTGATCGGAGGCGGATGAAGTGGCAAAAAAGGCTCGGCCTACACCATGACCATGCCAATCGTCAACCCAAAGTGAATATGAGCCACACAGGTTGGTTGAAATAGCGCAACATGAATGATGGAACCTTGATCCAAGCGTCCCAGGATGCATTGCAGTGAAAACGTTCAACAATGTTCAGCGTGACCAATGTTTCTATCTTGGAAATCGAAATTGCATGCTGTATGGAGTGTTTTTGACATATCTTGTCTCAGGATTTGCTTGCAGTCCTACCATATCCCACAAAATGCAGAAGTGCAGTCAATGCAGCTTTTTACCTAAAATGGTAAAAATTGGTCAAAGACTCATGCGGTTTATTACCTGCCCCTGGAATAACATCAATGGCAATTATAAGAATAATGCTGATAATAATACAAATTTTGTATGTATGTTTTCAGCCCTACAAAACCATAACTATACAAGTTTAAATTTATACGTAAAGCTAGATATTTGTAGAAATATCTATATTAATATATAACTATCTATTTATATAGCTAGATATATATCTATGCAGTAACATACATTAGATAGATAGATAGATAGATAGATAGATAGACTGTATATAAGCCTGCAAGTCTTGCACTTGAAGCAGCTTTATGATGTCATTAAGGCTCGATGGTGACACGCGCACCCGGAACAAGGACCACAGGTTGTTAGCGGCCATTTTTCCATCAGTCTCCACTGGAGCTAGAAGTGAGCAGACAGATACTCCTATAGACGCGGCTGGAGCCAGATCATTTGTCTCTGTGATGGACAACGTTTGAAATTCGCCCTTAAGCGGGAGACGGCAGCCTACAACAGTCAAATATATTGCGGCTTATCACTTCTTTTGAGGGAGGTACAGTTATTCCAGATAGGGGAATGGGTAGGTTAAGATATTCCAGGGTGGGGAATGCTTATGGGCAAGGCATTATGCTTGATCGGAGGCGGATGAAGTGGCAAAAAAGGCTCGGCCTACACCATGACCATGCAACTCGTCAACCCAAAGTGAATATGAGCCACACAGGTTGGTTGAAATGGCGCAGCATGAATGATAGAACCTGGATCCAAGCATCTCAGGATGCATTGCAGCGAAAACGTTCAACAATGTTCAGCGTGACCAATGTTTCTATCTTGAAAAATGAAATTGCATGCTGTATGGAGTGTTTTTGATATATCTTGTCTCAGGATTTGCTTGCAGTCCTACCATATCCCACAAAATGCAGAAGTGCAGTCAATGCAGCTTTTTACCTAAAATGGTAAAAATTGGTCAAAGCCTCATGCGGTTTATTACCTGCCCCTGGAATAACATCAATGGCAATTATAAGAATAATGCTGATAATAATACAAATTTTGTATGTATGTTTTCAGCCCTACAAAACCATAACTATAGAAGTTTAAATTTATACGTAAAGCTAGATATTTGTAGAAATATCTATATTGATATATAGCTATCTATTTATATAGCTAGATATATATCTATGCAGTAACATACATTAGATAGATAGATAGATAGATAGATAGATAGATAGATAGATAGATAGATAGATAGATAGATAGACTGTATATAAGCCTGCAAGTCTTGCACTTGAAGCAGCTTTATGATGTCATTAAGGCTCGATGGTGACACGCGCACCCGGAACAAGGATCACAGGTTGTTAGCGGCCATTTTTCCATCAGTCTCCACTGGAGCTAGAAGTGAGCAGACAGATACTCCTATAGACGCTGCTGGAGCCAGATCATTTGTCTCTGTGATGGACAACGTTTGAAATTCGCCCTTAAGCGGGAGACGGCAGCCTACAACAGTCAAATTGATCGCTGCTTATCACTTCTTTTGTGGTAGGTACAGTTATTCCAGATAGGGGAATGGGTAGGTTAAGTTATTCCAGGGAGGGGAATGCTTATGGGCAAGGCATTATGCTTGATCGGAGGCGGATGAAGTGGCAAAAAAGGCTCGGCCTACACCATGACCATGCCAATCGTCAACCCAAAGTGAATATGAGCCACACAGGTTGGTTGAAATAGCGCAACATGAATGATGGAACCTGGATCCAAGCGTCCCAGGATGCATTGCAGTGAAAACGTTCAACAATGTTCAGCGTGACCAATGTTTCTATCTTGGAAATCGAAATTGCATGCTGTATGGAGTGTTTTTGACATATCTTGTCTCAGGATTTGCTTGCAGTCCTACCATATCCCACAAAATGCAGAAGTGCAGTCAATGCAGCTTTTTACCTAAAATGGTAAAAATTGGTCAAAGACTCATGCGGTTTATTACCTGCCCCTGGAATAACATCAATGGCAATTATAAGAATAATGCTGATAATAATACAAATTTTGTATGTATGTTTTCAGCCCTACAAAACCATAACTATACAAGTTTAAATTTATACGTAAAGCTAGATATTTGTAGAAATATCTATATTAATATATAACTATCTATTTATATAGCTAGATATATATCTATGCAGTAACATACATTAGATAGATAGATAGATAGATAGACTGTATATAAGCCTGCAAGTCTTGCACTTGAAGCAGCTTTATGATGTCATTAAGGCTCGATGGTGACACGCGCACCCGGAACAAGGACCACAGGTTGTTAGCGGCCATTTTTCCATCAGTCTCCACTGGAGCTAGAAGTGAGCAGACAGATACTCCTATAGACGCGGCTGGAGCCAGATCATTTGTCTCTGTGATGGACAACGTTTG
Source organism: Eleutherodactylus coqui (assembly GCF_035609145.1). Classification (NCBI taxonomy): domain Eukaryota; kingdom Metazoa; phylum Chordata; class Amphibia; order Anura; family Eleutherodactylidae; genus Eleutherodactylus; species Eleutherodactylus coqui. Next base: position 124,448 of record NW_027101823.1, read on the forward strand.
AAATTCGCCCTTAAGCGGGAGACGGCAGCCTACAACAGTCAAATATATTGCGGCTTATCACTTCTTTTGAGGGAGGTACAGTTATTCCAGATAGGGGAATGGGTAGGTTAAGATATTCCAGGGTGGGGAATGCTTATGGGCAAGGCATTATGCTTGATCGGAGGCGGATGAAGTGGCAAAAAAGGCTCGGCCTACACCATGACCATGCAACTCGTCAACCCAAAGTGAATATGAGCCACACAGGTTGGTTGAAATGGCGCAGCATGAATGATAGAACCTGGATCCAAGCATCTCAGGATGCATTGCAGCGAAAACGTTCAACAATGTTCAGCGTGACCAATGTTTCTATCTTGGAAAATGAAATTGCATGCTGTATGGAGTGTTTTTGATATATCTTGTCTCAGGATTTGCTTGCAGTCCTACCATATCCCACAAAATGCAGAAGTGCAGTCAATGCAGCTTTTTACCTAAAATGGTAAAAATTGGTCAAAGCCTCATGCGGTTTATTACCTGCCCCTGGAATAACATCAATGGCAATTATAAGAATAATGCTGATAATAATACAAATTTTGTATGTATGTTTTCAGCCCTACAAAACCATAACTATAGAAGTTTAAATTTATACGTAAAGCTAGATATTTGTAGAAATATCTATATTGATATATAGCTATCTATTTATATAGCTAGATATATATCTATGCAGTAACATACATTAGATAGATGGATAGATAGACTGTATATAAGCCTGCAAGTCTTGCACTTGAAGCAGCTTTATGATGTCATTAAGGCTCGATGGTGACACGCGCACCCGGAACAAGGATCACAGGTTGTTAGCGGCCATTTTTCCATCAGTCTCCACTGGAGCTAGAAGTGAGCAGACAGATACTCCTATAGACGCTGCTGGAGCCAGATCATTTGTCTCTGTGATGGACAACGTTTGAAATTCGCCCTTAAGCGGGAGACGGCAGCCTACAACAGTCAAATTGATCGCTGCTTATCACTTCTTTTGTGGTAGGTACAGTTATTCCAGATAGGGGAATGGGTAGGTTAAGTTATTCCAGGGAGGGGAATGCTTATGGGCAAGGCATTATGCTTGATCGGAGGCGGATGAAGTGGCAAAAAAGGCTCGGCCTACACCATGACCATGCAACTCGTCAACCCAAAGTGAATATGAGCCACACAGGTTGGTTGAAATGGCGCAGCATGAATGATAGAACCTGGATCCAAGCGTCCCAGGATGCATTGCAGCGAAAACGTTCAACAATGTTCAGCGTGACCAATGTTTCTATCTTGGAAAATGAAATTGCATGCTGTATGGAGTGTTTTTGACATATCTTGTCTCAGGATTTGCTTGCAGTCCTACCATATCCCACAAAATGCAGAAGTACAGTCAATGCAGCTTTTTACCTAAAATGGTAAAAATTGGTCAAAGACTCATGCGGTTTATTACCTGCCCCTGGAATAACATCAATGGCAATTATAAGAATAATGCTGATAATAATACAAATTTTGTATGTATGTTTTCAGCCCTACAAAACCATAACTATAGAAGTTTAAATTTATACGTAAAGCTAGATATTTGTAGAAATATCTATATTGATATATAGCTATCTATTTATATAGCTAGATATATATCTATGCAGTAACATACATTAGATAGATAGATAGATAGATAGATAGATAGATAGATAGACTGTATATAAGCCTGCAAGTCTTGCACTTGAAGCAGCTTTATGATGTCATTAAGGCTCGATGGTGACACGCGCACCCGGAACAAGGATCACAGGTTGTTAGCGGCCATTTTTCCATCAGTCTCCACTGGAGCTAGAAGTGAGCAGACAGATACTCCTATAGACGCTGCTGGAGCCAGATCATTTGTCTCTGTGATGGACAACGTTTGAAATTCGCCCTTAAGCGGGAGACGGCAGCCTACAACAGTCAAATTGATCGCTGCTTATCACTTCTTTTGTGGTAGGTACAGTTATTCCAGATAGGGGAATGGGTAGGTTAAGTTATTCCAGGGAGGGGAATGCTTATGGGCAAGGCATTATGCTTGATCGGAGGCGGATGAAGTGGCAAAAAAGGCTCGGCCTACACCATGACCATGCAACTCGTCAACCCAAAGTGAATATGAGCCACACAGGTTGGTTGAAATGGCGCAGCATGAATGATAGAACCTGGATCCAAGCGTCCCAGGATGCATTGCAGCGAAAACGTTCAACAATGTTCAGCGTGACCAATGTTTCTATCTTGGAAAATGAAATTGCATGCTGTATGGAGTGTTTTTGACATATCTTGTCTCAGGATTTGCTTGCAGTCCTACCATATCCCACAAAATGCAGAAGTACAGTCAATGCAGCTTTTTACCTAAAATGGTAAAAATTGGTCAAAGACTCATGCGGTTTATTACCTGCCCCTGGAATAACATCAATGGCAATTATAAGAATAATGCTGATAATAATACAAATTTTGTATGTATGTTTTCAGCCCTACAAAACCATAACTATAGAAGTTTAAATTTATACGTAAAGCTAGATATTTGTAGAAATATCTATATTGATATATAGCTATCTATTTATATAGCTAGATATATATCTATGCAGTAACATACATTAGATAGATAGATAGATAGATAGATAGATAGATAGATAGACTGTATATAAGCCTGCAAGTCTTGCACTTGAAGCAGCTTTATGATGTCATTAAGGCTCGATGGTGACACGCGCACCCGGAACAAGGATCACAGGTTGTTAGCGGCCATTTTTCCATCAGTCTCCACTGGAGCTAGAAGTGAGCAGACAGATACTCCTATAGACGCTGCTGGAGCCAGATCATTTGTCTCTGTGATGGACAACGTTTGAAATTCGCCCTTAAGCGGGAGACGGCAGCCTACAACAGTCAAATTGATCGCTGCTTATCACTTCTTTTGTGGTAGGTACAGTTATTCCAGATAGGGGAATGGGTAGGTTAAGTTATTCCAGGGAGGGGAATGCTTATGGGCAAGGCATTATGCTTGATCGGAGGCGGATGAAGTGGCAAAAAAGGCTCGGCCTACACCATGACCATGCCAATCGTCAACCCAAAGTGAATATGAGCCACACAGGTTGGTTGAAATAGCGCAACATGAATGATGGAACCTGGATCCAAGCGTCCCAGGATGCATTGCAGTGAAAACGTTCAACAATGTTCAGCGTGACCAATGTTTCTATCTTGGAAATCGAAATTGCATGCTGTATGGAGTGTTTTTGACATATCTTGTCTCAGGATTTGCTTGCAGTCCTACCATATCCCACAAAATGCAGAAGTGCAGTCAATGCAGCTTTTTACCTAAAATGGTAAAAATTGGTCAAAGACTCATGCGGTTTATTACCTGCCCCTGGAATAACATCAATGGCAATTATAAGAATAATGCTGATAATAATACAAATTTTGTATGTATGTTTTCAGCCCTACAAAACCATAACTATACAAGTTTAAATTTATACGTAAAGCTAGATATTTGTAGAAATATCTATATTAATATATAACTATCTATTTATATAGCTAGATATATATCTATGCAGTAACATACATTAGATAGATAGATAGATAGATAGATAGATAGATAGATAGACTGTATATAAGCCTGCAAGTCTTGCACTTGAAGCAGCTTTATGATGTCATTAAGGCTCGATGGTGACACGCGCACCCGGAACAAGGACCACAGGTTGTTAGCGGCCATTTTTCCATCAGTCTCCACTGGAGCTAGAAGTGAGCAGACAGATACTCCTATAGACGCGGCTGGAGCCAGATCATTTGTCTCTGTGATGGACAACGTTTGAAATTCGCCCTTAAGCGGGAGACGGCAGCCTACAACAGTCAAATATATTGCGGCTTATCACTTCTTTTGAGGGAGGTACAGTTATTCCAGATAGGGGAATGGGTAGGTTAAGATATTCCAGGGTGGGGAATGCTTATGGGCAAGGCATTATGCTTGATCGGAGGCGGATGAAGTGGCAAAAAAGGCTCGGCCTACACCATGACCATGCAACTCGTCAACCCAAAGTGAATATGAGCCACACAGGTTGGTTGAAATGGCGCAGCATGAATGATAGAACCTGGATTCAAGCATCTCAGGATGCATTGCAGCGAAAACGTTCAACAATGTTCAGCGTGACCAATGTTTCTATCTTGGAAAATGAAATTGCATGCTGTATGGAGTGTTTTTGATATATCTTGTCTCAGGATTTGCTTGCAGTCCTACCATATCCCACAAAATGCAGAAGTGCAGTCAATGCAGCTTTTTACCTAAAATGGTAAAAATTGGTCAAAGCCTCATGCGGTTTATTACCTGCCCCTGGAATAACATCAATGGCAATTATAAGAATAATGCTGATAATAATACAAATTTTGTATGTATGTTTTCAGCCCTACAAAACCATAACTATAGAAGTTTAAATTTATACGTAAAGCTAGATATTTGTAGAAATATCTATATTGATATATAGCTATCTATTTATATAGCTAGATATATATCTATGCAGTAACATACATTAGATAGATGGATAGATAGACTGTATATAAGCCTGCAAGTCTTGCACTTGAAGCAGCTTTATGATGTCATTAAGGCTCGATGGTGACACGCGCACCCGGAACAAGGATCACAGGTTGTTAGCGGCCATTTTTCCATCAGTCTCCACTGGAGCTAGAAGTGAGCAGACAGATACTCCTATAGACGCTGCTGGAGCCAGATCATTTGTCTCTGTGATGGACAACGTTTGAAATTCGCCCTTAAGCGGGAGACGGCAGCCTACAACAGTCAAATTGATCGCTGCTTATCACTTCTTTTGTGGTAGGTACAGTTATTCCAGATAGGGGAATGGGTAGGTTAAGTTATTCCAGGGAGGGGAATGCTTATGGGCAAGGCATTATGCTTGATCGGAGGCGGATGAAGTGGCAAAAAAGGCTCGGCCTACACCATGACCATGCAACTCGTCAACCCAAAGTGAATATGAGCCACACAGGTTGGTTGAAATGGCGCAGCATGAATGATAGAACCTGGATCCAAGCGTCCCAGGATGCATTGCAGCGAAAACGTTCAACAATGTTCAGCGTGACCAATGTTTCTATCTTGGAAAATGAAATTGCATGCTGTATGGAGTGTTTTTGACATATCTTGTCTCAGGATTTGCTTGCAGTCCTACCATATCCCACAAAATGCAGAAGTACAGTCAATGCAGCTTTTTACCTAAAATGGTAAAAATTGGTCAAAGACTCATGCGGTTTATTACCTGCCCCTGGAATAACATCAATGGCAATTATAAGAATAATGCTGATAATAATACAAATTTTGTATGTATGTTTTCAGCCCTACAAAACCATAACTATAGAAGTTTAAATTTATACGTAAAGCTAGATATTTGTAGAAATATCTATATTGATATATAGCTATCTATTTATATAGCTAGATATATATCTATGCAGTAACATACATTAGATAGATAGATAGATAGATAGATAGATAGATAGATAGATAGATAGATAGATAGACTGTATATAAGCCTGCAAGTCTTGCACTTGAAGCAGCTTTATGATGTCATTAAGGCTCGATGGTGACACGCGCACCCGGAACAAGGATCACAGGTTGTTAGCGGCCATTTTTCCATCAGTCTCCACTGGAGCTAGAAGTGAGCAGACAGATACTCCTATAGACGCTGCTGGAGCCAGATCATTTGTCTCTGTGATGGACAACGTTTGAAATTCGCCCTTAAGCGGGAGACGGCAGCCTACAACAGTCAAATTGATCGCTGCTTATCACTTCTTTTGTGGTAGGTACAGTTATTCCAGATAGGGGAATGGGTAGGTTAAGTTATTCCAGGGAGGGGAATGCTTATGGGCAAGGCATTATGCTTGATCGGAGGCGGATGAAGTGGCAAAAAAGGCTCGGCCTACACCATGACCATGCAACTCGTCAACCCAAAGTGAATATGAGCCACACAGGTTGGTTGAAATGGCGCAGCATGAATGATAGAACCTGGATCCAAGCGTCCCAGGATGCATTGCAGCGAAAACGTTCAACAATGTTCAGCGTGACCAATGTTTCTATCTTGGAAAATGAAATTGCATGCTGTATGGAGTGTTTTTGACATATCTTGTCTCAGGATTTGCTTGCAGTCCTACCATATCCCACAAAATGCAGAAGTACAGTCAATGCAGCTTTTTACCTAAAATGGTAAAAATTGGTCAAAGACTCATGCGGTTTATTACCTGCCCCTGGAATAACATCAATGGCAATTATAAGAATAATGCTGATAATAATACAAATTTTGTATGTATGTTTTCAGCCCTACAAAACCATAACTATAGAAGTTTAAATTTATACGTAAAGCTAGATATTTGTAGAAATATCTATATTGATATATAGCTATCTATTTATATAGCTAGATATATATCTATGCAGTAACATACATTAGATAGATAGATAGATAGATAGATAGATAGACTGTATATAAGCCTGCAAGTCTTGCACTTGAAGCAGCTTTATGATGTCATTAAGGCTCGATGGTGACACGCGCACCCGGAACAAGGATCACAGGTTGTTAGCGGCCATTTTTCCATCAGTCTCCACTGGAGCTAGAAGTGAGCAGACAGATACTCCTATAGACGCTGCTGGAGCCAGATCATTTGTCTCTGTGATGGACAACGTTTGAAATTCGCCCTTAAGCGGGAGACGGCAGCCTACAACAGTCAAATTGATCGCTGCTTATCACTTCTTTTGTGGTAGGTACAGTTATTCCAGATAGGGGAATGGGTAGGTTAAGTTATTCCAGGGAGGGGAATGCTTATGGGCAAGGCATTATGCTTGATCGGAGGCGGATGAAGTGGCAAAAAAGGCTCGGCCTACACCATGACCATGCCAATCGTCAACCCAAAGTGAATATGAGCCACACAGGTTGGTTGAAATAGCGCAACATGAATGATGGAACCTGGATCCAAGCGTCCCAGGATGCATTGCAGTGAAAACGTTCAACAATGTTCAGCGTGACCAATGTTTCTATCTTGGAAATCGAAATTGCATGCTGTATGGAGTGTTTTTGACATATCTTGTCTCAGGATTTGCTTGCAGTCCTACCATATCCCACAAAATGCAGAAGTGCAGTCAATGCAGCTTTTTACCTAAAATGGTAAAAATTGGTCAAAGACTCATGCGGTTTATTACCTGCCCCTGGAATAACATCAATGGCAATTATAAGAATAATGCTGATAATAATACAAATTTTGTATGTATGTTTTCAGCCCTACAAAACCATAACTATACAAGTTTAAATTTATACGTAAAGCTAGATATTTGTAGAAATATCTATATTAATATATAACTATCTATTTATATAGCTAGATATATATCTATGCAGTAACATACATTAGATAGATAGATAGATAGATAGATAGATAGACTGTATATAAGCCTGCAAGTCTTGCACTTGAAGCAGCTTTATGATGTCATTAAGGCTCGATGGTGACACGCGCACCCGGAACAAGGACCACAGGTTGTTAGCGGCCATTTTTCCATCAGTCTCCACTGGAGCTAGAAGTGAGCAGACAGATACTCCTATAGACGCGGCTGGAGCCAGATCATTTGTCTCTGTGATGGACAACGTTTGAAATTCGCCCTTAAGCGGGAGACGGCAGCCTACAACAGTCAAATATATTGCGGCTTATCACTTCTTTTGAGGGAGGTACAGTTATTCCAGATAGGGGAATGGGTAGGTTAAGATATTCCAGGGTGGGGAATGCTTATGGGCAAGGCATTATGCTTGATCGGAGGCGGATGAAGTGGCAAAAAAGGCTCGGCCTACACCATGACCATGCAACTCGTCAACCCAAAGTGAATATGAGCCACACAGGTTGGTTGAAATGGCGCAGCATGAATGATAGAACCTGGATCCAAGCATCTCAGGATGCATTGCAGCGAAAACGTTCAACAATGTTCAGCGTGACCAATGTTTCTATCTTGGAAAATGAAATTGCATGCTGTATGGAGTGTTTTTGATATATCTTGTCTCAGGATTTGCTTGCAGTCCTACCATATCCCACAAAATGCAGAAGTGCAGTCAATGCAGCTTTTTACCTAAAATGGTAAAAATTGGTCAAAGCCTCATGCGGTTTATTACCTGCCCCTGGAATAACATCAATGGCAATTATAAGAATAATGCTGATAATAATACAAATTTTGTATGTATGTTTTCAGCCCTACAAAACCATAACTATAGAAGTTTAAATTTATACGTAAAGCTAGATATTTGTAGAAATATCTATATTGATATATAGCTATCTATTTATATAGCTAGATATATATCTATGCAGTAACATACATTAGATAGATAGATAGATAGATAGATAGATAGACTGTATATAAGCCTGCAAGTCTTGCACTTGAAGCAGCTTTATGATGTCATTAAGGCTCGATGGTGACACGCGCACCCGGAACAAGGACCACAGGTTGTTAGCGGCCATTTTTCCATCAGTCTCCACTGGAGCTAGAAGTGAGCAGACAGATACTCCTATAGACGCGGCTGGAGCCAGATCATTTGTCTCTGTGATGGACAACGTTTGAAATTCGCCCTTAAGCGGGAGACGGCAGCCTACAACAGTCAAATATATTGCGGCTTATCACTTCTTTTGAGGGAGGTACAGTTATTCCAGATAGGGGAATGGGTAGGTTAAGATATTCCAGGGTGGGGAATGCTTATGGGCAAGGCATTATGCTTGATCGGAGGCGGATGAAGTGGCAAAAAAGGCTCGGCCTACACCATGACCATGCAACTCGTCAACCCAAAGTGAATATGAGCCACACAGGTTGGTTGAAATGGCGCAGCATGAATGATAGAACCTGGATCCAAGCATCTCAGGATGCATTGCAGCGAAAACGTTCAACAATGTTCAGCGTGACCAATGTTTCTATCTTGGAAAATGAAATTGCATGCTGTATGGAGTGTTTTTGATATATCTTGTCTCAGGATTTGCTTGCAGTCCTACCATATCCCACAAAATGCAGAAGTGCAGTCAATGCAGCTTTTTACCTAAAATGGTAAAAATTGGTCAAAGCCTCATGCGGTTTATTACCTGCCCCTGGAATAACATCAATGGCAATTATAAGAATAATGCTGATAATAATACAAATTTTGTATGTATGTTTTCAGCCCTACAAAACCATAACTATAGAAGTTTAAATTTATACGTAAAGCTAGATATTTGTAGAAATATCTATATTGATATATAGCTATCTATTTATATAGCTAGATATATATCTATGCAGTAACATACATTAGATAGATAGATAGATAGATAGACTGTATATAAGCCTGCAAGTCTTGCACTTGAAGCAGCTTTATGATGTCATTAAGGCTCGATGGTGACACGCGCACCCGGAACAAGGATCACAGGTTGTTAGCGGCCATTTTTCCATCAGTCTCCACTGGAGCTAGAAGTGAGCAGACAGATACTCCTATAGACGCTGCTGGAGCCAGATCATTTGTCTCTGTGATGGACAACGTTTGAAATTCGCCCTTAAGCGGGAGACGGCAGCCTACAACAGTCAAATTGATCGCTGCTTATCACTTCTTTTGTGGTAGGTACAGTTATTCCAGATAGGGGAATGGGTAGGTTAAGTTATTCCAGGGAGGGGAATGCTTATGGGCAAGGCATTATGCTTGATCGGAGGCGGATGAAGTGGCAAAAAAGGCTCGGCCTACACCATGACCATGCCAATCGTCAACCCAAAGTGAATATGAGCCACACAGGTTGGTTGAAATAGCGCAACATGAATGATGGAACCTGGATCCAAGCGTCCCAGGATGCATTGCAGTGAAAACGTTCAACAATGTTCAGCGTGACCAATGTTTCTATCTTGGAAATCGAAATTGCATGCTGTATGGAGTGTTTTTGACATATCTTGTCTCAGGATTTGCTTGCAGTCCTACCATATCCCACAAAATGCAGAAGTGCAGTCAATGCAGCTTTTTACCTAAAATGGTAAAAATTGGTCAAAGACTCATGCGGTTTATTACCTGCCCCTGGAATAACATCAATGGCAATTATAAGAATAATGCTGATAATAATACAAATTTTGTATGTATGTTTTCAGCCCTACAAAACCATAACTATACAAGTTTAAATTTATACGTAAAGCTAGATATTTGTAGAAATATCTATATTAATATATAACTATCTATTTATATAGCTAGATATATATCTATGCAGTAACATACATTAGATAGATAGATAGATAGATAGATAGATAGATAGACTGTATATAAGCCTGCAAGTCTTGCACTTGAAGCAGCTTTATGATGTCATTAAGGCTCGATGGTGACACGCGCACCCGGAACAAGGACCACAGGTTGTTAGCGGCCATTTTTCCATCAGTCTCCACTGGAGCTAGAAGTGAGCAGACAGATACTCCTATAGACGCGGCTGGAGCCAGATCATTTGTCTCTGTGATGGACAACGTTTGAAATTCGCCCTTAAGCGGGAGACGGCAGCCTACAACAGTCAAATATATTGCGGCTTATCACTTCTTTTGAGGGAGGTACAGTTATTCCAGATAGGGGAATGGGTAGGTTAAGATATTCCAGGGTGGGGAATGCTTATGGGCAAGGCATTATGCTTGATCGGAGGCGGATGAAGTGGCAAAAAAGGCTCGGCCTACACCATGACCATGCAACTCGTCAACCCAAAGTGAATATGAGCCACACAGGTTGGTTGAAATGGCGCAGCATGAATGATAGAACCTGGATCCAAGCATCTCAGGATGCATTGCAGCGAAAACGTTCAACAATGTTCAGCGTGACCAATGTTTCTATCTTGGAAAATGAAATTGCATGCTGTATGGAGTGTTTTTGATATATCTTGTCTCAGGATTTGCTTGCAGTCCTACCATATCCCACAAAATGCAGAAGTGCAGTCAATGCAGCTTTTTACCTAAAATGGTAAAAATTGGTCAAAGCCTCATGCGGTTTATTACCTGCCCCTGGAATAACATCAATGGCAATTATAAGAATAATGCTGATAATAATACAAATTTTGTATGTATGTTTTCAGCCCTACAAAACCATAACTATAGAAGTTTAAATTTATACGTAAAGCTAGATATTTGTAGAAATATCTATATTGATATATAGCTATCTATTTATATAGCTAGATATATATCTATGCAGTAACATACATTAGATAGATGGATAGATAGACTGTATATAAGCCTGCAAGTCTTGCACTTGAAGCAGCTTTATGATGTCATTAAGGCTCGATGGTGACACGCGCACCCGGAACAAGGATCACAGGTTGTTAGCGGCCATTTTTCCATCAGTCTCCACTGGAGCTAGAAGTGAGCAGACAGATACTCCTATAGACGCTGCTGGAGCCAGATCATTTGTCTCTGTGATGGACAACGTTTGAAATTCGCCCTTAAGCGGGAGACGGCAGCCTACAACAGTCAAATTGATCGCTGCTTATCACTTCTTTTGTGGTAGGTACAGTTATTCCAGATAGGGGAATGGGTAGGTTAAGTTATTCCAGGGAGGGGAATGCTTATGGGCAAGGCATTATGCTTGATCGGAGGCGGATGAAGTGGCAAAAAAGGCTCGGCCTACACCATGACCATGCAACTCGTCAACCCAAAGTGAATATGAGCCACACAGGTTGGTTGAAATGGCGCAGCATGAATGATAGAACCTGGATCCAAGCGTCCCAGGATGCATTGCAGCGAAAACGTTCAACAATGTTCAGCGTGACCAATGTTTCTATCTTGGAAAATGAAATTGCATGCTGTATGGAGTGTTTTTGACATATCTTGTCTCAGGATTTGCTTGCAGTCCTACCATATCCCACAAAATGCAGAAGTACAGTCAATGCAGCTTTTTACCTAAAATGGTAAAAATTGGTCAAAGACTCATGCGGTTTATTACCTGCCCCTGGAATAACATCAATGGCAATTATAAGAATAATGCTGATAATAATACAAATTTTGTATGTATGTTTTCAGCCCTACAAAACCATAACTATAGAAGTTTAAATTTATACGTAAAGCTAGATATTTGTAGAAATATCTATATTGATATATAGCTATCTATTTATATAGCTAGATATATATCTATGCAGTAACATACATTAGATAGATAGATAGATAGATAGATAGATAGATAGATAGATAGATAGATAGACTGTATATAAGCCTGCAAGTCTTGCACTTGAAGCAGCTTTATGATGTCATTAAGGCTCGATGGTGACACGCGCACCCGGAACAAGGATCACAGGTTGTTAGCGGCCATTTTTCCATCAGTCTCCACTGGAGCTAGAAGTGAGCAGACAGATACTCCTATAGACGCTGCTGGAGCCAGATCATTTGTCTCTGTGATGGACAACGTTTGAAATTCGCCCTTAAGCGGGAGACGGCAGCCTACAACAGTCAAATTGATCGCTGCTTATCACTTCTTTTGTGGTAGGTACAGTTATTCCAGATAGGGGAATGGGTAGGTTAAGTTATTCCAGGGAGGGGAATGCTTATGGGCAAGGCATTATGCTTGATCGGAGGCGGATGAAGTGGCAAAAAAGGCTCGGCCTACACCATGACCATGCAACTCGTCAACCCAAAGTGAATATGAGCCACACAGGTTGGTTGAAATGGCGCAGCATGAATGATAGAACCTGGATCCAAGCGTCCCAGGATGCATTGCAGCGAAAACGTTCAACAATGTTCAGCGTGACCAATGTTTCTATCTTGGAAAATGAAATTGCATGCTGTATGGAGTGTTTTTGACATATCTTGTCTCAGGATTTGCTTGCAGTCCTACCATATCCCACAAAATGCAGAAGTACAGTCAATGCAGCTTTTTACCTAAAATGGTAAAAATTGGTCAAAGACTCATGCGGTTTATTACCTGCCCCTGGAATAACATCAATGGCAATTATAAGAATAATGCTGATAATAATACAAATTTTGTATGTATGTTTTCAGCCCTACAAAACCATAACTATAGAAGTTTAAATTTATACGTAAAGCTAGATATTTGTAGAAATATCTATATTGATATATAGCTATCTATTTATATAGCTAGATATATATCTATGCAGTAACATACATTAGATAGATAGATAGATAGATAGATAGATAGACTGTATATAAGCCTGCAAGTCTTGCACTTGAAGCAGCTTTATGATGTCATTAAGGCTCGATGGTGACACGCGCACCCGGAACAAGGATCACAGGTTGTTAGCGGCCATTTTTCCATCAGTCTCCACTGGAGCTAGAAGTGAGCAGACAGATACTCCTATAGACGCTGCTGGAGCCAGATCATTTGTCTCTGTGATGGACAACGTTTGAAATTCGCCCTTAAGCGGGAGACGGCAGCCTACAACAGTCAAATTGATCGCTGCTTATCACTTCTTTTGTGGTAGGTACAGTTATTCCAGATAGGGGAATGGGTAGGTTAAGTTATTCCAGGGAGGGGAATGCTTATGGGCAAGGCATTATGCTTGATCGGAGGCGGATGAAGTGGCAAAAAAGGCTCGGCCTACACCATGACCATGCCAATCGTCAACCCAAAGTGAATATGAGCCACACAGGTTGGTTGAAATAGCGCAACATGAATGATGGAACCTGGATCCAAGCGTCCCAGGATGCATTGCAGTGAAAACGTTCAACAATGTTCAGCGTGACCAATGTTTCTATCTTGGAAATCGAAATTGCATGCTGTATGGAGTGTTTTTGACATATCTTGTCTCAGGATTTGCTTGCAGTCCTACCATATCCCACAAAATGCAGAAGTGCAGTCAATGCAGCTTTTTACCTAAAATGGTAAAAATTGGTCAAAGACTCATGCGGTTTATTACCTGCCCCTGGAATAACATCAATGGCAATTATAAGAATAATGCTGATAATAATACAAATTTTGTATGTATGTTTTCAGCCCTACAAAACCATAACTATACAAGTTTAAATTTATACGTAAAGCTAGATATTTGTAGAAATATCTATATTAATATATAACTATCTATTTATATAGCTAGATATATATCTATGCAGTAACATACATTAGATAGATAGATAGATAGATAGATAGACTGTATATAAGCCTGCAAGTCTTGCACTTGAAGCAGCTTTATGATGTCATTAAGGCTCGATGGTGACACGCGCACCCGGAACAAGGACCACAGGTTGTTAGCGGCCATTTTTCCATCAGTCTCCACTGGAGCTAGAAGTGAGCAGACAGATACTCCTATAGACGCGGCTGGAGCCAGATCATTTGTCTCTGTGATGGACAACGTTTGAAATTCGCCCTTAAGCGGGAGACGGCAGCCTACAACAGTCAAATATATTGCGGCTTATCACTTCTTTTGAGGGAGGTACAGTTATTCCAGATAGGGGAATGGGTAGGTTAAGATATTCCAGGGTGGGGAATGCTTATGGGCAAGGCATTATGCTTGATCGGAGGCGGATGAAGTGGCAAAAAAGGCTCGGCCTACACCATGACCATGCAACTCGTCAACCCAAAGTGAATATGAGCCACACAGGTTGGTTGAAATGGCGCAGCATGAATGATAGAACCTGGATCCAAGCATCTCAGGATGCATTGCAGCGAAAACGTTCAACAATGTTCAGCGTGACCAATGTTTCTATCTTGGAAAATGAAATTGCATGCTGTATGGAGTGTTTTTGATATATCTTGTCTCAGGATTTGCTTGCAGTCCTACCATATCCCACAAAATGCAGAAGTGCAGTCAATGCAGCTTTTTACCTAAAATGGTAAAAATTGGTCAAAGCCTCATGCGGTTTATTACCTGCCCCTGGAATAACATCAATGGCAATTATAAGAATAATGCTGATAATAATACAAATTTTGTATGTATGTTTTCAGCCCTACAAAACCATAACTATAGAAGTTTAAATTTATACGTAAAGCTAGATATTTGTAGAAATATCTATATTGATATATAGCTATCTATTTATATAGCTAGATATATATCTATGCAGTAACATACATTAGATAGATAGATAGATAGATAGATAGATAGATAGACTGTATATAAGCCTGCAAGTCTTGCACTTGAAGCAGCTTTATGATGTCATTAAGGCTCGATGGTGACACGCGCACCCGGAACAAGGACCACAGGTTGTTAGCGGCCATTTTTCCATCAGTCTCCACTGGAGCTAGAAGTGAGCAGACAGATACTCCTATAGACGCGGCTGGAGCCAGATCATTTGTCTCTGTGATGGACAACGTTTGAAATTCGCCCTTAAGCGGGAGACGGCAGCCTACAACAGTCAAATATATTGCGGCTTATCACTTCTTTTGAGGGAGGTACAGTTATTCCAGATAGGGGAATGGGTAGGTTAAGATATTCCAGGGTGGGGAATGCTTATGGGCAAGGCATTATGCTTGATCGGAGGCGGATGAAGTGGCAAAAAAGGCTCGGCCTACACCATGACCATGCAACTCGTCAACCCAAAGTGAATATGAGCCACACAGGTTGGTTGAAATGGCGCAGCATGAATGATAGAACCTGGATCCAAGCATCTCAGGATGCATTGCAGCGAAAACGTTCAACAATGTTCAGCGTGACCAATGTTTCTATCTTGGAAAATGAAATTGCATGCTGTATGGAGTGTTTTTGATATATCTTGTCTCAGGATTTGCTTGCAGTCCTACCATATCCCACAAAATGCAGAAGTGCAGTCAATGCAGCTTTTTACCTAAAATGGTAAAAATTGGTCAAAGCCTCATGCGGTTTATTACCTGCCCCTGGAATAACATCAATGGCAATTATAAGAATAATGCTGATAATAATACAAATTTTGTATGTATGTTTTCAGCCCTACAAAACCATAACTATAGAAGTTTAAATTTATACGTAAAGCTAGATATTTGTAGAAATATCTATATTGATATATAGCTATCTATTTATATAGCTAGATATATATCTATGCAGTAACATACATTAGATAGATAGATAGATAGATAGACTGTATATAAGCCTGCAAGTCTTGCACTTGAAGCAGCTTTATGATGTCATTAAGGCTCGATGGTGACACGCGCACCCGGAACAAGGATCACAGGTTGTTAGCGGCCATTTTTCCATCAGTCTCCACTGGAGCTAGAAGTGAGCAGACAGATACTCCTATAGACGCTGCTGGAGCCAGATCATTTGTCTCTGTGATGGACAACGTTTGAAATTCGCCCTTAAGCGGGAGACGGCAGCCTACAACAGTCAAATTGATCGCTGCTTATCACTTCTTTTGTGGTAGGTACAGTTATTCCAGATAGGGGAATGGGTAGGTTAAGTTATTCCAGGGAGGGGAATGCTTATGGGCAAGGCATTATGCTTGATCGGAGGCGGATGAAGTGGCAAAAAAGGCTCGGCCTACACCATGACCATGCCAATCGTCAACCCAAAGTGAATATGAGCCACACAGGTTGGTTGAAATAGCGCAACATGAATGATGGAACCTGGATCCAAGCGTCCCAGGATGCATTGCAGTGAAAACGTTCAACAATGTTCAGCGTGACCAATGTTTCTATCTTGGAAATCGAAATTGCATGCTGTATGGAGTGTTTTTGACATATCTTGTCTCAGGATTTGCTTGCAGTCCTACCATATCCCACAAAATGCAGAAGTGCAGTCAATGCAGCTTTTTACCTAAAATGGTAAAAATTGGTCAAAGACTCATGCGGTTTATTACCTGCCCCTGGAATAACATCAATGGCAATTATAAGAATAATGCTGATAATAATACAAATTTTGTATGTATGTTTTCAGCCCTACAAAACCATAACTATACAAGTTTAAATTTATACGTAAAGCTAGATATTTGTAGAAATATCTATATTAATATATAACTATCTATTTATATAGCTAGATATATATCTATGCAGTAACATACATTAGATAGATAGATAGATAGATAGATAGATAGACTGTATATAAGCCTGCAAGTCTTGCACTTGAAGCAGCTTTATGATGTCATTAAGGCTCGATGGTGACACGCGCACCCGGAACAAGGACCACAGGTTGTTAGCGGCCATTTTTCCATCAGTCTCCACTGGAGCTAGAAGTGAGCAGACAGATACTCCTATAGACGCGGCTGGAGCCAGATCATTTGTCTCTGTGATGGACAACGTTTGAAATTCGCCCTTAAGCGGGAGACGGCAGCCTACAACAGTCAAATATATTGCGGCTTATCACTTCTTTTGAGGGAGGTACAGTTATTCCAGATAGGGGAATGGGTAGGTTAAGATATTCCAGGGTGGGGAATGCTTATGGGCAAGGCATTATGCTTGATCGGAGGCGGATGAAGTGGCAAAAAAGGCTCGGCCTACACCATGACCATGCAACTCGTCAACCCAAAGTGAATATGAGCCACACAGGTTGGTTGAAATGGCGCAGCATGAATGATAGAACCTGGATCCAAGCATCTCAGGATGCATTGCAGCGAAAACGTTCAACAATGTTCAGCGTGACCAATGTTTCTATCTTGGAAAATGAAATTGCATGCTGTATGGAGTGTTTTTGATATATCTTGTCTCAGGATTTGCTTGCAGTCCTACCATATCCCACAAAATGCAGAAGTGCAGTCAATGCAGCTTTTTACCTAAAATGGTAAAAATTGGTCAAAGCCTCATGCGGTTTATTACCTGCCCCTGGAATAACATCAATGGCAATTATAAGAATAATGCTGATAATAATACAAATTTTGTATGTATGTTTTCAGCCCTACAAAACCATAACTATAGAAGTTTAAATTTATACGTAAAGCTAGATATTTGTAGAAATATCTATATTGATATATAGCTATCTATTTATATAGCTAGATATATATCTATGCAGTAACATACATTAGATAGATAGATAGATAGATAGATAGATAGATAGACTGTATATAAGCCTGCAAGTCTTGCACTTGAAGCAGCTTTATGATGTCATTAAGGCTCGATGGTGACACGCGCACCCGGAACAAGGACCACAGGTTGTTAGCGGCCATTTTTCCATCAGTCTCCACTGGAGCTAGAAGTGAGCAGACAGATACTCCTATAGACGCGGCTGGAGCCAGATCATTTGTCTCTGTGATGGACAACGTTTGAAATTCGCCCTTAAGCGGGAGACGGCAGCCTACAACAGTCAAATATATTGCGGCTTATCACTTCTTTTGAGGGAGGTACAGTTATTCCAGATAGGGGAATGGGTAGGTTAAGATATTCCAGGGTGGGGAATGCTTATGGGCAAGGCATTATGCTTGATCGGAGGCGGATGAAGTGGCAAAAAAGGCTCGGCCTACACCATGACCATGCAACTCGTCAACCCAAAGTGAATATGAGCCACACAGGTTGGTTGAAATGGCGCAGCATGAATGATAGAACCTGGATCCAAGCATCTCAGGATGCATTGCAGCGAAAACGTTCAACAATGTTCAGCGTGACCAATGTTTCTATCTTGGAAAATGAAATTGCATGCTGTATGGAGTGTTTTTGATATATCTTGTCTCAGGATTTGCTTGCAGTCCTACCATATCCCACAAAATGCAGAAGTGCAGTCAATGCAGCTTTTTACCTAAAATGGTAAAAATTGGTCAAAGCCTCATGCGGTTTATTACCTGCCCCTGGAATAACATCAATGGCAATTATAAGAATAATGCTGATAATAATACAAATTTTGTATGTATGTTTTCAGCCCTACAAAACCATAACTATAGAAGTTTAAATTTATACGTAAAGCTAGATATTTGTAGAAATATCTATATTGATATATAGCTATCTATTTATATAGCTAGATATATATCTATGCAGTAACATACATTAGATAGATAGATAGATAGATAGATAGATAGATAGACTGTATATAAGCCTGCAAGTCTTGCACTTGAAGCAGCTTTATGATGTCATTAAGGCTCGATGGTGACACGCGCACCCGGAACAAGGACCACAGGTTGTTAGCGGCCATTTTTCCATCAGTCTCCACTGGAGCTAGAAGTGAGCAGACAGATACTCCTATAGACGCGGCTGGAGCCAGATCATTTGTCTCTGTGATGGACAACGTTTGAAATTCGCCCTTAAGCGGGAGACGGCAGCCTACAACAGTCAAATATATTGCGGCTTATCACTTCTTTTGAGGGAGGTACAGTTATTCCAGATAGGGGAATGGGTAGGTTAAGATATTCCAGGGTGGGGAATGCTTATGGGCAAGGCATTATGCTTGATCGGAGGCGGATGAAGTGGCAAAAAAGGCTCGGCCTACACCATGACCATGCAACTCGTCAACCCAAAGTGAATATGAGCCACACAGGTTGGTTGAAATGGCGCAGCATGAATGATAGAACCTGGATCCAAGCGTCTCAGGATGCATTGCAGCGAAAACGTTCAACAATGTTCAGCGTGACCAATGTTTCTATCTTGGAAAATGAAATCGCATGCTGTATGGAGTGTTTTTGATATATCTTGTCTCAGGATTTGCTTGCAGTCCTACCATATCCCACAAAATGCAGAAGTGCAGTCAATGCAGCTTTTTACCTAAAATGGTAAAAATTGGTCAAAGCCTCATGCGGTTTATTACCTGCCCCTGGAATAACATCAATGGCAATTATAAGAATAATGCTGATAATAATACAAATTTTGTATGTATGTTTTCAGCCCTACAAAACCATAACTATAGAAGTTTAAATTTATACGTAAAGCTAGATATTTGTAGAAATATCTATATTGATATATAGCTATCTATTTATATAGCTAGATATATATCTATGCAGTAACATACATTAGATAGATAGATAGATAGATAGATAGATAGATAGATAGATAGACTGTATATAAGCCTGCAAGTCTTGCACTTGAAGCAGCTTTATGATGTCATTAAGGCTCGATGGTGACACGCGCACCCGGAACAAGGACCACAGGTTGTTAGCGGCCATTTTTCCATCAGTCTCCACTGGAGCTAGAAGTGAGCAGACAGATACTCCTATAGACGCGGCTGGAGCCAGATCATTTGTCTCTGTGATGGACAACGTTTGAAATTCGCCCTTAAGCGGGAGACGGCAGCCTACAACAGTCAAATATATTGCGGCTTATCACTTCTTTTGAGGGAGGTACAGTTATTCCAGATAGGGGAATGGGTAGGTTAAGATATTCCAGGGTGGGGAATGCTTATGGGCAAGGCATTATGCTTGATCGGAGGCGGATGAAGTGGCAAAAAAGGCTCGGCCTACACCATGACCATGCAACTCGTCAACCCAAAGTGAATATGAGCCACACAGGTTGGTTGAAATGGCGCAGCATGAATGATAGAACCTGGATCCAAGCGTCTCAGGATGCATTGCAGTGAAAACGTTCAACAATGTTCAGCGTGACCAATGTTTCTATCTTGGAAAATGAAATCGCATGCTGTATGGAGTGTTTTTGATATATCTTGTCTCAGGATTTGCTTGCAGTCCTACCATATCCCACAAAATGCAGAAGTGCAGTCAATGCAGCTTTTTACCTAAAATGGTAAAAATTGGTCAAAGCCTCATGCGGTTTATTACCTGCCCCTGGAATAACATCAATGGCAATTATAAGAATAATGCTGATAATAATACAAATTTTGTATGTATGTTTTCAGCCCTACAAAACCATAACTATAGAAGTTTAAATTTATACGTAAAGCTAGATATTTGTAGAAATATCTATATTGATATATAGCTATCTATTTATATAGCTAGATATATATCTATGCAGTAACATACATTAGATAGATAGATAGATAGATAGATAGACTGTATATAAGCCTGCAAGTCTTGCACTTGAAGCAGCTTTATGATGTCATTAAGGCTCGATGGTGACACGCGCACCCGGAACAAGGATCACAGGTTGTTAGCGGCCATTTTTCCATCAGTCTCCACTGGAGCTAGAAGTGAGCAGACAGATACTCCTATAGACGCTGCTGGAGCCAGATCATTTGTCTCTGTGATGGACAACGTTTGAAATTCGCCCTTAAGCGGGATACGGCAGCCTACAACAGTCAAATTGATCGCTGCTTATCACTTCTTTTGTGGTAGGTACAGTTATTCCAGATAGGGGAATGGGTAGGTTAAGTTATTCCAGGGAGGGGAATGCTTATGGGCAAGGCATTATGCTTGATCGGAGGCGGATGAAGTGGCAAAAAAGGCTCGGCCTACACCATGACCATGCCAATTGTCAACCCAAAGTGAATATGAGCCACACAGGTTGGTTGAAATAGCGCAACATGAATGATGGAACCTGGATCCAAGCGTCCCAGGATGCATTGCAGCGAAAACGTTCAACAATGTTCAGCGTGACCAATGTTTCTATCTTGGAAAATGAAATTGCATGCTGTATGGAGTGTTTTTGATATATCTTGTCTCAGGATTTGCTTGCAGTCCTACCATATCCCACAAAATGCAGAAGTGCAGTCAATGCAGCTTTTTACCTAAAATGGTAAAAATTGGTCAAAGCCTCATGCGGTTTATTACCTGTCCCTGGAATAACATCAATGGCAATTATAAGAATAATGCTGATAATAATACAAATTTTGTATGTATGTTTTCAGCACTACAAAACCATAACTATAGAAGTTTAAATTTATACGTAAAGCTAGATATTTGTAGAAATATCTATATTGATATATAGCTATCTATTTATATAGCTAGATATATATCTATGCAGTAACATACATTAGATAGATAGATAGATAGATAGATAGATAGATAGATAGACTGTATATAAGCCTGCAAGTCTTGCACTTGAAGCAGCTTTATGATGTCATTAAGGCTCGATGGTGACACGCGCACCCGGAACAAGGACCACAGGTTGTTAGCGGCCATTTTTCCATCAGTCTCCACTGGAGCTAGAAGTGAGCAGACAGATACTCCTATAGACGCGGCTGGAGCCAGATCATTTGTCTCTGTGATGGACAACGTTTGAAATTCGCCCTTAAGCGGGAGACGGCAGCCTACAACAGTCAAATATATTGCGGCTTATCACTTCTTTTGAGGGAGGTACAGTTATTCCAGATAGGGGAATGGGTAGGTTAAGATATTCCAGGGTGGGGAATGCTTATGGGCAAGGCATTATGCTTGATCGGAGGCGGATGAAGTGGCAAAAAAGGCTCGGCCTACACCATGACCATGCAACTCGTCAACCCAAAGTGAATATGAGCCACACAGGTTGGTTGAAATGGCGCAGCATGAATGATAGAACCTGGATCCAAGCGTCTCAGGATGCATTGCAGCGAAAACGTTCAACAATGTTCAGCGTGACCAATGTTTCTATCTTGGAAAATGAAATCGCATGCTGTATGGAGTGTTTTTGATATATCTTGTCTCAGGATTTGCTTGCAGTCCTACCATATCCCACAAAATGCAGAAGTGCAGTCAATGCAGCTTTTTACCTAAAATGGTAAAAATTGGTCAAAGCCTCATGCGGTTTATTACCTGCCCCTGGAATAACATCAATGGCAATTATAAGAATAATGCTGATAATAATACAAATTTTGTATGTATGTTTTCAGCCCTACAAAACCATAACTATAGAAGTTTAAATTTATACGTAAAGCTAGATATTTGTAGAAATATCTATATTGATATATAGCTATCTATTTATATAGCTAGATATATATCTATGCAGTAACATACATTAGATAGATAGATAGATAGATAGATAGACTGTATATAAGCCTGCAAGTCTTGCACTTGAAGCAGCTTTATGATGTCATTAAGGCTCGATGGTGACACGCGCACCCGGAACAAGGATCACAGGTTGTTAGCGGCCATTTTTCCATCAGTCTCCACTGGAGCTAGAAGTGAGCAGACAGATACTCCTATAGACGCTGCTGGAGCCAGATCATTTGTCTCTGTGATGGACAACGTTTGAAATTCGCCCTTAAGCGGGATACGGCAGCCTACAACAGTCAAATTGATCGCTGCTTATCACTTCTTTTGTGGTAGGTACAGTTATTCCAGATAGGGGAATGGGTAGGTTAAGTTATTCCAGGGAGGGGAATGCTTATGGGCAAGGCATTATGCTTGATCGGAGGCGGATGAAGTGGCAAAAAAGGCTCGGCCTACACCATGACCATGCCAATCGTCAACCCAAAGTGAATATGAGCCACACAGGTTGGTTGAAATAGCGCAACATGAATGATGGAACCTGGATCCAAGCGTCCCAGGATGCATTGCAGCGAAAACGTTCAACAATGTTCAGCGTGACCAATGTTTCTATCTTGGAAAATGAAATTGCATGCTGTATGGAGTGTTTTTGACATATCTTGTCTCAGGATTTGCTTGCAGTCCTACCATATCCCACAAAATGCAGAAGTGCAGTCAATGCAGCTTTTTACCTAAAATGGTAAAAATTGGTCAAAGACTCATGCGGTTTATTACCTGCCCCTGGAATAACATCAATGGCAATTATAAGAATAATGCTGATAATAATACAAATTTTGTATGTATGTTTTGAGCCCTACAAAACCATAACTATAGAAGTTTAAATTTATACGTAAAGCTAGATATTTGTAGAAATATCTATATTGATATATAGCTATCTATTTATATAGCTAGATATATATCTATGCAGTAACATACATTAGATAGATAGATAGATAGATAGATAGATAGACTGTATATAAGCCTGCAAGTCTTGCACTTGAAGCAGCTTTATGATGTCATTAAGGCTCGATGGTGACACGCGCACCCGGAACAAGGATCACAGGTTGTTAGCGGCCATTTTTCCATCAGTCTCCACTGGAGCTAGAAGTGAGCAGACAGATACTCCTATAGACGCTGCTGGAGCCAGATCATTTGTCTCTGTGATGGACAACGTTTGAAATTCGCCCTTAAGCGGGATACGGCAGCCTACAACAGTCAAATTGATCGCTGCTTATCACTTCTTTTGTGGTAGGTACAGTTATTCCAGATAGGGGAATGGGTAGGTTAAGTTATTCCAGGGAGGGGAATGCTTATGGGCAAGGCATTATGCTTGATCGGAGGCGGATGAAGTGGCAAAAAAGGCTCGGCCTACACCATGACCATGCCAATCGTCAACCCAAAGTGAATATGAGCCACACAGGTTGGTTGAAATAGCGCAACATGAATGATGGAACCTGGATCCAAGCGTCCCAGGATGCATTGCAGCGAAAACGTTCAACAATGTTCAGCGTGACCAATGTTTCTATCTTGGAAAATGAAATTGCATGCTGTATGGAGTGTTTTTGACATATCTTGTCTCAGGATTTGCTTGCAGTCCTACCATATCCCACAAAATGCAGAAGTGCAGTCAATGCAGCTTTTTACCTAAAATGGTAAAAATTGGTCAAAGACTCATGCGGTTTATTACCTGCCCCTGGAATAACATCAATGGCAATTATAAGAATAATGCTGATAATAATACAAATTTTGTATGTATGTTTTGAGCCCTACAAAACCATAACTATAGAAGTTTAAATTTATACGTAAAGCTAGATATTTGTAGAAATATCTATATTGATATATAGCTATCTATTTATATAGCTAGATATATATCTATGCAGTAACATACATTAGATAGATAGATAGATAGATAGACTGTATATAAGCCTGCAAGTCTTGCACTTGAAGCAGCTTTATGATGTCATTAAGGCTCGATGGTGACACGCGCACCCGGAACAAGGATCACAGGTTGTTAGCGGCCATTTTTCCATCAGTCTCCACTGGAGCTAGAAGTGAGCAGACAGATACTCCTATAGACGCTGCTGGAGCCAGATCATTTGTCTCTGTGATGGACAACGTTTGAAATTCGCCCTTAAGCGGGATACGGCAGCCTACAACAGTCAAATTGATCGCTGCTTATCACTTCTTTTGTGGTAGGTACAGTTATTCCAGATAGGGGAATGGGTAGGTTAAGTTATTCCAGGGAGGGGAATGCTTATGGGCAAGGCATTATGCTTGATCGGAGGCGGATGAAGTGGCAAAAAAGGCTCGGCCTACACCATGACCATGCCAATTGTCAACCCAAAGTGAATATGAGCCACACAGGTTGGTTGAAATAGCGCAACATGAATGATGGAACCTGGATCCAAGCGTCCCAGGATGCATTGCAGCGAAAACGTTCAACAATGTTCAGCGTGACCAATGTTTCTATCTTGGAAAATGAAATTGCATGCTGTATGGAGTGTTTTTGATATATCTTGTCTCAGGATTTGCTTGCAGTCCTACCATATCCCACAAAATGCAGAAGTGCAGTCAATGCAGCTTTTTACCTAAAATGGTAAAAATTGGTCAAAGCCTCATGCGGTTTATTACCTGTCCCTGGAATAACATCAATGGCAATTATAAGAATAATGCTGATAATAATACAAATTTTGTATGTATGTTTTCAGCCCTACAAAACCATAACTATAGAAGTTTAAATTTATACGTAAAGCTAGATATTTGTAGAAATATCTATATTGATATATAGCTATCTATTTATATAGCTAGATATATATCTATGCAGTAACATACATTAGATAGATAGATAGATAGATAGATAGATAGACTGTATATAAGCCTGCAAGTCTTGCACTTGAAGCAGCTTTATGATGTCATTAAGGCTCGATGGTGACACGCGCACCCGGAACAAGGACCACAGGTTGTTAGCGGCCATTTTTCCATCAGTCTCCACTGGAGCTAGAAGTGAGCAGACAGATACTCCTATAGACGCGGCTGGAGCCAGATCATTTGTCTCTGTGATGGACAACGTTTGAAATTCGCCCTTAAGCGGGAGACGGCAGCCTACAACAGTCAAATATATTGCGGCTTATCACTTCTTTTGAGGGAGGTACAGTTATTCCAGATAGGGGAATGGGTAGGTTAAGATATTCCAGGGTGGGGAATGCTTATGGGCAAGGCATTATGCTTGATCGGAGGCGGATGAAGTGGCAAAAAAGGCTCGGCCTACACCATGACCATGCAACTCGTCAACCCAAAGTGAATATGAGCCACACAGGTTGGTTGAAATGGCGCAGCATGAATGATAGAACCTGGATCCAAGCGTCTCAGGATGCATTGCAGTGAAAACGTTCAACAATGTTCAGCGTGACCAATGTTTCTATCTTGGAAAATGAAATCGCATGCTGTATGGAGTGTTTTTGATATATCTTGTCTCAGGATTTGCTTGCAGTCCTACCATATCCCACAAAATGCAGAAGTGCAGTCAATGCAGCTTTTTACCTAAAATGGTAAAAATTGGTCAAAGCCTCATGCGGTTTATTACCTGCCCCTGGAATAACATCAATGGCAATTATAAGAATAATGCTGATAATAATACAAATTTTGTATGTATGTTTTCAGCCCTACAAAACCATAACTATAGAAGTTTAAATTTATACGTAAAGCTAGATATTTGTAGAAATATCTATATTGATATATAGCTATCTATTTATATAGCTAGATATATATCTATGCAGTAACATACATTAGATAGATAGATAGATAGATAGATAGACTGTATATAAGCCTGCAAGTCTTGCACTTGAAGCAGCTTTATGATGTCATTAAGGCTCGATGGTGACACGCGCACCCGGAACAAGGATCACAGGTTGTTAGCGGACATTTTTCCATCAGTCTCCACTGGAGCTAGAAGTGAGCAGACAGATACTCCTATAGACGCTGCTGGAGCCAGATCATTTGTCTCTGTGATGGACAACGTTTGAAATTCGCCCTTAAGCGGGATACGGCAGCCTACAACAGTCAAATTGATCGCTGCTTATCACTTCTTTTGTGGTAGGTACAGTTATTCCAGATAGGGGAATGGGTAGGTTAAGTTATTCCAGGGAGGGGAATGCTTATGGGCAAGGCATTATGCTTGATCGGAGGCGGATGAAGTGGCAAAAAAGGCTCGGCCTACACCATGACCATGCCAATTGTCAACCCAAAGTGAATATGAGCCACACAGGTTGGTTGAAATAGCGCAACATGAATGATGGAACCTGGATCCAAGCGTCCCAGGATGCATTGCAGCGAAAACGTTCAACAATGTTCAGCGTGACCAATGTTTCTATCTTGGAAAATGAAATTGCATGCTGTATGGAGTGTTTTTGATATATCTTGTCTCAGGATTTGCTTGCAGTCCTACCATATCCCACAAAATGCAGAAGTGCAGTCAATGCAGCTTTTTACCTAAAATGGTAAAAATTGGTCAAAGCCTCATGCGGTTTATTACCTGTCCCTGGAATAACATCAATGGCAATTATAAGAATAATGCTGATAATAATACAAATTTTGTATGTATGTTTTCAGCCCTACAAAACCATAACTATAGAAGTTTAAATTTATACGTAAAGCTAGATATTTGTAGAAATATCTATATTGATATATAGCTATCTATTTATATAGCTAGATATATATCTATGCAGTAACATACATTAGATAGATAGATAGATAGATAGATAGATAGATAGACTGTATATAAGCCTGCAAGTCTTGCACTTGAAGCAGCTTTATGATGTCATTAAGGCTCGATGGTGACACGCGCACCCGGAACAAGGACCACAGGTTGTTAGCGGCCATTTTTCCATCAGTCTCCACTGGAGCTAGAAGTGAGCAGACAGATACTCCTATAGACGCGGCTGGAGCCAGATCATTTGTCTCTGTGATGGACAACGTTTGAAATTCGCCCTTAAGCGGGAGACGGCAGCCTACAACAGTCAAATATATTGCGGCTTATCACTTCTTTTGAGGGAGGTACAGTTATTCCAGATAGGGGAATGGGTAGGTTAAGATATTCCAGGGTGGGGAATGCTTATGGGCAAGGCATTATGCTTGATCGGAGGCGGATGAAGTGGCAAAAAAGGCTCGGCCTACACCATGACCATGCAACTCGTCAACCCAAAGTGAATATGAGCCACACAGGTTGGTTGAAATGGCGCAGCATGAATGATAGAACCTGGATCCAAGCGTCTCAGGATGCATTGCAGCGAAAACGTTCAACAATGTTCAGCGTGACCAATGTTTCTATCTTGGAAAATGAAATCGCATGCTGTATGGAGTGTTTTTGATATATCTTGTCTCAGGATTTGCTTGCAGTCCTACCATATCCCACAAAATGCAGAAGTGCAGTCAATGCAGCTTTTTACCTAAAATGGTAAAAATTGGTCAAAGCCTCATGCGGTTTATTACCTGCCCCTGGAATAACATCAATGGCAATTATAAGAATAATGCTGATAATAATACAAATTTTGTATGTATGTTTTCAGCCCTACAAAACCATAACTATAGAAGTTTAAATTTATACGTAAAGCTAGATATTTGTAGAAATATCTATATTGATATATAGCTATCTATTTATATAGCTAGATATATATCTATGCAGTAACATACATTAGATAGATAGATAGATAGATAGATAGATAGACTGTATATAAGCCTGCAAGTCTTGCACTTGAAGCAGCTTTATGATGTCATTAAGGCTCGATGGTGACACGCGCACCCGGAACAAGGATCACAGGTTGTTAGCGGCCATTTTTCCATCAGTCTCCACTGGAGCTAGAAGTGAGCAGACAGATACTCCTATAGACGCTGCTGGAGCCAGATCATTTGTCTCTGTGATGGACAACGTTTGAAATTCGCCCTTAAGCGGGATACGGCAGCCTACAACAGTCAAATTGATCGCTGCTTATCACTTCTTTTGTGGTAGGTACAGTTATTCCAGATAGGGGAATGGGTAGGTTAAGTTATTCCAGGGAGGGGAATGCTTATGGGCAAGGCATTATGCTTGATCGGAGGCGGATGAAGTGGCAAAAAAGGCTCGGCCTACACCATGACCATGCCAATTGTCAACCCAAAGTGAATATGAGCCACACAGGTTGGTTGAAATAGCGCAACATGAATGATGGAACCTGGATCCAAGCGTCCCAGGATGCATTGCAGCGAAAACGTTCAACAATGTTCAGCGTGACCAATGTTTCTATCTTGGAAAATGAAATTGCATGCTGTATGGAGTGTTTTTGATATATCTTGTCTCAGGATTTGCTTGCAGTCCTACCATATCCCACAAAATGCAGAAGTGCAGTCAATGCAGCTTTTTACCTAAAATGGTAAAAATTGGTCAAAGCCTCATGCGGTTTATTACCTGTCCCTGGAATAACATCAATGGCAATTATAAGAATAATGCTGATAATAATACAAATTTTGTATGTATGTTTTCAGCCCTACAAAACCATAACTATAGAAGTTTAAATTTATACGTAAAGCTAGATATTTGTAGAAATATCTATATTGATATATAGCTATCTATTTATATAGCTAGATATATATCTATGCAGTAACATACATTAGATAGATAGATAGATAGATAGATAGATAGATAGACTGTATATAAGCCTGCAAGTCTTGCACTTGAAGCAGCTTTATGATGTCATTAAGGCTCGATGGTGACACGCGCACCCGGAACAAGGACCACAGGTTGTTAGCGGCCATTTTTCCATCAGTCTCCACTGGAGCTAGAAGTGAGCAGACAGATACTCCTATAGACGCGGCTGGAGCCAGATCATTTGTCTCTGTGATGGACAACGTTTGAAATTCGCCCTTAAGCGGGAGACGGCAGCCTACAACAGTCAAATATATTGCGGCTTATCACTTCTTTTGAGGGAGGTACAGTTATTCCAGATAGGGGAATGGGTAGGTTAAGATATTCCAGGGTGGGGAATGCTTATGGGCAAGGCATTATGCTTGATCGGAGGCGGATGAAGTGGCAAAAAAGGCTCGGCCTACACCATGACCATGCAACTCGTCAACCCAAAGTGAATATGAGCCACACAGGTTGGTTGAAATGGCGCAGCATGAATGATAGAACCTGGATCCAAGCGTCTCAGGATGCATTGCAGCGAAAACGTTCAACAATGTTCAGCGTGACCAATGTTTCTATCTTGGAAAATGAAATTGCATGCTGTATGGAGTGTTTTTGATATATCTTGTCTCAGGATTTGCTTGCAGTCCTACCATATCCCACAAAATGCAGAAGTGCAGTCAATGCAGCTTTTTACCTAAAATGGTAAAAATTGGTCAAAGCCTCATGCGGTTTATTACCTGTCCCTGGAATAACATCAATGGCAATTATAAGAATAATGCTGATAATAATACAAATTTTGTATGTATGTTTTCAGCCCTACAAAACCATAACTATAGAAGTTTAAATTTATACGTAAAGCTAGATATTTGTAGAAATATCTATATTGATATATAGCTATCTATTTATATAGCTAGATATATATCTATGCAGTAACATACATTAGATAGATAGATAGATAGACTGTATATAAGCCTGCAAGTCTTGCACTTGAAGCAGCTTTATGATGTCATTAAGGCTCGATGGTGACACGCGCACCCGGAACAAGGATCACAGGTTGTTAGCGGCCATTTTTCCATCAGTCTCCACTGGAGCTAGAAGTGAGCAGACAGATACTCCTATAGACGCTGCTGGAGCCAGATCATTTGTCTCTGTGATGGACAACGTTTGAAATTCGCCCTTAAGCGGGATACGGCAGCCTACAACAGTCAAATTGATCGCTGCTTATCACTTCTTTTGTGGTAGGTACAGTTATTCCAGATAGGGGAATGGGTAGGTTAAGTTATTCCAGGGAGGGGAATGCTTATGGGCAAGGCATTATGCTTGATCGGAGGCGGATGAAGTGGCAAAAAAGGCTCGGCCTACACCATGACCATGCCAATTGTCAACCCAAAGTGAATATGAGCCACACAGGTTGGTTGAAATAGCGCAACATGAATGATGGAACCTGGATCCAAGCGTCCCAGGATGCATTGCAGCGAAAACGTTCAACAATGTTCAGCGTGACCAATGTTTCTATCTTGGAAAATGAAATTGCATGCTGTATGGAGTGTTTTTGATATATCTTGTCTCAGGATTTGCTTGCAGTCCTACCATATCCCACAAAATGCAGAAGTGCAGTCAATGCAGCTTTTTACCTAAAATGGTAAAAATTGGTCAAAGCCTCATGCGGTTTATTACCTGTCCCTGGAATAACATCAATGGCAATTATAAGAATAATGCTGATAATAATACAAATTTTGTATGTATGTTTTCAGCCCTACAAAACCATAACTATAGAAGTTTAAATTTATACGTAAAGCTAGATATTTGTAGAAATATCTATATTGATATATAGCTATCTATTTATATAGCTAGATATATATCTATGCAGTAACATACATTAGATAGATAGATAGATAGATAGATAGATAGATAGACTGTATATAAGCCTGCAAGTCTTGCACTTGAAGCAGCTTTATGATGTCATTAAGGCTCGATGGTGACACGCGCACCCGGAACAAGGACCACAGGTTGTTAGCGGCCATTTTTCCATCAGTCTCCACTGGAGCTAGAAGTGAGCAGACAGATACTCCTATAGACGCGGCTGGAGCCAGATCATTTGTCTCTGTGATGGACAACGTTTGAAATTCGCCCTTAAGCGGGAGACGGCAGCCTACAACAGTCAAATATATTGCGGCTTATCACTTCTTTTGAGGGAGGTACAGTTATTCCAGATAGGGGAATGGGTAGGTTAAGATATTCCAGGGTGGGGAATGCTTATGGGCAAGGCATTATGCTTGATCGGAGGCGGATGAAGTGGCAAAAAAGGCTCGGCCTACACCATGACCATGCAACTCGTCAACCCAAAGTGAATATGAGCCACACAGGTTGGTTGAAATAGCGCAACATGAATGATGGAACCTGGATCCAAGCGTCCCAGGATGCATTGCAGCGAAAACGTTCAACAATGTTCAGCGTGACCAATGTTTCTATCTTGGAAAATGAAATTGCATGCTGTATGGAGTGTTTTTGACATATCTTGTCTCAGGATTTGCTTGCAGTCCTACCATATCCCACAAAATGCAGAAGTGCAGTCAATGCAGCTTTTTACCTAAAATGGTAAAAATTGGTCAAAGACTCATGCGGTTTATTACCTGCCCCTGGAATAACATCAATGGCAATTATAAGAATAATGCTGATAATAATACAAATTTTGTATGTATGTTTTCAGCCCTACAAAACCATAACTATAGAAGTTTAAATTTATACGTAAAGCTAGATATTTGTAGAAATATCTATATTGATATATAGCTATCTATTTATATAGCTAGATATATATCTATGCAGTAACATACATTAGATAGATAGATAGATAGATAGATAGATAGATAGACTGTATATAAGCCTGCAAGTCTTGCACTTGAAGCAGCTTTATGATGTCATTAAGGCTCGATGGTGACACGCGCACCCGGAACAAGGACCACAGGTTGTTAGCGGCCATTTTTCCATCAGTCTCCACTGGAGCTAGAAGTGAGCAGACAGATACTCCTATAGACGCGGCTGGAGCCAGATCATTTGTCTCTGTGATGGACAACGTTTGAAATTCGCCCTTAAGCGGGAGACGGCAGCCTACAACAGTCAAATATATTGCGGCTTATCACTTCTTTTGAGGGAGGTACAGTTATTCCAGATAGGGGAATGGGTAGGTTAAGATATTCCAGGGTGGGGAATGCTTATGGGCAAGGCATTATGCTTGATCGGAGGCGGATGAAGTGGCAAAAAAGGCTCGGCCTACACCATGACCATGCAACTCGTCAACCCAAAGTGAATATGAGCCACACAGGTTGGTTGAAATAGCGCAACATGAATGATGGAACCTGGATCCAAGCGTCCCAGGATGCATTGCAGCGAAAACGTTCAACAATGTTCAGCGTGACCAATGTTTCTATCTTGGAAAATGAAATTGCATGCTGTATGGAGTGTTTTTGACATATCTTGTCTCAGGATTTGCTTGCAGTCCTACCATATCCCACAAAATGCAGAAGTGCAGTCAATGCAGCTTTTTACCTAAAATGGTAAAAATTGGTCAAAGACTCATGCGGTTTATTACCTGCCCCTGGAATAACATCAATGGCAATTATAAGAATAATGCTGATAATAATACAAATTTTGTATGTATGTTTTGAGCCCTACAAAACCATAACTATAGAAGTTTAAATTTATACGTAAAGCTAGATATTTGTAGAAATATCTATATTGATATATAGCTATCTATTTATATAGCTAGATATATATCTATGCAGTAACATACATTAGATAGATAGATAGATAGATAGATAGATAGATAGACTGTATATAAGCCTGCAAGTCTTGCACTTGAAGCAGCTTTATGATGTCATTAAGGCTCGATGGTGACACGCGCACCCGGAACAAGGACCACAGGTTGTTAGCGGCCATTTTTCCATCAGTCTCCACTGGAGCTAGAAGTGAGCAGACAGATACTCCTATAGACGCGGCTGGAGCCAGATCATTTGTCTCTGTGATGGACAACGTTTGAAATTCGCCCTTAAGCGGGAGACGGCAGCCTACAACAGTCAAATATATTGCGGCTTATCACTTCTTTTGAGGGAGGTACAGTTATTCCAGATAGGGGAATGGGTAGGTTAAGATATTCCAGGGTGGGGAATGCTTATGGGCAAGGCATTATGCTTGATCGGAGGCGGATGAAGTGGCAAAAAAGGCTCGGCCTACACCATGACCATGCAACTCGTCAACCCAAAGTGAATATGAGCCACACAGGTTGGTTGAAATGGCGCAGCATGAATGATAGAACCTGGATCCAAGCGTCTCAGGATGCATTGCAGTGAAAACGTTCAACAATGTTCAGCGTGACCAATGTTTCTATCTTGGAAAATGAAATCGCATGCTGTATGGAGTGTTTTTGATATATCTTGTCTCAGGATTTGCTTGCAGTCCTACCATATCCCACAAAATGCAGAAGTGCAGTCAATGCAGCTTTTTACCTAAAATGGTAAAAATTGGTCAAAGCCTCATGCGGTTTATTACCTGCCCCTGGAATAACATCAATGGCAATTATAAGAATAATGCTGATAATAATACAAATTTTGTATGTATGTTTTCAGCCCTACAAAACCATAACTATAGAAGTTTAAATTTATACGTAAAGCTAGATATTTGTAGAAATATCTATATTGATATATAGCTATCTATTTATATAGCTAGATATATATCTATGCAGTAACATACATTAGATAGATAGATAGATAGATAGACTGTATATAAGCCTGCAAGTCTTGCACTTGAAGCAGCTTTATGATGTCATTAAGGCTCGATGGTGACACGCGCACCCGGAACAAGGATCACAGGTTGTTAGCGGCCATTTTTCCATCAGTCTCCACTGGAGCTAGAAGTGAGCAGACAGATACTCCTATAGACGCTGCTGGAGCCAGATCATTTGTCTCTGTGATGGACAACGTTTGAAATTCGCCCTTAAGCGGGATACGGCAGCCTACAACAGTCAAATTGATCGCTGCTTATCACTTCTTTTGTGGTAGGTACAGTTATTCCAGATAGGGGAATGGGTAGGTTAAGTTATTCCAGGGAGGGGAATGCTTATGGGCAAGGCATTATGCTTGATCGGAGGCGGATGAAGTGGCAAAAAAGGCTCGGCCTACACCATGACCATGCCAATTGTCAACCCAAAGTGAATATGAGCCACACAGGTTGGTTGAAATAGCGCAACATGAATGATGGAACCTGGATCCAAGCGTCCCAGGATGCATTGCAGCGAAAACGTTCAACAATGTTCAGCGTGACCAATGTTTCTATCTTGGAAAATGAAATTGCATGCTGTATGGAGTGTTTTTGATATATCTTGTCTCAGGATTTGCTTGCAGTCCTACCATATCCCACAAAATGCAGAAGTGCAGTCAATGCAGCTTTTTACCTAAAATGGTAAAAATTGGTCAAAGCCTCATGCGGTTTATTACCTGTCCCTGGAATAACATCAATGGCAATTATAAGAATAATGCTGATAATAATACAAATTTTGTATGTATGTTTTCAGCCCTACAAAACCATAACTATAGAAGTTTAAATTTATACGTAAAGCTAGATATTTGTAGAAATATCTATATTGATATATAGCTATCTATTTATATAGCTAGATATATATCTATGCAGTAACATACATTAGATAGATAGATAGATAGATAGATAGATAGATAGATAGATAGATAGATAGACTGTATATAAGCCTGCAAGTCTTGCACTTGAAGCAGCTTTATGATGTCATTAAGGCTCGATGGTGACACGCGCACCCGGAACAAGGACCACAGGTTGTTAGCGGCCATTTTTCCATCAGTCTCCACTGGAGCTAGAAGTGAGCAGACAGATACTCCTATAGACGCGGCTGGAGCCAGATCATTTGTCTCTGTGATGGACAACGTTTGAAATTCGCCCTTAAGCGGGAGACGGCAGCCTACAACAGTCAAATATATTGCGGCTTATCACTTCTTTTGAGGGAGGTACAGTTATTCCAGATAGGGGAATGGGTAGGTTAAGATATTCCAGGGTGGGGAATGCTTATGGGCAAGGCATTATGCTTGATCGGAGGCGGATGAAGTGGCAAAAAAGGCTCGGCCTACACCATGACCATGCAACTCGTCAACCCAAAGTGAATATGAGCCACACAGGTTGGTTGAAATGGCGCAGCATGAATGATAGAACCTGGATCCAAGCGTCTCAGGATGCATTGCAGCGAAAACGTTCAACAATGTTCAGCGTGACCAATGTTTCTATCTTGGAAAATGAAATCGCATGCTGTATGGAGTGTTTTTGATATATCTTGTCTCAGGATTTGCTTGCAGTCCTACCATATCCCACAAAATGCAGAAGTGCAGTCAATGCAGCTTTTTACCTAAAATGGTAAAAATTGGTCAAAGCCTCATGCGGTTTATTACCTGCCCCTGGAATAACATCAATGGCAATTATAAGAATAATGCTGATAATAATACAAATTTTGTATGTATGTTTTCAGCCCTACAAAACCATAACTATAGAAGTTTAAATTTATACGTAAAGCTAGATATTTGTAGAAATATCTATATTGATATATAGCTATCTATTTATATAGCTAGATATATATCTATGCAGTAACATACATTAGATAGATAGATAGATAGATAGATAGATAGATAGACTGTATATAAGCCTGCAAGTCTTGCACTTGAAGCAGCTTTATGATGTCATTAAGGCTCGATGGTGACACGCGCACCCGGAACAAGGACCACAGGTTGTTAGCGGCCATTTTTCCATCAGTCTCCACTGGAGCTAGAAGTGAGCAGACAGATACTCCTATAGACGCGGCTGGAGCCAGATCATTTGTCTCTGTGATGGACAACGTTTGAAATTCGCCCTTAAGCGGGAGACGGCAGCCTACAACAGTCAAATATATTGCGGCTTATCACTTCTTTTGAGGGAGGTACAGTTATTCCAGATAGGGGAATGGGTAGGTTAAGATATTCCAGGGTGGGGAATGCTTATGGGCAAGGCATTATGCTTGATCGGAGGCGGATGAAGTGGCAAAAAAGGCTCGGCCTACACCATGACCATGCAACTCGTCAACCCAAAGTGAATATGAGCCACACAGGTTGGTTGAAATGGCGCAGCATGAATGATAGAACCTGGATCCAAGCGTCTCAGGATGCATTGCAGCGAAAACGTTCAACAATGTTCAGCGTGACCAATGTTTCTATCTTGGAAAATGAAATCGCATGCTGTATGGAGTGTTTTTGATATATCTTGTCTCAGGATTTGCTTGCAGTCCTACCATATCCCACAAAATGCAGAAGTGCAGTCAATGCAGCTTTTTACCTAAAATGGTAAAAATTGGTCAAAGCCTCATGCGGTTTATTACCTGCCCCTGGAATAACATCAATGGCAATTATAAGAATAATGCTGATAATAATACAAATTTTGTATGTATGTTTTCAGCCCTACAAAACCATAACTATAGAAGTTTAAATTTATACGTAAAGCTAGATATTTGTAGAAATATCTATATTGATATATAGCTATCTATTTATATAGCTAGATATATATCTATGCAGTAACATACATTAGATAGATAGATAGATAGATAGATAGATAGACTGTATATAAGCCTGCAAGTCTTGCACTTGAAGCAGCTTTATGATGTCATTAAGGCTCGATGGTGACACGCGCACCCGGAACAAGGATCACAGGTTGTTAGCGGCCATTTTTCCATCAGTCTCCACTGGAGCTAGAAGTGAGCAGACAGATACTCCTATAGACGCTGCTGGAGCCAGATCATTTGTCTCTGTGATGGACAACGTTTGAAATTCGCCCTTAAGCGGGATACGGCAGCCTACAACAGTCAAATTGATCGCTGCTTATCACTTCTTTTGTGGTAGGTACAGTTATTCCAGATAGGGGAATGGGTAGGTTAAGTTATTCCAGGGAGGGGAATGCTTATGGGCAAGGCATTATGCTTGATCGGAGGCGGATGAAGTGGCAAAAAAGGCTCGGCCTACACCATGACCATGCCAATTGTCAACCCAAAGTGAATATGAGCCACACAGGTTGGTTGAAATAGCGCAACATGAATGATGGAACCTGGATCCAAGCGTCCCAGGATGCATTGCAGCGAAAACGTTCAACAATGTTCAGCGTGACCAATGTTTCTATCTTGGAAAATGAAATTGCATGCTGTATGGAGTGTTTTTGATATATCTTGTCTCAGGATTTGCTTGCAGTCCTACCATATCCCACAAAATGCAGAAGTGCAGTCAATGCAGCTTTTTACCTAAAATGGTAAAAATTGGTCAAAGCCTCATGCGGTTTATTACCTGTCCCTGGAATAACATCAATGGCAATTATAAGAATAATGCTGATAATAATACAAATTTTGTATGTATGTTTTCAGCCCTACAAAACCATAACTATAGAAGTTTAAATTTATACGTAAAGCTAGATATTTGTAGAAATATCTATATTGATATATAGCTATCTATTTATATAGCTAGATATATATCTATGCAGTAACATACATTAGATAGATAGATAGATAGATAGATAGATAGATAGACTGTATATAAGCCTGCAAGTCTTGCACTTGAAGCAGCTTTATGATGTCATTAAGGCTCGATGGTGACACGCGCACCCGGAACAAGGACCACAGGTTGTTAGCGGCCATTTTTCCATCAGTCTCCACTGGAGCTAGAAGTGAGCAGACAGATACTCCTATAGACGCGGCTGGAGCCAGATCATTTGTCTCTGTGATGGACAACGTTTGAAATTCGCCCTTAAGCGGGAGACGGCAGCCTACAACAGTCAAATATATTGCGGCTTATCACTTCTTTTGAGGGAGGTACAGTTATTCCAGATAGGGGAATGGGTAGGTTAAGATATTCCAGGGTGGGGAATGCTTATGGGCAAGGCATTATGCTTGATCGGAGGCGGATGAAGTGGCAAAAAAGGCTCGGCCTACACCATGACCATGCAACTCGTCAACCCAAAGTGAATATGAGCCACACAGGTTGGTTGAAATGGCGCAGCATGAATGATAGAACCTGGATCCAAGCGTCTCAGGATGCATTGCAGCGAAAACGTTCAACAATGTTCAGCGTGACCAATGTTTCTATCTTGGAAAATGAAATTGCATGCTGTATGGAGTGTTTTTGATATATCTTGTCTCAGGATTTGCTTGCAGTCCTACCATATCCCACAAAATGCAGAAGTGCAGTCAATGCAGCTTTTTACCTAAAATGGTAAAAATTGGTCAAAGCCTCATGCGGTTTATTACCTGTCCCTGGAATAACATCAATGGCAATTATAAGAATAATGCTGATAATAATACAAATTTTGTATGTATGTTTTCAGCCCTACAAAACCATAACTATAGAAGTTTAAATTTATACGTAAAGCTAGATATTTGTAGAAATATCTATATTGATATATAGCTATCTATTTATATAGCTAGATATATATCTATGCAGTAACATACATTAGATAGATAGATAGATAGACTGTATATAAGCCTGCAAGTCTTGCACTTGAAGCAGCTTTATGATGTCATTAAGGCTCGATGGTGACACGCGCACCCGGAACAAGGATCACAGGTTGTTAGCGGCCATTTTTCCATCAGTCTCCACTGGAGCTAGAAGTCAGCAGACAGATACTCCTATAGACGCTGCTGGAGCCAGATCATTTGTCTCTGTGATGGACAACGTTTGAAATTCGCCCTTAAGCGGGATACGGCAGCCTACAACAGTCAAATTGATCGCTGCTTATCACTTCTTTTGTGGTAGGTACAGTTATTCCAGATAGGGGAATGGGTAGGTTAAGTTATTCCAGGGAGGGGAATGCTTATGGGCAAGGCATTATGCTTGATCGGAGGCGGATGAAGTGGCAAAAAAGGCTCGGCCTACACCATGACCATGCCAATTGTCAACCCAAAGTGAATATGAGCCACACAGGTTGGTTGAAATAGCGCAACATGAATGATGGAACCTGGATCCAAGCGTCCCAGGATGCATTGCAGCGAAAACGTTCAACAATGTTCAGCGTGACCAATGTTTCTATCTTGGAAAATGAAATTGCATGCTGTATGGAGTGTTTTTGATATATCTTGTCTCAGGATTTGCTTGCAGTCCTACCATATCCCACAAAATGCAGAAGTGCAGTCAATGCAGCTTTTTACCTAAAATGGTAAAAATTGGTCAAAGCCTCATGCGGTTTATTACCTGTCCCTGGAATAACATCAATGGCAATTATAAGAATAATGCTGATAATAATACAAATTTTGTATGTATGTTTTCAGCCCTACAAAACCATAACTATAGAAGTTTAAATTTATACGTAAAGCTAGATATTTGTAGAAATATCTATATTGATATATAGCTATCTATTTATATAGCTAGATATATATCTATGCAGTAACATACATTAGATAGATAGATAGATAGATAGATAGATAGATAGACTGTATATAAGCCTGCAAGTCTTGCACTTGAAGCAGCTTTATGATGTCATTAAGGCTCGATGGTGACACGCGCACCCGGAACAAGGACCACAGGTTGTTAGCGGCCATTTTTCCATCAGTCTCCACTGGAGCTAGAAGTGAGCAGACAGATACTCCTATAGACGCGGCTGGAGCCAGATCATTTGTCTCTGTGATGGACAACGTTTGAAATTCGCCCTTAAGCGGGAGACGGCAGCCTACAACAGTCAAATATATTGCGGCTTATCACTTCTTTTGAGGGAGGTACAGTTATTCCAGATAGGGGAATGGGTAGGTTAAGATATTCCAGGGTGGGGAATGCTTATGGGCAAGGCATTATGCTTGATCGGAGGCGGATGAAGTGGCAAAAAAGGCTCGGCCTACACCATGACCATGCAACTCGTCAACCCAAAGTGAATATGAGCCACACAGGTTGGTTGAAATAGCGCAACATGAATGATGGAACCTGGATCCAAGCGTCCCAGGATGCATTGCAGCGAAAACGTTCAACAATGTTCAGCGTGACCAATGTTTCTATCTTGGAAAATGAAATTGCATGCTGTATGGAGTGTTTTTGACATATCTTGTCTCAGGATTTGCTTGCAGTCCTACCATATCCCACAAAATGCAGAAGTGCAGTCAATGCAGCTTTTTACCTAAAATGGTAAAAATTGGTCAAAGACTCATGCGGTTTATTACCTGCCCCTGGAATAACATCAATGGCAATTATAAGAATAATGCTGATAATAATACAAATTTTGTATGTATGTTTTGAGCCCTACAAAACCATAACTATAGAAGTTTAAATTTATACGTAAAGCTAGATATTTGTAGAAATATCTATATTGATATATAGCTATCTATTTATATAGCTAGATATATATCTATGCAGTAACATACATTAGATAGATAGATAGATAGATAGATAGATAGATAGACTGTATATAAGCCTGCAAGTCTTGCACTTGAAGCAGCTTTATGATGTCATTAAGGCTCGATGGTGACACGCGCACCCGGAACAAGGACCACAGGTTGTTAGCGGCCATTTTTCCATCAGTCTCCACTGGAGCTAGAAGTGAGCAGACAGATACTCCTATAGACGCGGCTGGAGCCAGATCATTTGTCTCTGTGATGGACAACGTTTGAAATTCGCCCTTAAGCGGGAGACGGCAGCCTACAACAGTCAAATATATTGCGGCTTATCACTTCTTTTGAGGGAGGTACAGTTATTCCAGATAGGGGAATGGGTAGGTTAAGATATTCCAGGGTGGGGAATGCTTATGGGCAAGGCATTATGCTTGATCGGAGGCGGATGAAGTGGCAAAAAAGGCTCGGCCTACACCATGACCATGCAACTCGTCAACCCAAAGTGAATATGAGCCACACAGGTTGGTTGAAATGGCGCAGCATGAATGATAGAACCTGGATCCAAGCGTCTCAGGATGCATTGCAGTGAAAACGTTCAACAATGTTCAGCGTGACCAATGTTTCTATCTTGGAAAATGAAATCGCATGCTGTATGGAGTGTTTTTGATATATCTTGTCTCAGGATTTGCTTGCAGTCCTACCATATCCCACAAAATGCAGAAGTGCAGTCAATGCAGCTTTTTACCTAAAATGGTAAAAATTGGTCAAAGCCTCATGCGGTTTATTACCTGCCCCTGGAATAACATCAATGGCAATTATAAGAATAATGCTGATAATAATACAAATTTTGTATGTATGTTTTCAGCCCTACAAAACCATAACTATAGAAGTTTAAATTTATACGTAAAGCTAGATATTTGTAGAAATATCTATATTGATATATAGCTATCTATTTATATAGCTAGATATATATCTATGCAGTAACATACATTAGATAGATAGATAGATAGATAGACTGTATATAAGCCTGCAAGTCTTGCACTTGAAGCAGCTTTATGATGTCATTAAGGCTCGATGGTGACACGCGCACCCGGAACAAGGATCACAGGTTGTTAGCGGCCATTTTTCCATCAGTCTCCACTGGAGCTAGAAGTGAGCAGACAGATACTCCTATAGACGCTGCTGGAGCCAGATCATTTGTCTCTGTGATGGACAACGTTTGAAATTCGCCCTTAAGCGGGATACGGCAGCCTACAACAGTCAAATTGATCGCTGCTTATCACTTCTTTTGTGGTAGGTACAGTTATTCCAGATAGGGGAATGGGTAGGTTAAGTTATTCCAGGGAGGGGAATGCTTATGGGCAAGGCATTATGCTTGATCGGAGGCGGATGAAGTGGCAAAAAAGGCTCGGCCTACACCATGACCATGCCAATTGTCAACCCAAAGTGAATATGAGCCACACAGGTTGGTTGAAATAGCGCAACATGAATGATGGAACCTGGATCCAAGCGTCCCAGGATGCATTGCAGCGAAAACGTTCAACAATGTTCAGCGTGACCAATGTTTCTATCTTGGAAAATGAAATTGCATGCTGTATGGAGTGTTTTTGATATATCTTGTCTCAGGATTTGCTTGCAGTCCTACCATATCCCACAAAATGCAGAAGTGCAGTCAATGCAGCTTTTTACCTAAAATGGTAAAAATTGGTCAAAGCCTCATGCGGTTTATTACCTGTCCCTGGAATAACATCAATGGCAATTATAAGAATAATGCTGATAATAATACAAATTTTGTATGTATGTTTTCAGCCCTACAAAACCATAACTATAGAAGTTTAAATTTATACGTAAAGCTAGATATTTGTAGAAATATCTATATTGATATATAGCTATCTATTTATATAGCTAGATATATATCTATGCAGTAACATACATTAGATAGATAGATAGATAGATAGATAGACTGTATATAAGCCTGCAAGTCTTGCACTTGAAGCAGCTTTATGATGTCATTAAGGCTCGATGGTGACACGCGCACCCGGAACAAGGACCACAGGTTGTTAGCGGCCATTTTTCCATCAGTCTCCACTGGAGCTAGAAGTGAGCAGACAGATACTCCTATAGACGCGGCTGGAGCCAGATCATTTGTCTCTGTGATGGACAACGTTTGAAATTCGCCCTTAAGCGGGAGACGGCAGCCTACAACAGTCAAATATATTGCGGCTTATCACTTCTTTTGAGGGAGGTACAGTTATTCCAGATAGGGGAATGGGTAGGTTAAGATATTCCAGGGTGGGGAATGCTTATGGGCAAGGCATTATGCTTGATCGGAGGCGGATGAAGTGGCAAAAAAGGCTCGGCCTACACCATGACCATGCAACTCGTCAACCCAAAGTGAATATGAGCCACACAGGTTGGTTGAAATGGCGCAGCATGAATGATAGAACCTGGATCCAAGCGTCTCAGGATGCATTGCAGCGAAAACGTTCAACAATGTTCAGCGTGACCAATGTTTCTATCTTGGAAAATGAAATCGCATGCTGTATGGAGTGTTTTTGATATATCTTGTCTCAGGATTTGCTTGCAGTCCTACCATATCCCACAAAATGCAGAAGTGCAGTCAATGCAGCTTTTTACCTAAAATGGTAAAAATTGGTCAAAGCCTCATGCGGTTTATTACCTGCCCCTGGAATAACATCAATGGCAATTATAAGAATAATGCTGATAATAATACAAATTTTGTATGTATGTTTTCAGCCCTACAAAACCATAACTATAGAAGTTTAAATTTATACGTAAAGCTAGATATTTGTAGAAATATCTATATTGATATATAGCTATCTATTTATATAGCTAGATATATATCTATGCAGTAACATACATTAGATAGATAGATAGATAGATAGATAGATAGATAGATAGATAGATAGATAGATAGACTGTATATAAGCCTGCAAGTCTTGCACTTGAAGCAGCTTTATGATGTCATTAAGGCTCGATGGTGACACGCGCACCCGGAACAAGGATCACAGGTTGTTAGCGGCCATTTTTCCATCAGTCTCCACTGGAGCTAGAAGTGAGCAGACAGATACTCCTATAGACGCTGCTGGAGCCAGATCATTTGTCTCTGTGATGGACAACGTTTGAAATTCGCCCTTAAGCGGGATACGGCAGCCTACAACAGTCAAATTGATCGCTGCTTATCACTTCTTTTGTGGTAGGTACAGTTATTCCAGATAGGGGAATGGGTAGGTTAAGTTATTCCAGGGAGGGGAATGCTTATGGGCAAGGCATTATGCTTGATCGGAGGCGGATGAAGTGGCAAAAAAGGCTCGGCCTACACCATGACCATGCCAATCGTCAACCCAAAGTGAATATGAGCCACACAGGTTGGTTGAAATAGCGCAACATGAATGATGGAACCTGGATCCAAGCGTCCCAGGATGCATTGCAGCGAAAACGTTCAACAATGTTCAGCGTGACCAATGTTTCTATCTTGGAAAATGAAATTGCATGCTGTATGGAGTGTTTTTGACATATCTTGTCTCAGGATTTGCTTGCAGTCCTACCATATCCCACAAAATGCAGAAGTGCAGTCAATGCAGCTTTTTACCTAAAATGGTAAAAATTGGTCAAAGACTCATGCGGTTTATTACCTGCCCCTGGAATAACATCAATGGCAATTATAAGAATAATGCTGATAATAATACAAATTTTGTATGTATGTTTTGAGCCCTACAAAACCATAACTATAGAAGTTTAAATTTATACGTAAAGCTAGATATTTGTAGAAATATCTATATTGATATATAGCTATCTATTTATATAGCTAGATATATATCTATGCAGTAACATACATTAGAT
Organism: Eleutherodactylus coqui; assembly: GCF_035609145.1. Lineage (NCBI taxonomy): Eukaryota > Metazoa > Chordata > Amphibia > Anura > Eleutherodactylidae > Eleutherodactylus > Eleutherodactylus coqui. Next base: position 169,022 of record NW_027101823.1, read on the forward strand.
AGATAGATAGATAGATAGATAGATAGATAGACTGTATATAAGCCTGCAAGTCTTGCACTTGAAGCAGCTTTATGATGTCATTAAGGCTCGATGGTGACACGCGCACCCGGAACAAGGATCACAGGTTGTTAGCGGCCATTTTTCCATCAGTCTCCACTGGAGCTAGAAGTGAGCAGACAGATACTCCTATAGACGCTGCTGGAGCCAGATCATTTGTCTCTGTGATGGACAACGTTTGAAATTCGCCCTTAAGCGGGATACGGCAGCCTACAACAGTCAAATTGATCGCTGCTTATCACTTCTTTTGTGGTAGGTACAGTTATTCCAGATAGGGGAATGGGTAGGTTAAGTTATTCCAGGGAGGGGAATGCTTATGGGCAAGGCATTATGCTTGATCGGAGGCGGATGAAGTGGCAAAAAAGGCTCGGCCTACACCATGACCATGCCAATCGTCAACCCAAAGTGAATATGAGCCACACAGGTTGGTTGAAATAGCGCAACATGAATGATGGAACCTGGATCCAAGCGTCCCAGGATGCATTGCAGCGAAAACGTTCAACAATGTTCAGCGTGACCAATGTTTCTATCTTGGAAAATGAAATTGCATGCTGTATGGAGTGTTTTTGACATATCTTGTCTCAGGATTTGCTTGCAGTCCTACCATATCCCACAAAATGCAGAAGTGCAGTCAATGCAGCTTTTTACCTAAAATGGTAAAAATTGGTCAAAGACTCATGCGGTTTATTACCTGCCCCTGGAATAACATCAATGGCAATTATAAGAATAATGCTGATAATAATACAAATTTTGTATGTATGTTTTGAGCCCTACAAAACCATAACTATAGAAGTTTAAATTTATACGTAAAGCTAGATATTTGTAGAAATATCTATATTGATATATAGCTATCTATTTATATAGCTAGATATATATCTATGCAGTAACATACATTAGATAGATAGATAGATAGATAGACTGTATATAAGCCTGCAAGTCTTGCACTTGAAGCAGCTTTATGATGTCATTAAGGCTCGATGGTGACACGCGCACCCGGAACAAGGATCACAGGTTGTTAGCGGCCATTTTTCCATCAGTCTCCACTGGAGCTAGAAGTGAGCAGACAGATACTCCTATAGACGCTGCTGGAGCCAGATCATTTGTCTCTGTGATGGACAACGTTTGAAATTCGCCCTTAAGCGGGATACGGCAGCCTACAACAGTCAAATTGATCGCTGCTTATCACTTCTTTTGTGGTAGGTACAGTTATTCCAGATAGGGGAATGGGTAGGTTAAGTTATTCCAGGGAGGGGAATGCTTATGGGCAAGGCATTATGCTTGATCGGAGGCGGATGAAGTGGCAAAAAAGGCTCGGCCTACACCATGACCATGCCAATTGTCAACCCAAAGTGAATATGAGCCACACAGGTTGGTTGAAATAGCGCAACATGAATGATGGAACCTGGATCCAAGCGTCCCAGGATGCATTGCAGCGAAAACGTTCAACAATGTTCAGCGTGACCAATGTTTCTATCTTGGAAAATGAAATTGCATGCTGTATGGAGTGTTTTTGATATATCTTGTCTCAGGATTTGCTTGCAGTCCTACCATATCCCACAAAATGCAGAAGTGCAGTCAATGCAGCTTTTTACCTAAAATGGTAAAAATTGGTCAAAGCCTCATGCGGTTTATTACCTGTCCCTGGAATAACATCAATGGCAATTATAAGAATAATGCTGATAATAATACAAATTTTGTATGTATGTTTTCAGCCCTACAAAACCATAACTATAGAAGTTTAAATTTATACGTAAAGCTAGATATTTGTAGAAATATCTATATTGATATATAGCTATCTATTTATATAGCTAGATATATATCTATGCAGTAACATACATTAGATAGATAGATAGATAGATAGATAGATAGACTGTATATAAGCCTGCAAGTCTTGCACTTGAAGCAGCTTTATGATGTCATTAAGGCTCGATGGTGACACGCGCACCCGGAACAAGGACCACAGGTTGTTAGCGGCCATTTTTCCATCAGTCTCCACTGGAGCTAGAAGTGAGCAGACAGATACTCCTATAGACGCGGCTGGAGCCAGATCATTTGTCTCTGTGATGGACAACGTTTGAAATTCGCCCTTAAGCGGGAGACGGCAGCCTACAACAGTCAAATATATTGCGGCTTATCACTTCTTTTGAGGGAGGTACAGTTATTCCAGATAGGGGAATGGGTAGGTTAAGATATTCCAGGGTGGGGAATGCTTATGGGCAAGGCATTATGCTTGATCGGAGGCGGATGAAGTGGCAAAAAAGGCTCGGCCTACACCATGACCATGCAACTCGTCAACCCAAAGTGAATATGAGCCACACAGGTTGGTTGAAATGGCGCAGCATGAATGATAGAACCTGGATCCAAGCGTCTCAGGATGCATTGCAGTGAAAACGTTCAACAATGTTCAGCGTGACCAATGTTTCTATCTTGGAAAATGAAATCGCATGCTGTATGGAGTGTTTTTGATATATCTTGTCTCAGGATTTGCTTGCAGTCCTACCATATCCCACAAAATGCAGAAGTGCAGTCAATGCAGCTTTTTACCTAAAATGGTAAAAATTGGTCAAAGCCTCATGCGGTTTATTACCTGCCCCTGGAATAACATCAATGGCAATTATAAGAATAATGCTGATAATAATACAAATTTTGTATGTATGTTTTCAGCCCTACAAAACCATAACTATAGAAGTTTAAATTTATACGTAAAGCTAGATATTTGTAGAAATATCTATATTGATATATAGCTATCTATTTATATAGCTAGATATATATCTATGCAGTAACATACATTAGATAGATAGATAGATAGATAGATAGACTGTATATAAGCCTGCAAGTCTTGCACTTGAAGCAGCTTTATGATGTCATTAAGGCTCGATGGTGACACGCGCACCCGGAACAAGGATCACAGGTTGTTAGCGGCCATTTTTCCATCAGTCTCCACTGGAGCTAGAAGTGAGCAGACAGATACTCCTATAGACGCTGCTGGAGCCAGATCATTTGTCTCTGTGATGGACAACGTTTGAAATTCGCCCTTAAGCGGGATACGGCAGCCTACAACAGTCAAATTGATCGCTGCTTATCACTTCTTTTGTGGTAGGTACAGTTATTCCAGATAGGGGAATGGGTAGGTTAAGTTATTCCAGGGAGGGGAATGCTTATGGGCAAGGCATTATGCTTGATCGGAGGCGGATGAAGTGGCAAAAAAGGCTCGGCCTACACCATGACCATGCCAATCGTCAACCCAAAGTGAATATGAGCCACACAGGTTGGTTGAAATAGCGCAACATGAATGATGGAACCTGGATCCAAGCGTCCCAGGATGCATTGCAGCGAAAACGTTCAACAATGTTCAGCGTGACCAATGTTTCTATCTTGGAAAATGAAATTGCATGCTGTATGGAGTGTTTTTGACATATCTTGTCTCAGGATTTGCTTGCAGTCCTACCATATCCCACAAAATGCAGAAGTGCAGTCAATGCAGCTTTTTACCTAAAATGGTAAAAATTGGTCAAAGACTCATGCGGTTTATTACCTGCCCCTGGAATAACATCAATGGCAATTATAAGAATAATGCTGATAATAATACAAATTTTGTATGTATGTTTTGAGCCCTACAAAACCATAACTATAGAAGTTTAAATTTATACGTAAAGCTAGATATTTGTAGAAATATCTATATTGATATATAGCTATCTATTTATATAGCTAGATATATATCTATGCAGTAACATACATTAGATAGATAGATAGATAGATAGATAGATAGATAGATAGATAGATAGACTGTATATAAGCCTGCAAGTCTTGCACTTGAAGCAGCTTTATGATGTCATTAAGGCTCGATGGTGACACGCGCACCCGGAACAAGGATCACAGGTTGTTAGCGGCCATTTTTCCATCAGTCTCCACTGGAGCTAGAAGTGAGCAGACAGATACTCCTATAGACGCTGCTGGAGCCAGATCATTTGTCTCTGTGATGGACAACGTTTGAAATTCGCCCTTAAGCGGGATACGGCAGCCTACAACAGTCAAATTGATCGCTGCTTATCACTTCTTTTGTGGTAGGTACAGTTATTCCAGATAGGGGAATGGGTAGGTTAAGTTATTCCAGGGAGGGGAATGCTTATGGGCAAGGCATTATGCTTGATCGGAGGCGGATGAAGTGGCAAAAAAGGCTCGGCCTACACCATGACCATGCCAATCGTCAACCCAAAGTGAATATGAGCCACACAGGTTGGTTGAAATAGCGCAACATGAATGATGGAACCTGGATCCAAGCGTCCCAGGATGCATTGCAGCGAAAACGTTCAACAATGTTCAGCGTGACCAATGTTTCTATCTTGGAAAATGAAATTGCATGCTGTATGGAGTGTTTTTGACATATCTTGTCTCAGGATTTGCTTGCAGTCCTACCATATCCCACAAAATGCAGAAGTGCAGTCAATGCAGCTTTTTACCTAAAATGGTAAAAATTGGTCAAAGACTCATGCGGTTTATTACCTGCCCCTGGAATAACATCAATGGCAATTATAAGAATAATGCTGATAATAATACAAATTTTGTATGTATGTTTTGAGCCCTACAAAACCATAACTATAGAAGTTTAAATTTATACGTAAAGCTAGATATTTGTAGAAATATCTATATTGATATATAGCTATCTATTTATATAGCTAGATATATATCTATGCAGTAACATACATTAGATAGATAGATAGATAGATAGACTGTATATAAGCCTGCAAGTCTTGCACTTGAAGCAGCTTTATGATGTCATTAAGGCTCGATGGTGACACGCGCACCCGGAACAAGGATCACAGGTTGTTAGCGGCCATTTTTCCATCAGTCTCCACTGGAGCTAGAAGTGAGCAGACAGATACTCCTATAGACGCTGCTGGAGCCAGATCATTTGTCTCTGTGATGGACAACGTTTGAAATTCGCCCTTAAGCGGGATACGGCAGCCTACAACAGTCAAATTGATCGCTGCTTATCACTTCTTTTGTGGTAGGTACAGTTATTCCAGATAGGGGAATGGGTAGGTTAAGTTATTCCAGGGAGGGGAATGCTTATGGGCAAGGCATTATGCTTGATCGGAGGCGGATGAAGTGGCAAAAAAGGCTCGGCCTACACCATGACCATGCCAATTGTCAACCCAAAGTGAATATGAGCCACACAGGTTGGTTGAAATAGCGCAACATGAATGATGGAACCTGGATCCAAGCGTCCCAGGATGCATTGCAGCGAAAACGTTCAACAATGTTCAGCGTGACCAATGTTTCTATCTTGGAAAATGAAATTGCATGCTGTATGGAGTGTTTTTGATATATCTTGTCTCAGGATTTGCTTGCAGTCCTACCATATCCCACAAAATGCAGAAGTGCAGTCAATGCAGCTTTTTACCTAAAATGGTAAAAATTGGTCAAAGCCTCATGCGGTTTATTACCTGTCCCTGGAATAACATCAATGGCAATTATAAGAATAATGCTGATAATAATACAAATTTTGTATGTATGTTTTCAGCCCTACAAAACCATAACTATAGAAGTTTAAATTTATACGTAAAGCTAGATATTTGTAGAAATATCTATATTGATATATAGCTATCTATTTATATAGCTAGATATATATCTATGCAGTAACATACATTAGATAGATAGATAGATAGATAGATAGATAGACTGTATATAAGCCTGCAAGTCTTGCACTTGAAGCAGCTTTATGATGTCATTAAGGCTCGATGGTGACACGCGCACCCGGAACAAGGACCACAGGTTGTTAGCGGCCATTTTTCCATCAGTCTCCACTGGAGCTAGAAGTGAGCAGACAGATACTCCTATAGACGCGGCTGGAGCCAGATCATTTGTCTCTGTGATGGACAACGTTTGAAATTCGCCCTTAAGCGGGAGACGGCAGCCTACAACAGTCAAATATATTGCGGCTTATCACTTCTTTTGAGGGAGGTACAGTTATTCCAGATAGGGGAATGGGTAGGTTAAGATATTCCAGGGTGGGGAATGCTTATGGGCAAGGCATTATGCTTGATCGGAGGCGGATGAAGTGGCAAAAAAGGCTCGGCCTACACCATGACCATGCAACTCGTCAACCCAAAGTGAATATGAGCCACACAGGTTGGTTGAAATGGCGCAGCATGAATGATAGAACCTGGATCCAAGCGTCTCAGGATGCATTGCAGTGAAAACGTTCAACAATGTTCAGCGTGACCAATGTTTCTATCTTGGAAAATGAAATCGCATGCTGTATGGAGTGTTTTTGATATATCTTGTCTCAGGATTTGCTTGCAGTCCTACCATATCCCACAAAATGCAGAAGTGCAGTCAATGCAGCTTTTTACCTAAAATGGTAAAAATTGGTCAAAGCCTCATGCGGTTTATTACCTGCCCCTGGAATAACATCAATGGCAATTATAAGAATAATGCTGATAATAATACAAATTTTGTATGTATGTTTTCAGCCCTACAAAACCATAACTATAGAAGTTTAAATTTATACGTAAAGCTAGATATTTGTAGAAATATCTATATTGATATATAGCTATCTATTTATATAGCTAGATATATATCTATGCAGTAACATACATTAGATAGATAGATAGATAGATAGATAGATAGACTGTATATAAGCCTGCAAGTCTTGCACTTGAAGCAGCTTTATGATGTCATTAAGGCTCGATGGTGACACGCGCACCCGGAACAAGGATCACAGGTTGTTAGCGGCCATTTTTCCATCAGTCTCCACTGGAGCTAGAAGTGAGCAGACAGATACTCCTATAGACGCTGCTGGAGCCAGATCATTTGTCTCTGTGATGGACAACGTTTGAAATTCGCCCTTAAGCGGGATACGGCAGCCTACAACAGTCAAATTGATCGCTGCTTATCACTTCTTTTGTGGTAGGTACAGTTATTCCAGATAGGGGAATGGGTAGGTTAAGTTATTCCAGGGAGGGGAATGCTTATGGGCAAGGCATTATGCTTGATCGGAGGCGGATGAAGTGGCAAAAAAGGCTCGGCCTACACCATGACCATGCCAATTGTCAACCCAAAGTGAATATGAGCCACACAGGTTGGTTGAAATAGCGCAACATGAATGATGGAACCTGGATCCAAGCGTCCCAGGATGCATTGCAGCGAAAACGTTCAACAATGTTCAGCGTGACCAATGTTTCTATCTTGGAAAATGAAATTGCATGCTGTATGGAGTGTTTTTGATATATCTTGTCTCAGGATTTGCTTGCAGTCCTACCATATCCCACAAAATGCAGAAGTGCAGTCAATGCAGCTTTTTACCTAAAATGGTAAAAATTGGTCAAAGCCTCATGCGGTTTATTACCTGTCCCTGGAATAACATCAATGGCAATTATAAGAATAATGCTGATAATAATACAAATTTTGTATGTATGTTTTCAGCCCTACAAAACCATAACTATAGAAGTTTAAATTTATACGTAAAGCTAGATATTTGTAGAAATATCTATATTGATATATAGCTATCTATTTATATAGCTAGATATATATCTATGCAGTAACATACATTAGATAGATAGATAGATAGATAGATAGATAGATAGACTGTATATAAGCCTGCAAGTCTTGCACTTGAAGCAGCTTTATGATGTCATTAAGGCTCGATGGTGACACGCGCACCCGGAACAAGGACCACAGGTTGTTAGCGGCCATTTTTCCATCAGTCTCCACTGGAGCTAGAAGTGAGCAGACAGATACTCCTATAGACGCGGCTGGAGCCAGATCATTTGTCTCTGTGATGGACAACGTTTGAAATTCGCCCTTAAGCGGGAGACGGCAGCCTACAACAGTCAAATATATTGCGGCTTATCACTTCTTTTGAGGGAGGTACAGTTATTCCAGATAGGGGAATGGGTAGGTTAAGATATTCCAGGGTGGGGAATGCTTATGGGCAAGGCATTATGCTTGATCGGAGGCGGATGAAGTGGCAAAAAAGGCTCGGCCTACACCATGACCATGCAACTCGTCAACCCAAAGTGAATATGAGCCACACAGGTTGGTTGAAATGGCGCAGCATGAATGATAGAACCTGGATCCAAGCGTCTCAGGATGCATTGCAGCGAAAACGTTCAACAATGTTCAGCGTGACCAATGTTTCTATCTTGGAAAATGAAATCGCATGCTGTATGGAGTGTTTTTGATATATCTTGTCTCAGGATTTGCTTGCAGTCCTACCATATCCCACAAAATGCAGAAGTGCAGTCAATGCAGCTTTTTACCTAAAATGGTAAAAATTGGTCAAAGCCTCATGCGGTTTATTACCTGCCCCTGGAATAACATCAATGGCAATTATAAGAATAATGCTGATAATAATACAAATTTTGTATGTATGTTTTCAGCCCTACAAAACCATAACTATAGAAGTTTAAATTTATACGTAAAGCTAGATATTTGTAGAAATATCTATATTGATATATAGCTATCTATTTATATAGCTAGATATATATCTATGCAGTAACATACATTAGATAGATAGATAGATAGATAGACTGTATATAAGCCTGCAAGTCTTGCACTTGAAGCAGCTTTATGATGTCATTAAGGCTCGATGGTGACACGCGCACCCGGAACAAGGATCACAGGTTGTTAGCGGCCATTTTTCCATCAGTCTCCACTGGAGCTAGAAGTGAGCAGACAGATACTCCTATAGACGCTGCTGGAGCCAGATCATTTGTCTCTGTGATGGACAACGTTTGAAATTCGCCCTTAAGCGGGATACGGCAGCCTACAACAGTCAAATTGATCGCTGCTTATCACTTCTTTTGTGGTAGGTACAGTTATTCCAGATAGGGGAATGGGTAGGTTAAGTTATTCCAGGGAGGGGAATGCTTATGGGCAAGGCATTATGCTTGATCGGAGGCGGATGAAGTGGCAAAAAAGGCTCGGCCTACACCATGACCATGCCAATTGTCAACCCAAAGTGAATATGAGCCACACAGGTTGGTTGAAATAGCGCAACATGAATGATGGAACCTGGATCCAAGCGTCCCAGGATGCATTGCAGCGAAAACGTTCAACAATGTTCAGCGTGACCAATGTTTCTATCTTGGAAAATGAAATTGCATGCTGTATGGAGTGTTTTTGATATATCTTGTCTCAGGATTTGCTTGCAGTCCTACCATATCCCACAAAATGCAGAAGTGCAGTCAATGCAGCTTTTTACCTAAAATGGTAAAAATTGGTCAAAGCCTCATGCGGTTTATTACCTGTCCCTGGAATAACATCAATGGCAATTATAAGAATAATGCTGATAATAATACAAATTTTGTATGTATGTTTTCAGCCCTACAAAACCATAACTATAGAAGTTTAAATTTATACGTAAAGCTAGATATTTGTAGAAATATCTATATTGATATATAGCTATCTATTTATATAGCTAGATATATATCTATGCAGTAACATACATTAGATAGATAGATAGATAGATAGATAGATAGATAGATAGACTGTATATAAGCCTGCAAGTCTTGCACTTGAAGCAGCTTTATGATGTCATTAAGGCTCGATGGTGACACGCGCACCCGGAACAAGGACCACAGGTTGTTAGCGGCCATTTTTCCATCAGTCTCCACTGGAGCTAGAAGTGAGCAGACAGATACTCCTATAGACGCGGCTGGAGCCAGATCATTTGTCTCTGTGATGGACAACGTTTGAAATTCGCCCTTAAGCGGGAGACGGCAGCCTACAACAGTCAAATATATTGCGGCTTATCACTTCTTTTGAGGGAGGTACAGTTATTCCAGATAGGGGAATGGGTAGGTTAAGATATTCCAGGGTGGGGAATGCTTATGGGCAAGGCATTATGCTTGATCGGAGGCGGATGAAGTGGCAAAAAAGGCTCGGCCTACACCATGACCATGCAACTCGTCAACCCAAAGTGAATATGAGCCACACAGGTTGGTTGAAATGGCGCAGCATGAATGATAGAACCTGGATCCAAGCGTCTCAGGATGCATTGCAGCGAAAACGTTCAACAATGTTCAGCGTGACCAATGTTTCTATCTTGGAAAATGAAATCGCATGCTGTATGGAGTGTTTTTGATATATCTTGTCTCAGGATTTGCTTGCAGTCCTACCATATCCCACAAAATGCAGAAGTGCAGTCAATGCAGCTTTTTACCTAAAATGGTAAAAATTGGTCAAAGCCTCATGCGGTTTATTACCTGCCCCTGGAATAACATCAATGGCAATTATAAGAATAATGCTGATAATAATACAAATTTTGTATGTATGTTTTCAGCCCTACAAAACCATAACTATAGAAGTTTAAATTTATACGTAAAGCTAGATATTTGTAGAAATATCTATATTGATATATAGCTATCTATTTATATAGCTAGATATATATCTATGCAGTAACATACATTAGATAGATAGATAGATAGATAGATAGATAGACTGTATATAAGCCTGCAAGTCTTGCACTTGAAGCAGCTTTATGATGTCATTAAGGCTCGATGGTGACACGCGCACCCGGAACAAGGATCACAGGTTGTTAGCGGCCATTTTTCCATCAGTCTCCACTGGAGCTAGAAGTGAGCAGACAGATACTCCTATAGACGCTGCTGGAGCCAGATCATTTGTCTCTGTGATGGACAACGTTTGAAATTCGCCCTTAAGCGGGATACGGCAGCCTACAACAGTCAAATTGATCGCTGCTTATCACTTCTTTTGTGGTAGGTACAGTTATTCCAGATAGGGGAATGGGTAGGTTAAGTTATTCCAGGGAGGGGAATGCTTATGGGCAAGGCATTATGCTTGATCGGAGGCGGATGAAGTGGCAAAAAAGGCTCGGCCTACACCATGACCATGCCAATCGTCAACCCAAAGTGAATATGAGCCACACAGGTTGGTTGAAATAGCGCAACATGAATGATGGAACCTGGATCCAAGCGTCCCAGGATGCATTGCAGCGAAAACGTTCAACAATGTTCAGCGTGACCAATGTTTCTATCTTGGAAAATGAAATTGCATGCTGTATGGAGTGTTTTTGACATATCTTGTCTCAGGATTTGCTTGCAGTCCTACCATATCCCACAAAATGCAGAAGTGCAGTCAATGCAGCTTTTTACCTAAAATGGTAAAAATTGGTCAAAGACTCATGCGGTTTATTACCTGCCCCTGGAATAACATCAATGGCAATTATAAGAATAATGCTGATAATAATACAAATTTTGTATGTATGTTTTGAGCCCTACAAAACCATAACTATAGAAGTTTAAATTTATACGTAAAGCTAGATATTTGTAGAAATATCTATATTGATATATAGCTATCTATTTATATAGCTAGATATATATCTATGCAGTAACATACATTAGATAGATAGATAGATAGATAGATAGATAGACTGTATATAAGCCTGCAAGTCTTGCACTTGAAGCAGCTTTATGATGTCATTAAGGCTCGATGGTGACACGCGCACCCGGAACAAGGACCACAGGTTGTTAGCGGCCATTTTTCCATCAGTCTCCACTGGAGCTAGAAGTGAGCAGACAGATACTCCTATAGACGCGGCTGGAGCCAGATCATTTGTCTCTGTGATGGACAACGTTTGAAATTCGCCCTTAAGCGGGAGACGGCAGCCTACAACAGTCAAATATATTGCGGCTTATCACTTCTTTTGAGGGAGGTACAGTTATTCCAGATAGGGGAATGGGTAGGTTAAGATATTCCAGGGTGGGGAATGCTTATGGGCAAGGCATTATGCTTGATCGGAGGTGGATGAAGTGGCAAAAAAGGCTCGGCCTACACCATGACCATGCAACTCGTCAACCCAAAGTGAATATGAGCCACACAGGTTGGTTGAAATGGCGCAGCATGAATGATAGAACCTGGATCCAAGCGTCTCAGGATGCATTGCAGTGAAAACGTTCAACAATGTTCAGCGTGACCAATGTTTCTATCTTGGAAAATGAAATCGCATGCTGTATGGAGTGTTTTTGATATATCTTGTCTCAGGATTTGCTTGCAGTCCTACCATATCCCACAAAATGCAGAAGTGCAGTCAATGCAGCTTTTTACCTAAAATGGTAAAAATTGGTCAAAGCCTCATGCGGTTTATTACCTGCCCCTGGAATAACATCAATGGCAATTATAAGAATAATGCTGATAATAATACAAATTTTGTATGTATGTTTTCAGCCCTACAAAACCATAACTATAGAAGTTTAAATTTATACGTAAAGCTAGATATTTGTAGAAATATCTATATTGATATATAGCTATCTATTTATATAGCTAGATATATATCTATGCAGTAACATACATTAGATAGATAGATAGATAGACTGTATATAAGCCTGCAAGTCTTGCACTTGAAGCAGCTTTATGATGTCATTAAGGCTCGATGGTGACACGCGCACCCGGAACAAGGATCACAGGTTGTTAGCGGCCATTTTTCCATCAGTCTCCACTGGAGCTAGAAGTGAGCAGACAGATACTCCTATAGACGCTGCTGGAGCCAGATCATTTGTCTCTGTGATGGACAACGTTTGAAATTCGCCCTTAAGCGGGATACGGCAGCCTACAACAGTCAAATTGATCGCTGCTTATCACTTCTTTTGTGGTAGGTACAGTTATTCCAGATAGGGGAATGGGTAGGTTAAGTTATTCCAGGGAGGGGAATGCTTATGGGCAAGGCATTATGCTTGATCGGAGGCGGATGAAGTGGCAAAAAAGGCTCGGCCTACACCATGACCATGCCAATTGTCAACCCAAAGTGAATATGAGCCACACAGGTTGGTTGAAATAGCGCAACATGAATGATGGAACCTGGATCCAAGCGTCCCAGGATGCATTGCAGCGAAAACGTTCAACAATGTTCAGCGTGACCAATGTTTCTATCTTGGAAAATGAAATTGCATGCTGTATGGAGTGTTTTTGATATATCTTGTCTCAGGATTTGCTTGCAGTCCTACCATATCCCACAAAATGCAGAAGTGCAGTCAATGCAGCTTTTTACCTAAAATGGTAAAAATTGGTCAAAGCCTCATGCGGTTTATTACCTGTCCCTGGAATAACATCAATGGCAATTATAAGAATAATGCTGATAATAATACAAATTTTGTATGTATGTTTTCAGCCCTACAAAACCATAACTATAGAAGTTTAAATTTATACGTAAAGCTAGATATTTGTAGAAATATCTATATTGATATATAGCTATCTATTTATATAGCTAGATATATATCTATGCAGTAACATACATTAGATAGATAGATAGATAGATAGATAGATAGACTGTATATAAGCCTGCAAGTCTTGCACTTGAAGCAGCTTTATGATGTCATTAAGGCTCGATGGTGACACGCGCACCCGGAACAAGGACCACAGGTTGTTAGCGGCCATTTTTCCATCAGTCTCCACTGGAGCTAGAAGTGAGCAGACAGATACTCCTATAGACGCGGCTGGAGCCAGATCATTTGTCTCTGTGATGGACAACGTTTGAAATTCGCCCTTAAGCGGGAGACGGCAGCCTACAACAGTCAAATATATTGCGGCTTATCACTTCTTTTGAGGGAGGTACAGTTATTCCAGATAGGGGAATGGGTAGGTTAAGATATTCCAGGGTGGGGAATGCTTATGGGCAAGGCATTATGCTTGATCGGAGGCGGATGAAGTGGCAAAAAAGGCTCGGCCTACACCATGACCATGCAACTCGTCAACCCAAAGTGAATATGAGCCACACAGGTTGGTTGAAATAGCGCAACATGAATGATGGAACCTGGATCCAAGCGTCCCAGGATGCATTGCAGCGAAAACGTTCAACAATGTTCAGCGTGACCAATGTTTCTATCTTGGAAAATGAAATTGCATGCTGTATGGAGTGTTTTTGACATATCTTGTCTCAGGATTTGCTTGCAGTCCTACCATATCCCACAAAATGCAGAAGTGCAGTCAATGCAGCTTTTTACCTAAAATGGTAAAAATTGGTCAAAGACTCATGCGGTTTATTACCTGCCCCTGGAATAACATCAATGGCAATTATAAGAATAATGCTGATAATAATACAAATTTTGTATGTATGTTTTGAGCCCTACAAAACCATAACTATAGAAGTTTAAATTTATACGTAAAGCTAGATATTTGTAGAAATATCTATATTGATATATAGCTATCTATTTATATAGCTAGATATATATCTATGCAGTAACATACATTAGATAGATAGATAGATAGATAGATAGATAGATAGATAGATAGATAGACTGTATATAAGCCTGCAAGTCTTGCACTTGAAGCAGCTTTATGATGTCATTAAGGCTCGATGGTGACACGCGCACCCGGAACAAGGATCACAGGTTGTTAGCGGCCATTTTTCCATCAGTCTCCACTGGAGCTAAAAGTGAGCAGACAGATACTCCTATAGACGCTGCTGGAGCCAGATCATTTGTCTCTGTGATGGACAACGTTTGAAATTCGCCCTTAAGCGGGATACGGCAGCCTACAACAGTCAAATTGATCGCTGCTTATCACTTCTTTTGTGGTAGGTACAGTTATTCCAGATAGGGGAATGGGTAGGTTAAGTTATTCCAGGGAGGGGAATGCTTATGGGCAAGGCATTATGCTTGATCGGAGGCGGATGAAGTGGCAAAAAAGGCTCGGCCTACACCATGACCATGCCAATTGTCAACCCAAAGTGAATATGAGCCACACAGGTTGGTTGAAATAGCGCAACATGAATGATGGAACCTGGATCCAAGCGTCCCAGGATGCATTGCAGCGAAAACGTTCAACAATGTTCAGCGTGACCAATGTTTCTATCTTGGAAAATGAAATTGCATGCTGTATGGAGTGTTTTTGATATATCTTGTCTCAGGATTTGCTTGCAGTCCTACCATATCCCACAAAATGCAGAAGTGCAGTCAATGCAGCTTTTTACCTAAAATGGTAAAAATTGGTCAAAGCCTCATGCGGTTTATTACCTGTCCCTGGAATAACATCAATGGCAATTATAAGAATAATGCTGATAATAATACAAATTTTGTATGTATGTTTTCAGCCCTACAAAACCATAACTATAGAAGTTTAAATTTATACGTAAAGCTAGATATTTGTAGAAATATCTATATTGATATATAGCTATCTATTTATATAGCTAGATATATATCTATGCAGTAACATACATTAGATAGATAGATAGATAGATAGATAGATAGACTGTATATAAGCCTGCAAGTCTTGCACTTGAAGCAGCTTTATGATGTCATTAAGGCTCGATGGTGACACGCGCACCCGGAACAAGGACCACAGGTTGTTAGCGGCCATTTTTCCATCAGTCTCCACTGGAGCTAGAAGTGAGCAGACAGATACTCCTATAGACGCGGCTGGAGCCAGATCATTTGTCTCTGTGATGGACAACGTTTGAAATTCGCCCTTAAGCGGGAGACGGCAGCCTACAACAGTCAAATATATTGCGGCTTATCACTTCTTTTGAGGGAGGTACAGTTATTCCAGATAGGGGAATGGGTAGGTTAAGATATTCCAGGGTGGGGAATGCTTATGGGCAAGGCATTATGCTTGATCGGAGGCGGATGAAGTGGCAAAAAAGGCTCGGCCTACACCATGACCATGCAACTCGTCAACCCAAAGTGAATATGAGCCACACAGGTTGGTTGAAATGGCGCAGCATGAATGATAGAACCTGGATCCAAGCGTCTCAGGATGCATTGCAGCGAAAACGTTCAACAATGTTCAGCGTGACCAATGTTTCTATCTTGGAAAATGAAATCGCATGCTGTATGGAGTGTTTTTGATATATCTTGTCTCAGGATTTGCTTGCAGTCCTACCATATCCCACAAAATGCAGAAGTGCAGTCAATGCAGCTTTTTACCTAAAATGGTAAAAATTGGTCAAAGCCTCATGCGGTTTATTACCTGCCCCTGGAATAACATCAATGGCAATTATAAGAATAATGCTGATAATAATACAAATTTTGTATGTATGTTTTCAGCCCTACAAAACCATAACTATAGAAGTTTAAATTTATACGTAAAGCTAGATATTTGTAGAAATATCTATATTGATATATAGCTATCTATTTATATAGCTAGATATATATCTATGCAGTAACATACATTAGATAGATAGATAGATAGATAGACTGTATATAAGCCTGCAAGTCTTGCACTTGAAGCAGCTTTATGATGTCATTAAGGCTCGATGGTGACACGCGCACCCGGAACAAGGATCACAGGTTGTTAGCGGCCATTTTTCCATCAGTCTCCACTGGAGCTAGAAGTGAGCAGACAGATACTCCTATAGACGCTGCTGGAGCCAGATCATTTGTCTCTGTGATGGACAACGTTTGAAATTCGCCCTTAAGCGGGATACGGCAGCCTACAACAGTCAAATTGATCGCTGCTTATCACTTCTTTTGTGGTAGGTACAGTTATTCCAGATAGGGGAATGGGTAGGTTAAGTTATTCCAGGGAGGGGAATGCTTATGGGCAAGGCATTATGCTTGATCGGAGGCGGATGAAGTGGCAAAAAAGGCTCGGCCTACACCATGACCATGCCAATTGTCAACCCAAAGTGAATATGAGCCACACAGGTTGGTTGAAATAGCGCAACATGAATGATGGAACCTGGATCCAAGCGTCCCAGGATGCATTGCAGCGAAAACGTTCAACAATGTTCAGCGTGACCAATGTTTCTATCTTGGAAAATGAAATTGCATGCTGTATGGAGTGTTTTTGATATATCTTGTCTCAGGATTTGCTTGCAGTCCTACCATATCCCACAAAATGCAGAAGTGCAGTCAATGCAGCTTTTTACCTAAAATGGTAAAAATTGGTCAAAGCCTCATGCGGTTTATTACCTGTCCCTGGAATAACATCAATGGCAATTATAAGAATAATGCTGATAATAATACAAATTTTGTATGTATGTTTTCAGCCCTACAAAACCATAACTATAGAAGTTTAAATTTATACGTAAAGCTAGATATTTGTAGAAATATCTATATTGATATATAGCTATCTATTTATATAGCTAGATATATATCTATGCAGTAACATACATTAGATAGATAGATAGATAGATAGATAGATAGATAGATAGATAGATAGATAGACTGTATATAAGCCTGCAAGTCTTGCACTTGAAGCAGCTTTATGATGTCATTAAGGCTCGATGGTGACACGCGCACCCGGAACAAGGACCACAGGTTGTTAGCGGCCATTTTTCCATCAGTCTCCACTGGAGCTAGAAGTGAGCAGACAGATACTCCTATAGACGCGGCTGGAGCCAGATCATTTGTCTCTGTGATGGACAACGTTTGAAATTCGCCCTTAAGCGGGAGACGGCAGCCTACAACAGTCAAATATATTGCGGCTTATCACTTCTTTTGAGGGAGGTACAGTTATTCCAGATAGGGGAATGGGTAGGTTAAGATATTCCAGGGTGGGGAATGCTTATGGGCAAGGCATTATGCTTGATCGGAGGCGGATGAAGTGGCAAAAAAGGCTCGGCCTACACCATGACCATGCAACTCGTCAACCCAAAGTGAATATGAGCCACACAGGTTGGTTGAAATGGCGCAGCATGAATGATAGAACCTGGATCCAAGCGTCTCAGGATGCATTGCAGCGAAAACGTTCAACAATGTTCAGCGTGACCAATGTTTCTATCTTGGAAAATGAAATCGCATGCTGTATGGAGTGTTTTTGATATATCTTGTCTCAGGATTTGCTTGCAGTCCTACCATATCCCACAAAATGCAGAAGTGCAGTCAATGCAGCTTTTTACCTAAAATGGTAAAAATTGGTCAAAGCCTCATGCGGTTTATTACCTGCCCCTGGAATAACATCAATGGCAATTATAAGAATAATGCTGATAATAATACAAATTTTGTATGTATGTTTTCAGCCCTACAAAACCATAACTATAGAAGTTTAAATTTATACGTAAAGCTAGATATTTGTAGAAATATCTATATTGATATATAGCTATCTATTTATATAGCTAGATATATATCTATGCAGTAACATACATTAGATAGATAGATAGATAGATAGATAGATAGATAGACTGTATATAAGCCTGCAAGTCTTGCACTTGAAGCAGCTTTATGATGTCATTAAGGCTCGATGGTGACACGCGCACCCGGAACAAGGATCACAGGTTGTTAGCGGCCATTTTTCCATCAGTCTCCACTGGAGCTAGAAGTGAGCAGACAGATACTCCTATAGACGCTGCTGGAGCCAGATCATTTGTCTCTGTGATGGACAACGTTTGAAATTCGCCCTTAAGCGGGATACGGCAGCCTACAACAGTCAAATTGATCGCTGCTTATCACTTCTTTTGTGGTAGGTACAGTTATTCCAGATAGGGGAATGGGTAGGTTAAGTTATTCCAGGGAGGGGAATGCTTATGGGCAAGGCATTATGCTTGATCGGAGGCGGATGAAGTGGCAAAAAAGGCTCGGCCTACACCATGACCATGCCAATCGTCAACCCAAAGTGAATATGAGCCACACAGGTTGGTTGAAATAGCGCAACATGAATGATGGAACCTGGATCCAAGCGTCCCAGGATGCATTGCAGCGAAAACGTTCAACAATGTTCAGCGTGACCAATGTTTCTATCTTGGAAAATGAAATTGCATGCTGTATGGAGTGTTTTTGACATATCTTGTCTCAGGATTTGCTTGCAGTCCTACCATATCCCACAAAATGCAGAAGTGCAGTCAATGCAGCTTTTTACCTAAAATGGTAAAAATTGGTCAAAGACTCATGCGGTTTATTACCTGCCCCTGGAATAACATCAATGGCAATTATAAGAATAATGCTGATAATAATACAAATTTTGTATGTATGTTTTGAGCCCTACAAAACCATAACTATAGAAGTTTAAATTTATACGTAAAGCTAGATATTTGTAGAAATATCTATATTGATATATAGCTATCTATTTATATAGCTAGATATATATCTATGCAGTAACATACATTAGATAGATAGATAGATAGATAGATAGATAGATAGACTGTATATAAGCCTGCAAGTCTTGCACTTGAAGCAGCTTTATGATGTCATTAAGGCTCGATGGTGACACGCGCACCCGGAACAAGGACCACAGGTTGTTAGCGGCCATTTTTCCATCAGTCTCCACTGGAGCTAGAAGTGAGCAGACAGATACTCCTATAGACGCGGCTGGAGCCAGATCATTTGTCTCTGTGATGGACAACGTTTGAAATTCGCCCTTAAGCGGGAGACGGCAGCCTACAACAGTCAAATATATTGCGGCTTATCACTTCTTTTGAGGGAGGTACAGTTATTCCAGATAGGGGAATGGGTAGGTTAAGATATTCCAGGGTGGGGAATGCTTATGGGCAAGGCATTATGCTTGATCGGAGGCGGATGAAGTGGCAAAAAAGGCTCGGCCTACACCATGACCATGCAACTCGTCAACCCAAAGTGAATATGAGCCACACAGGTTGGTTGAAATGGCGCAGCATGAATGATAGAACCTGGATCCAAGCGTCTCAGGATGCATTGCAGTGAAAACGTTCAACAATGTTCAGCGTGACCAATGTTTCTATCTTGGAAAATGAAATCGCATGCTGTATGGAGTGTTTTTGATATATCTTGTCTCAGGATTTGCTTGCAGTCCTACCATATCCCACAAAATGCAGAAGTGCAGTCAATGCAGCTTTTTACCTAAAATGGTAAAAATTGGTCAAAGCCTCATGCGGTTTATTACCTGCCCCTGGAATAACATCAATGGCAATTATAAGAATAATGCTGATAATAATACAAATTTTGTATGTATGTTTTCAGCCCTACAAAACCATAACTATAGAAGTTTAAATTTATACGTAAAGCTAGATATTTGTAGAAATATCTATATTGATATATAGCTATCTATTTATATAGCTAGATATATATCTATGCAGTAACATACATTAGATAGATAGATAGATAGACTGTATATAAGCCTGCAAGTCTTGCACTTGAAGCAGCTTTATGATGTCATTAAGGCTCGATGGTGACACGCGCACCCGGAACAAGGATCACAGGTTGTTAGCGGCCATTTTTCCATCAGTCTCCACTGGAGCTAGAAGTGAGCAGACAGATACTCCTATAGACGCTGCTGGAGCCAGATCATTTGTCTCTGTGATGGACAACGTTTGAAATTCGCCCTTAAGCGGGATACGGCAGCCTACAACAGTCAAATTGATCGCTGCTTATCACTTCTTTTGTGGTAGGTACAGTTATTCCAGATAGGGGAATGGGTAGGTTAAGTTATTCCAGGGAGGGGAATGCTTATGGGCAAGGCATTATGCTTGATCGGAGGCGGATGAAGTGGCAAAAAAGGCTCGGCCTACACCATGACCATGCCAATTGTCAACCCAAAGTGAATATGAGCCACACAGGTTGGTTGAAATAGCGCAACATGAATGATGGAACCTGGATCCAAGCGTCCCAGGATGCATTGCAGCGAAAACGTTCAACAATGTTCAGCGTGACCAATGTTTCTATCTTGGAAAATGAAATTGCATGCTGTATGGAGTGTTTTTGATATATCTTGTCTCAGGATTTGCTTGCAGTCCTACCATATCCCACAAAATGCAGAAGTGCAGTCAATGCAGCTTTTTACCTAAAATGGTAAAAATTGGTCAAAGCCTCATGCGGTTTATTACCTGTCCCTGGAATAACATCAATGGCAATTATAAGAATAATGCTGATAATAATACAAATTTTGTATGTATGTTTTCAGCCCTACAAAACCATAACTATAGAAGTTTAAATTTATACGTAAAGCTAGATATTTGTAGAAATATCTATATTGATATATAGCTATCTATTTATATAGCTAGATATATATCTATGCAGTAACATACATTAGATAGATAGATAGATAGATAGATAGATAGACTGTATATAAGCCTGCAAGTCTTGCACTTGAAGCAGCTTTATGATGTCATTAAGGCTCGATGGTGACACGCGCACCCGGAACAAGGACCACAGGTTGTTAGCGGCCATTTTTCCATCAGTCTCCACTGGAGCTAGAAGTGAGCAGACAGATACTCCTATAGACGCGGCTGGAGCCAGATCATTTGTCTCTGTGATGGACAACGTTTGAAATTCGCCCTTAAGCGGGAGACGGCAGCCTACAACAGTCAAATATATTGCGGCTTATCACTTCTTTTGAGGGAGGTACAGTTATTCCAGATAGGGGAATGGGTAGGTTAAGATATTCCAGGGTGGGGAATGCTTATGGGCAAGGCATTATGCTTGATCGGAGGCGGATGAAGTGGCAAAAAAGGCTCGGCCTACACCATGACCATGCAACTCGTCAACCCAAAGTGAATATGAGCCACACAGGTTGGTTGAAATAGCGCAACATGAATGATGGAACCTGGATCCAAGCGTCCCAGGATGCATTGCAGCGAAAACGTTCAACAATGTTCAGCGTGACCAATGTTTCTATCTTGGAAAATGAAATTGCATGCTGTATGGAGTGTTTTTGACATATCTTGTCTCAGGATTTGCTTGCAGTCCTACCATATCCCACAAAATGCAGAAGTGCAGTCAATGCAGCTTTTTACCTAAAATGGTAAAAATTGGTCAAAGACTCATGCGGTTTATTACCTGCCCCTGGAATAACATCAATGGCAATTATAAGAATAATGCTGATAATAATACAAATTTTGTATGTATGTTTTGAGCCCTACAAAACCATAACTATAGAAGTTTAAATTTATACGTAAAGCTAGATATTTGTAGAAATATCTATATTGATATATAGCTATCTATTTATATAGCTAGATATATATCTATGCAGTAACATACATTAGATAGATAGATAGATAGATAGATAGATAGATAGATAGATAGACTGTATATAAGCCTGCAAGTCTTGCACTTGAAGCAGCTTTATGATGTCATTAAGGCTCGATGGTGACACGCGCACCCGGAACAAGGACCACAGGTTGTTAGCGGCCATTTTTCCATCAGTCTCCACTGGAGCTAGAAGTGAGCAGACAGATACTCCTATAGACGCGGCTGGAGCCAGATCATTTGTCTCTGTGATGGACAACGTTTGAAATTCGCCCTTAAGCGGGAGACGGCAGCCTACAACAGTCAAATATATTGCGGCTTATCACTTCTTTTGAGGGAGGTACAGTTATTCCAGATAGGGGAATGGGTAGGTTAAGATATTCCAGGGTGGGGAATGCTTATGGGCAAGGCATTATGCTTGATCGGAGGCGGATGAAGTGGCAAAAAAGGCTCGGCCTACACCATGACCATGCAACTCGTCAACCCAAAGTGAATATGAGCCACACAGGTTGGTTGAAATGGCGCAGCATGAATGATAGAACCTGGATCCAAGCGTCTCAGGATGCATTGCAGTGAAAACGTTCAACAATGTTCAGCGTGACCAATGTTTCTATCTTGGAAAATGAAATCGCATGCTGTATGGAGTGTTTTTGATATATCTTGTCTCAGGATTTGCTTGCAGTCCTACCATATCCCACAAAATGCAGAAGTGCAGTCAATGCAGCTTTTTACCTAAAATGGTAAAAATTGGTCAAAGCCTCATGCGGTTTATTACCTGCCCCTGGAATAACATCAATGGCAATTATAAGAATAATGCTGATAATAATACAAATTTTGTATGTATGTTTTCAGCCCTACAAAACCATAACTATAGAAGTTTAAATTTATACGTAAAGCTAGATATTTGTAGAAATATCTATATTGATATATAGCTATCTATTTATATAGCTAGATATATATCTATGCAGTAACATACATTAGATAGATAGATAGATAGATAGACTGTATATAAGCCTGCAAGTCTTGCACTTGAAGCAGCTTTATGATGTCATTAAGGCTCGATGGTGACACGCGCACCCGGAACAAGGATCACAGGTTGTTAGCGGCCATTTTTCCATCAGTCTCCACTGGAGCTAGAAGTGAGCAGACAGATACTCCTATAGACGCTGCTGGAGCCAGATCATTTGTCTCTGTGATGGACAACGTTTGAAATTCGCCCTTAAGCGGGATACGGCAGCCTACAACAGTCAAATTGATCGCTGCTTATCACTTCTTTTGTGGTAGGTACAGTTATTCCAGATAGGGGAATGGGTAGGTTAAGTTATTCCAGGGAGGGGAATGCTTATGGGCAAGGCATTATGCTTGATCGGAGGCGGATGAAGTGGCAAAAAAGGCTCGGCCTACACCATGACCATGCCAATTGTCAACCCAAAGTGAATATGAGCCACACAGGTTGGTTGAAATAGCGCAACATGAATGATGGAACCTGGATCCAAGCGTCCCAGGATGCATTGCAGCGAAAACGTTCAACAATGTTCAGCGTGACCAATGTTTCTATCTTGGAAAATGAAATTGCATGCTGTATGGAGTGTTTTTGATATATCTTGTCTCAGGATTTGCTTGCAGTCCTACCATATCCCACAAAATGCAGAAGTGCAGTCAATGCAGCTTTTTACCTAAAATGGTAAAAATTGGTCAAAGCCTCATGCGGTTTATTACCTGTCCCTGGAATAACATCAATGGCAATTATAAGAATAATGCTGATAATAATACAAATTTTGTATGTATGTTTTCAGCCCTACAAAACCATAACTATAGAAGTTTAAATTTATACGTAAAGCTAGATATTTGTAGAAATATCTATATTGATATATAGCTATCTATTTATATAGCTAGATATATATCTATGCAGTAACATACATTAGATAGATAGATAGATAGATAGATAGATAGATAGATAGATAGATAGATAGATAGATAGATAGATAGATAGACTGTATATAAGCCTGCAAGTCTTGCACTTGAAGCAGCTTTATGATGTCATTAAGGCTCGATGGTGACACGCGCACCCGGAACAAGGACCACAGGTTGTTAGCGGCCATTTTTCCATCAGTCTCCACTGGAGCTAGAAGTGAGCAGACAGATACTCCTATAGACGCGGCTGGAGCCAGATCATTTGTCTCTGTGATGGACAACGTTTGAAATTCGCCCTTAAGCGGGAGACGGCAGCCTACAACAGTCAAATATATTGCGGCTTATCACTTCTTTTGAGGGAGGTACAGTTATTCCAGATAGGGGAATGGGTAGGTTAAGATATTCCAGGGTGGGGAATGCTTATGGGCAAGGCATTATGCTTGATCGGAGGCGGATGAAGTGGCAAAAAAGGCTCGGCCTACACCATGACCATGCAACTCGTCAACCCAAAGTGAATATGAGCCACACAGGTTGGTTGAAATGGCGCAGCATGAATGATAGAACCTGGATCCAAGCGTCTCAGGATGCATTGCAGCGAAAACGTTCAACAATGTTCAGCGTGACCAATGTTTCTATCTTGGAAAATGAAATCGCATGCTGTATGGAGTGTTTTTGATATATCTTGTCTCAGGATTTGCTTGCAGTCCTACCATATCCCACAAAATGCAGAAGTGCAGTCAATGCAGCTTTTTACCTAAAATGGTAAAAATTGGTCAAAGCCTCATGCGGTTTATTACCTGCCCCTGGAATAACATCAATGGCAATTATAAGAATAATGCTGATAATAATACAAATTTTGTATGTATGTTTTCAGCCCTACAAAACCATAACTATAGAAGTTTAAATTTATACGTAAAGCTAGATATTTGTAGAAATATCTATATTGATATATAGCTATCTATTTATATAGCTAGATATATATCTATGCAGTAACATACATTAGATAGATAGATAGATAGATAGATAGATAGATAGATAGATAGACTGTATATAAGCCTGCAAGTCTTGCACTTGAAGCAGCTTTATGATGTCATTAAGGCTCGATGGTGACACGCGCACCCGGAACAAGGACCACAGGTTGTTAGCGGCCATTTTTCCATCAGTCTCCACTGGAGCTAGAAGTGAGCAGACAGATACTCCTATAGACGCGGCTGGAGCCAGATCATTTGTCTCTGTGATGGACAACGTTTGAAATTCGCCCTTAAGCGGGAGACGGCAGCCTACAACAGTCAAATATATTGCGGCTTATCACTTCTTTTGAGGGAGGTACAGTTATTCCAGATAGGGGAATGGGTAGGTTAAGATATTCCAGGGTGGGGAATGCTTATGGGCAAGGCATTATGCTTGATCGGAGGCGGATGAAGTGGCAAAAAAGGCTCGGCCTACACCATGACCATGCAACTCGTCAACCCAAAGTGAATATGAGCCACACAGGTTGGTTGAAATGGCGCAGCATGAATGATAGAACCTGGATCCAAGCGTCTCAGGATGCATTGCAGTGAAAACGTTCAACAATGTTCAGCGTGACCAATGTTTCTATCTTGGAAAATGAAATCGCATGCTGTATGGAGTGTTTTTGATATATCTTGTCTCAGGATTTGCTTGCAGTCCTACCATATCCCACAAAATGCAGAAGTGCAGTCAATGCAGCTTTTTACCTAAAATGGTAAAAATTGGTCAAAGCCTCATGCGGTTTATTACCTGCCCCTGGAATAACATCAATGGCAATTATAAGAATAATGCTGATAATAATACAAATTTTGTATGTATGTTTTCAGCCCTACAAAACCATAACTATAGAAGTTTAAATTTATACGTAAAGCTAGATATTTGTAGAAATATCTATATTGATATATAGCTATCTATTTATATAGCTAGATATATATCTATGCAGTAACATACATTAGATAGATAGATAGATAGATAGATAGACTGTATATAAGCCTGCAAGTCTTGCACTTGAAGCAGCTTTATGATGTCATTAAGGCTCGATGGTGACACGCGCACCCGGAACAAGGATCACAGGTTGTTAGCGGCCATTTTTCCATCAGTCTCCACTGGAGCTAGAAGTGAGCAGACAGATACTCCTATAGACGCTGCTGGAGCCAGATCATTTGTCTCTGTGATGGACAACGTTTGAAATTCGCCCTTAAGCGGGATACGGCAGCCTACAACAGTCAAATTGATCGCTGCTTATCACTTCTTTTGTGGTAGGTACAGTTATTCCAGATAGGGGAATGGGTAGGTTAAGTTATTCCAGGGAGGGGAATGCTTATGGGCAAGGCATTATGCTTGATCGGAGGCGGATGAAGTGGCAAAAAAGGCTCGGCCTACACCATGACCATGCCAATTGTCAACCCAAAGTGAATATGAGCCACACAGGTTGGTTGAAATAGCGCAACATGAATGATGGAACCTGGATCCAAGCGTCCCAGGATGCATTGCAGCGAAAACGTTCAACAATGTTCAGCGTGACCAATGTTTCTATCTTGGAAAATGAAATTGCATGCTGTATGGAGTGTTTTTGATATATCTTGTCTCAGGATTTGCTTGCAGTCCTACCATATCCCACAAAATGCAGAAGTGCAGTCAATGCAGCTTTTTACCTAAAATGGTAAAAATTGGTCAAAGCCTCATGCGGTTTATTACCTGTCCCTGGAATAACATCAATGGCAATTATAAGAATAATGCTGATAATAATACAAATTTTGTATGTATGTTTTCAGCCCTACAAAACCATAACTATAGAAGTTTAAATTTATACGTAAAGCTAGATATTTGTAGAAATATCTATATTGATATATAGCTATCTATTTATATAGCTAGATATATATCTATGCAGTAACATACATTAGATAGATAGATAGATAGATAGATAGATAGATAGATAGATAGATAGACTGTATATAAGCCTGCAAGTCTTGCACTTGAAGCAGCTTTATGATGTCATTAAGGCTCGATGGTGACACGCGCACCCGGAACAAGGACCACAGGTTGTTAGCGGCCATTTTTCCATCAGTCTCCACTGGAGCTAGAAGTGAGCAGACAGATACTCCTATAGACGCGGCTGGAGCCAGATCATTTGTCTCTGTGATGGACAACGTTTGAAATTCGCCCTTAAGCGGGAGACGGCAGCCTACAACAGTCAAATATATTGCGGCTTATCACTTCTTTTGAGGGAGGTACAGTTATTCCAGATAGGGGAATGGGTAGGTTAAGATATTCCAGGGTGGGGAATGCTTATGGGCAAGGCATTATGCTTGATCGGAGGCGGATGAAGTGGCAAAAAAGGCTCGGCCTACACCATGACCATGCAACTCGTCAACCCAAAGTGAATATGAGCCACACAGGTTGGTTGAAATGGCGCAGCATGAATGATAGAACCTGGATCCAAGCGTCTCAGGATGCATTGCAGCGAAAACGTTCAACAATGTTCAGCGTGACCAATGTTTCTATCTTGGAAAATGAAATCGCATGCTGTATGGAGTGTTTTTGATATATCTTGTCTCAGGATTTGCTTGCAGTCCTACCATATCCCACAAAATGCAGAAGTGCAGTCAATGCAGCTTTTTACCTAAAATGGTAAAAATTGGTCAAAGCCTCATGCGGTTTATTACCTGCCCCTGGAATAACATCAATGGCAATTATAAGAATAATGCTGATAATAATACAAATTTTGTATGTATGTTTTCAGCCCTACAAAACCATAACTATAGAAGTTTAAATTTATACGTAAAGCTAGATATTTGTAGAAATATCTATATTGATATATAGCTATCTATTTATATAGCTAGATATATATCTATGCAGTAACATACATTAGATAGATAGATAGATAGATAGATAGATAGATAGACTGTATATAAGCCTGCAAGTCTTGCACTTGAAGCAGCTTTATGATGTCATTAAGGCTCGATGGTGACACGCGCACCCGGAACAAGGATCACAGGTTGTTAGCGGCCATTTTTCCATCAGTCTCCACTGGAGCTAGAAGTGAGCAGACAGATACTCCTATAGACGCTGCTGGAGCCAGATCATTTGTCTCTGTGATGGACAACGTTTGAAATTCGCCCTTAAGCGGGATACGGCAGCCTACAACAGTCAAATTGATCGCTGCTTATCACTTCTTTTGTGGTAGGTACAGTTATTCCAGATAGGGGAATGGGTAGGTTAAGTTATTCCAGGGAGGGGAATGCTTATGGGCAAGGCATTATGCTTGATCGGAGGCGGATGAAGTGGCAAAAAAGGCTCGGCCTACACCATGACCATGCCAATCGTCAACCCAAAGTGAATATGAGCCACACAGGTTGGTTGAAATAGCGCAACATGAATGATGGAACCTGGATCCAAGCGTCCCAGGATGCATTGCAGCGAAAACGTTCAACAATGTTCAGCGTGACCAATGTTTCTATCTTGGAAAATGAAATTGCATGCTGTATGGAGTGTTTTTGACATATCTTGTCTCAGGATTTGCTTGCAGTCCTACCATATCCCACAAAATGCAGAAGTGCAGTCAATGCAGCTTTTTACCTAAAATGGTAAAAATTGGTCAAAGACTCATGCGGTTTATTACCTGCCCCTGGAATAACATCAATGGCAATTATAAGAATAATGCTGATAATAATACAAATTTTGTATGTATGTTTTGAGCCCTACAAAACCATAACTATAGAAGTTTAAATTTATACGTAAAGCTAGATATTTGTAGAAATATCTATATTGATATATAGCTATCTATTTATATAGCTAGATATATATCTATGCAGTAACATACATTAGATAGATAGATAGATAGATAGATAGACTGTATATAAGCCTGCAAGTCTTGCACTTGAAGCAGCTTTATGATGTCATTAAGGCTCGATGGTGACACGCGCACCCGGAACAAGGACCACAGGTTGTTAGCGGCCATTTTTCCATCAGTCTCCACTGGAGCTAGAAGTGAGCAGACAGATACTCCTATAGACGCGGCTGGAGCCAGATCATTTGTCTCTGTGATGGACAACGTTTGAAATTCGCCCTTAAGCGGGAGACGGCAGCCTACAACAGTCAAATATATTGCGGCTTATCACTTCTTTTGAGGGAGGTACAGTTATTCCAGATAGGGGAATGGGTAGGTTAAGATATTCCAGGGTGGGGAATGCTTATGGGCAAGGCATTATGCTTGATCGGAGGCGGATGAAGTGGCAAAAAAGGCTCGGCCTACACCATGACCATGCAACTCGTCAACCCAAAGTGAATATGAGCCACACAGGTTGGTTGAAATG
The DNA here is from genome assembly GCF_035609145.1 of Eleutherodactylus coqui. Classification (NCBI taxonomy): domain Eukaryota; kingdom Metazoa; phylum Chordata; class Amphibia; order Anura; family Eleutherodactylidae; genus Eleutherodactylus; species Eleutherodactylus coqui. The sequence goes on from NW_027101823.1 coordinate 198,156, forward strand.
GCGCAGCATGAATGATAGAACCTGGATCCAAGCGTCTCAGGATGCATTGCAGTGAAAACGTTCAACAATGTTCAGCGTGACCAATGTTTCTATCTTGGAAAATGAAATCGCATGCTGTATGGAGTGTTTTTGATATATCTTGTCTCAGGATTTGCTTGCAGTCCTACCATATCCCACAAAATGCAGAAGTGCAGTCAATGCAGCTTTTTACCTAAAATGGTAAAAATTGGTCAAAGCCTCATGCGGTTTATTACCTGCCCCTGGAATAACATCAATGGCAATTATAAGAATAATGCTGATAATAATACAAATTTTGTATGTATGTTTTCAGCCCTACAAAACCATAACTATAGAAGTTTAAATTTATACGTAAAGCTAGATATTTGTAGAAATATCTATATTGATATATAGCTATCTATTTATATAGCTAGATATATATCTATGCAGTAACATACATTAGATAGATAGATAGATAGATAGATAGATAGATAGATAGATAGATAGATAGACTGTATATAAGCCTGCAAGTCTTGCACTTGAAGCAGCTTTATGATGTCATTAAGGCTCGATGGTGACACGCGCACCCGGAACAAGGATCACAGGTTGTTAGCGGCCATTTTTCCATCAGTCTCCACTGGAGCTAGAAGTGAGCAGACAGATACTCCTATAGACGCTGCTGGAGCCAGATCATTTGTCTCTGTGATGGACAACGTTTGAAATTCGCCCTTAAGCGGGATACGGCAGCCTACAACAGTCAAATTGATCGCTGCTTATCACTTCTTTTGTGGTAGGTACAGTTATTCCAGATAGGGGAATGGGTAGGTTAAGTTATTCCAGGGAGGGGAATGCTTATGGGCAAGGCATTATGCTTGATCGGAGGCGGATGAAGTGGCAAAAAAGGCTCGGCCTACACCATGACCATGCCAATCGTCAACCCAAAGTGAATATGAGCCACACAGGTTGGTTGAAATAGCGCAACATGAATGATGGAACCTGGATCCAAGCGTCCCAGGATGCATTGCAGCGAAAACGTTCAACAATGTTCAGCGTGACCAATGTTTCTATCTTGGAAAATGAAATTGCATGCTGTATGGAGTGTTTTTGACATATCTTGTCTCAGGATTTGCTTGCAGTCCTACCATATCCCACAAAATGCAGAAGTGCAGTCAATGCAGCTTTTTACCTAAAATGGTAAAAATTGGTCAAAGACTCATGCGGTTTATTACCTGCCCCTGGAATAACATCAATGGCAATTATAAGAATAATGCTGATAATAATACAAATTTTGTATGTATGTTTTGAGCCCTACAAAACCATAACTATAGAAGTTTAAATTTATACGTAAAGCTAGATATTTGTAGAAATATCTATATTGATATATAGCTATCTATTTATATAGCTAGATATATATCTATGCAGTAACATACATTAGATAGATAGATAGATAGATAGATAGATAGATAGATAGACTGTATATAAGCCTGCAAGTCTTGCACTTGAAGCAGCTTTATGATGTCATTAAGGCTCGATGGTGACACGCGCACCCGGAACAAGGACCACAGGTTGTTAGCGGCCATTTTTCCATCAGTCTCCACTGGAGCTAGAAGTGAGCAGACAGATACTCCTATAGACGCGGCTGGAGCCAGATCATTTGTCTCTGTGATGGACAACGTTTGAAATTCGCCCTTAAGCGGGAGACGGCAGCCTACAACAGTCAAATATATTGCGGCTTATCACTTCTTTTGAGGGAGGTACAGTTATTCCAGATAGGGAAATGGGTAGGTTAAGATATTCCAGGGTGGGGAATGCTTATGGGCAAGGCATTATGCTTGATCGGAGGCGGATGAAGTGGCAAAAAAGGCTCGGCCTACACCATGACCATGCAACTCGTCAACCCAAAGTGAATATGAGCCACACAGGTTGGTTGAAATGGCGCAGCATGAATGATAGAACCTGGATCCAAGCGTCTCAGGATGCATTGCAGTGAAAACGTTCAACAATGTTCAGCGTGACCAATGTTTCTATCTTGGAAAATGAAATCGCATGCTGTATGGAGTGTTTTTGATATATCTTGTCTCAGGATTTGCTTGCAGTCCTACCATATCCCACAAAATGCAGAAGTGCAGTCAATGCAGCTTTTTACCTAAAATGGTAAAAATTGGTCAAAGCCTCATGCGGTTTATTACCTGCCCCTGGAATAACATCAATGGCAATTATAAGAATAATGCTGATAATAATACAAATTTTGTATGTATGTTTTCAGCCCTACAAAACCATAACTATAGAAGTTTAAATTTATACGTAAAGCTAGATATTTGTAGAAATATCTATATTGATATATAGCTATCTATTTATATAGCTAGATATATATCTATGCAGTAACATACATTAGATAGATAGATAGATAGATAGATAGACTGTATATAAGCCTGCAAGTCTTGCACTTGAAGCAGCTTTATGATGTCATTAAGGCTCGATGGTGACACGCGCACCCGGAACAAGGATCACAGGTTGTTAGCGGCCATTTTTCCATCAGTCTCCACTGGAGCTAGAAGTGAGCAGACAGATACTCCTATAGACGCTGCTGGAGCCAGATCATTTGTCTCTGTGATGGACAACGTTTGAAATTCGCCCTTAAGCGGGATACGGCAGCCTACAACAGTCAAATTGATCGCTGCTTATCACTTCTTTTGTGGTAGGTACAGTTATTCCAGATAGGGGAATGGGTAGGTTAAGTTATTCCAGGGAGGGGAATGCTTATGGGCAAGGCATTATGCTTGATCGGAGGCGGATGAAGTGGCAAAAAAGGCTCGGCCTACACCATGACCATGCCAATTGTCAACCCAAAGTGAATATGAGCCACACAGGTTGGTTGAAATAGCGCAACATGAATGATGGAACCTGGATCCAAGCGTCCCAGGATGCATTGCAGCGAAAACGTTCAACAATGTTCAGCGTGACCAATGTTTCTATCTTGGAAAATGAAATTGCATGCTGTATGGAGTGTTTTTGATATATCTTGTCTCAGGATTTGCTTGCAGTCCTACCATATCCCACAAAATGCAGAAGTGCAGTCAATGCAGCTTTTTACCTAAAATGGTAAAAATTGGTCAAAGCCTCATGCGGTTTATTACCTGTCCCTGGAATAACATCAATGGCAATTATAAGAATAATGCTGATAATAATACAAATTTTGTATGTATGTTTTCAGCCCTACAAAACCATAACTATAGAAGTTTAAATTTATACGTAAAGCTAGATATTTGTAGAAATATCTATATTGATATATAGCTATCTATTTATATAGCTAGATATATATCTATGCAGTAACATACATTAGATAGATAGATAGATAGATAGATAGATAGATAGATAGACTGTATATAAGCCTGCAAGTCTTGCACTTGAAGCAGCTTTATGATGTCATTAAGGCTCGATGGTGACACGCGCACCCGGAACAAGGACCACAGGTTGTTAGCGGCCATTTTTCCATCAGTCTCCACTGGAGCTAGAAGTGAGCAGACAGATACTCCTATAGACGCGGCTGGAGCCAGATCATTTGTCTCTGTGATGGACAACGTTTGAAATTCGCCCTTAAGCGGGAGACGGCAGCCTACAACAGTCAAATATATTGCGGCTTATCACTTCTTTTGAGGGAGGTACAGTTATTCCAGATAGGGGAATGGGTAGGTTAAGATATTCCAGGGTGGGGAATGCTTATGGGCAAGGCATTATGCTTGATCGGAGGCGGATGAAGTGGCAAAAAAGGCTCGGCCTACACCATGACCATGCAACTCGTCAACCCAAAGTGAATATGAGCCACACAGGTTGGTTGAAATGGCGCAGCATGAATGATAGAACCTGGATCCAAGCGTCTCAGGATGCATTGCAGCGAAAACGTTCAACAATGTTCAGCGTGACCAATGTTTCTATCTTGGAAAATGAAATCGCATGCTGTATGGAGTGTTTTTGATATATCTTGTCTCAGGATTTGCTTGCAGTCCTACCATATCCCACAAAATGCAGAAGTGCAGTCAATGCAGCTTTTTACCTAAAATGGTAAAAATTGGTCAAAGCCTCATGCGGTTTATTACCTGCCCCTGGAATAACATCAATGGCAATTATAAGAATAATGCTGATAATAATACAAATTTTGTATGTATGTTTTCAGCCCTACAAAACCATAACTATAGAAGTTTAAATTTATACGTAAAGCTAGATATTTGTAGAAATATCTATATTGATATATAGCTATCTATTTATATAGCTAGATATATATCTATGCAGTAACATACATTAGATAGATAGATAGATAGATAGACTGTATATAAGCCTGCAAGTCTTGCACTTGAAGCAGCTTTATGATGTCATTAAGGCTCGATGGTGACACGCGCACCCGGAACAAGGATCACAGGTTGTTAGCGGCCATTTTTCCATCAGTCTCCACTGGAGCTAGAAGTGAGCAGACAGATACTCCTATAGACGCTGCTGGAGCCAGATCATTTGTCTCTGTGATGGACAACGTTTGAAATTCGCCCTTAAGCGGGATACGGCAGCCTACAACAGTCAAATTGATCGCTGCTTATCACTTCTTTTGTGGTAGGTACAGTTATTCCAGATAGGGGAATGGGTAGGTTAAGTTATTCCAGGGAGGGGAATGCTTATGGGCAAGGCATTATGCTTGATCGGAGGCGGATGAAGTGGCAAAAAAGGCTCGGCCTACACCATGACCATGCCAATTGTCAACCCAAAGTGAATATGAGCCACACAGGTTGGTTGAAATAGCGCAACATGAATGATGGAACCTGGATCCAAGCGTCCCAGGATGCATTGCAGCGAAAACGTTCAACAATGTTCAGCGTGACCAATGTTTCTATCTTGGAAAATGAAATTGCATGCTGTATGGAGTGTTTTTGATATATCTTGTCTCAGGATTTGCTTGCAGTCCTACCATATCCCACAAAATGCAGAAGTGCAGTCAATGCAGCTTTTTACCTAAAATGGTAAAAATTGGTCAAAGCCTCATGCGGTTTATTACCTGTCCCTGGAATAACATCAATGGCAATTATAAGAATAATGCTGATAATAATACAAATTTTGTATGTATGTTTTCAGCCCTACAAAACCATAACTATAGAAGTTTAAATTTATACGTAAAGCTAGATATTTGTAGAAATATCTATATTGATATATAGCTATCTATTTATATAGCTAGATATATATCTATGCAGTAACATACATTAGATAGATAGATAGATAGATAGATAGATAGATAGATAGATAGATAGACTGTATATAAGCCTGCAAGTCTTGCACTTGAAGCAGCTTTATGATGTCATTAAGGCTCGATGGTGACACGCGCACCCGGAACAAGGACCACAGGTTGTTAGCGGCCATTTTTCCATCAGTCTCCACTGGAGCTAGAAGTGAGCAGACAGATACTCCTATAGACGCGGCTGGAGCCAGATCATTTGTCTCTGTGATGGACAACGTTTGAAATTCGCCCTTAAGCGGGAGACGGCAGCCTACAACAGTCAAATATATTGCGGCTTATCACTTCTTTTGAGGGAGGTACAGTTATTCCAGATAGGGGAATGGGTAGGTTAAGATATTCCAGGGTGGGGAATGCTTATGGGCAAGGCATTATGCTTGATCGGAGGCGGATGAAGTGGCAAAAAAGGCTCGGCCTACACCATGACCATGCAACTCGTCAACCCAAAGTGAATATGAGCCACACAGGTTGGTTGAAATGGCGCAGCATGAATGATAGAACCTGGATCCAAGCGTCTCAGGATGCATTGCAGCGAAAACGTTCAACAATGTTCAGCGTGACCAATGTTTCTATCTTGGAAAATGAAATCGCATGCTGTATGGAGTGTTTTTGATATATCTTGTCTCAGGATTTGCTTGCAGTCCTACCATATCCCACAAAATGCAGAAGTGCAGTCAATGCAGCTTTTTACCTAAAATGGTAAAAATTGGTCAAAGCCTCATGCGGTTTATTACCTGCCCCTGGAATAACATCAATGGCAATTATAAGAATAATGCTGATAATAATACAAATTTTGTATGTATGTTTTCAGCCCTACAAAACCATAACTATAGAAGTTTAAATTTATACGTAAAGCTAGATATTTGTAGAAATATCTATATTGATATATAGCTATCTATTTATATAGCTAGATATATATCTATGCAGTAACATACATTAGATAGATAGATAGATAGATAGACTGTATATAAGCCTGCAAGTCTTGCACTTGAAGCAGCTTTATGATGTCATTAAGGCTCGATGGTGACACGCGCACCCGGAACAAGGATCACAGGTTGTTAGCGGCCATTTTTCCATCAGTCTCCACTGGAGCTAGAAGTGAGCAGACAGATACTCCTATAGACGCTGCTGGAGCCAGATCATTTGTCTCTGTGATGGACAACGTTTGAAATTCGCCCTTAAGCGGGATACGGCAGCCTACAACAGTCAAATTGATCGCTGCTTATCACTTCTTTTGTGGTAGGTACAGTTATTCCAGATAGGGGAATGGGTAGGTTAAGTTATTCCAGGGAGGGGAATGCTTATGGGCAAGGCATTATGCTTGATCGGAGGCGGATGAAGTGGCAAAAAAGGCTCGGCCTACACCATGACCATGCCAATTGTCAACCCAAAGTGAATATGAGCCACACAGGTTGGTTGAAATAGCGCAACATGAATGATGGAACCTGGATCCAAGCGTCCCAGGATGCATTGCAGCGAAAACGTTCAACAATGTTCAGCGTGACCAATGTTTCTATCTTGGAAAATGAAATTGCATGCTGTATGGAGTGTTTTTGATATATCTTGTCTCAGGATTTGCTTGCAGTCCTACCATATCCCACAAAATGCAGAAGTGCAGTCAATGCAGCTTTTTACCTAAAATGGTAAAAATTGGTCAAAGCCTCATGCGGTTTATTACCTGTCCCTGGAATAACATCAATGGCAATTATAAGAATAATGCTGATAATAATACAAATTTTGTATGTATGTTTTCAGCCCTACAAAACCATAACTATAGAAGTTTAAATTTATACGTAAAGCTAGATATTTGTAGAAATATCTATATTGATATATAGCTATCTATTTATATAGCTAGATATATATCTATGCAGTAACATACATTAGATAGATAGATAGATAGATAGATAGATAGATAGATAGACTGTATATAAGCCTGCAAGTCTTGCACTTGAAGCAGCTTTATGATGTCATTAAGGCTCGATGGTGACACGCGCACCCGGAACAAGGACCACAGGTTGTTAGCGGCCATTTTTCCATCAGTCTCCACTGGAGCTAGAAGTGAGCAGACAGATACTCCTATAGACGCGGCTGGAGCCAGATCATTTGTCTCTGTGATGGACAACGTTTGAAATTCGCCCTTAAGCGGGAGACGGCAGCCTACAACAGTCAAATATATTGCGGCTTATCACTTCTTTTGAGGGAGGTACAGTTATTCCAGATAGGGGAATGGGTAGGTTAAGATATTCCAGGGTGGGGAATGCTTATGGGCAAGGCATTATGCTTGATCGGAGGCGGATGAAGTGGCAAAAAAGGCTCGGCCTACACCATGACCATGCAACTCGTCAACCCAAAGTGAATATGAGCCACACAGGTTGGTTGAAATGGCGCAGCATGAATGATAGAACCTGGATCCAAGCGTCTCAGGATGCATTGCAGTGAAAACGTTCAACAATGTTCAGCGTGACCAATGTTTCTATCTTGGAAAATGAAATCGCATGCTGTATGGAGTGTTTTTGATATATCTTGTCTCAGGATTTGCTTGCAGTCCTACCATATCCCACAAAATGCAGAAGTGCAGTCAATGCAGCTTTTTACCTAAAATGGTAAAAATTGGTCAAAGCCTCATGCGGTTTATTACCTGCCCCTGGAATAACATCAATGGCAATTATAAGAATAATGCTGATAATAATACAAATTTTGTATGTATGTTTTCAGCCCTACAAAACCATAACTATAGAAGTTTAAATTTATACGTAAAGCTAGATATTTGTAGAAATATCTATATTGATATATAGCTATCTATTTATATAGCTAGATATATATCTATGCAGTAACATACATTAGATAGATAGATAGATAGATAGATAGATAGATAGATAGACTGTATATAAGCCTGCAAGTCTTGCACTTGAAGCAGCTTTATGATGTCATTAAGGCTCGATGGTGACACGCGCACCCGGAACAAGGATCACAGGTTGTTAGCGGCCATTTTTCCATCAGTCTCCACTGGAGCTAGAAGTGAGCAGACAGATACTCCTATAGACGCTGCTGGAGCCAGATCATTTGTCTCTGTGATGGACAACGTTTGAAATTCGCCCTTAAGCGGGATACGGCAGCCTACAACAGTCAAATTGATCGCTGCTTATCACTTCTTTTGTGGTAGGTACAGTTATTCCAGATAGGGGAATGGGTAGGTTAAGTTATTCCAGGGAGGGGAATGCTTATGGGCAAGGCATTATGCTTGATCGGAGGCGGATGAAGTGGCAAAAAAGGCTCGGCCTACACCATGACCATGCCAATCGTCAACCCAAAGTGAATATGAGCCACACAGGTTGGTTGAAATAGCGCAACATGAATGATGGAACCTGGATCCAAGCGTCCCAGGATGCATTGCAGCGAAAACGTTCAACAATGTTCAGCGTGACCAATGTTTCTATCTTGGAAAATGAAATTGCATGCTGTATGGAGTGTTTTTGACATATCTTGTCTCAGGATTTGCTTGCAGTCCTACCATATCCCACAAAATGCAGAAGTGCAGTCAATGCAGCTTTTTACCTAAAATGGTAAAAATTGGTCAAAGACTCATGCGGTTTATTACCTGCCCCTGGAATAACATCAATGGCAATTATAAGAATAATGCTGATAATAATACAAATTTTGTATGTATGTTTTGAGCCCTACAAAACCATAACTATAGAAGTTTAAATTTATACGTAAAGCTAGATATTTGTAGAAATATCTATATTGATATATAGCTATCTATTTATATAGCTAGATATATATCTATGCAGTAACATACATTAGATAGATAGATAGATAGATAGATAGATAGATAGACTGTATATAAGCCTGCAAGTCTTGCACTTGAAGCAGCTTTATGATGTCATTAAGGCTCGATGGTGACACGCGCACCCGGAACAAGGACCACAGGTTGTTAGCGGCCATTTTTCCATCAGTCTCCACTGGAGCTAGAAGTGAGCAGACAGATACTCCTATAGACGCGGCTGGAGCCAGATCATTTGTCTCTGTGATGGACAACGTTTGAAATTCGCCCTTAAGCGGGAGACGGCAGCCTACAACAGTCAAATATATTGCGGCTTATCACTTCTTTTGAGGGAGGTACAGTTATTCCAGATAGGGAAATGGGTAGGTTAAGATATTCCAGGGTGGGGAATGCTTATGGGCAAGGCATTATGCTTGATCGGAGGCGGATGAAGTGGCAAAAAAGGCTCGGCCTACACCATGACCATGCAACTCGTCAACCCAAAGTGAATATGAGCCACACAGGTTGGTTGAAATGGCGCAGCATGAATGATAGAACCTGGATCCAAGCGTCTCAGGATGCATTGCAGTGAAAACGTTCAACAATGTTCAGCGTGACCAATGTTTCTATCTTGGAAAATGAAATCGCATGCTGTATGGAGTGTTTTTGATATATCTTGTCTCAGGATTTGCTTGCAGTCCTACCATATCCCACAAAATGCAGAAGTGCAGTCAATGCAGCTTTTTACCTAAAATGGTAAAAATTGGTCAAAGCCTCATGCGGTTTATTACCTGCCCCTGGAATAACATCAATGGCAATTATAAGAATAATGCTGATAATAATACAAATTTTGTATGTATGTTTTCAGCCCTACAAAACCATAACTATAGAAGTTTAAATTTATACGTAAAGCTAGATATTTGTAGAAATATCTATATTGATATATAGCTATCTATTTATATAGCTAGATATATATCTATGCAGTAACATACATTAGATAGATAGATAGATAGATAGATAGACTGTATATAAGCCTGCAAGTCTTGCACTTGAAGCAGCTTTATGATGTCATTAAGGCTCGATGGTGACACGCGCACCCGGAACAAGGATCACAGGTTGTTAGCGGCCATTTTTCCATCAGTCTCCACTGGAGCTAGAAGTGAGCAGACAGATACTCCTATAGACGCTGCTGGAGCCAGATCATTTGTCTCTGTGATGGACAACGTTTGAAATTCGCCCTTAAGCGGGATACGGCAGCCTACAACAGTCAAATTGATCGCTGCTTATCACTTCTTTTGTGGTAGGTACAGTTATTCCAGATAGGGGAATGGGTAGGTTAAGTTATTCCAGGGAGGGGAATGCTTATGGGCAAGGCATTATGCTTGATCGGAGGCGGATGAAGTGGCAAAAAAGGCTCGGCCTACACCATGACCATGCCAATTGTCAACCCAAAGTGAATATGAGCCACACAGGTTGGTTGAAATAGCGCAACATGAATGATGGAACCTGGATCCAAGCGTCCCAGGATGCATTGCAGCGAAAACGTTCAACAATGTTCAGCGTGACCAATGTTTCTATCTTGGAAAATGAAATTGCATGCTGTATGGAGTGTTTTTGATATATCTTGTCTCAGGATTTGCTTGCAGTCCTACCATATCCCACAAAATGCAGAAGTGCAGTCAATGCAGCTTTTTACCTAAAATGGTAAAAATTGGTCAAAGCCTCATGCGGTTTATTACCTGTCCCTGGAATAACATCAATGGCAATTATAAGAATAATGCTGATAATAATACAAATTTTGTATGTATGTTTTCAGCCCTACAAAACCATAACTATAGAAGTTTAAATTTATACGTAAAGCTAGATATTTGTAGAAATATCTATATTGATATATAGCTATCTATTTATATAGCTAGATATATATCTATGCAGTAACATACATTAGATAGATAGATAGATAGATAGATAGATAGATAGATAGATAGACTGTATATAAGCCTGCAAGTCTTGCACTTGAAGCAGCTTTATGATGTCATTAAGGCTCGATGGTGACACGCGCACCCGGAACAAGGACCACAGGTTGTTAGCGGCCATTTTTCCATCAGTCTCCACTGGAGCTAGAAGTGAGCAGACAGATACTCCTATAGACGCGGCTGGAGCCAGATCATTTGTCTCTGTGATGGACAACGTTTGAAATTCGCCCTTAAGCGGGAGACGGCAGCCTACAACAGTCAAATATATTGCGGCTTATCACTTCTTTTGAGGGAGGTACAGTTATTCCAGATAGGGGAATGGGTAGGTTAAGATATTCCAGGGTGGGGAATGCTTATGGGCAAGGCATTATGCTTGATCGGAGGCGGATGAAGTGGCAAAAAAGGCTCGGCCTACACCATGACCATGCAACTCGTCAACCCAAAGTGAATATGAGCCACACAGGTTGGTTGAAATGGCGCAGCATGAATGATAGAACCTGGATCCAAGCGTCTCAGGATGCATTGCAGCGAAAACGTTCAACAATGTTCAGCGTGACCAATGTTTCTATCTTGGAAAATGAAATCGCATGCTGTATGGAGTGTTTTTGATATATCTTGTCTCAGGATTTGCTTGCAGTCCTACCATATCCCACAAAATGCAGAAGTGCAGTCAATGCAGCTTTTTACCTAAAATGGTAAAAATTGGTCAAAGCCTCATGCGGTTTATTACCTGCCCCTGGAATAACATCAATGGCAATTATAAGAATAATGCTGATAATAATACAAATTTTGTATGTATGTTTTCAGCCCTACAAAACCATAACTATAGAAGTTTAAATTTATACGTAAAGCTAGATATTTGTAGAAATATCTATATTGATATATAGCTATCTATTTATATAGCTAGATATATATCTATGCAGTAACATACATTAGATAGATAGATAGATAGATAGACTGTATATAAGCCTGCAAGTCTTGCACTTGAAGCAGCTTTATGATGTCATTAAGGCTCGATGGTGACACGCGCACCCGGAACAAGGATCACAGGTTGTTAGCGGCCATTTTTCCATCAGTCTCCACTGGAGCTAGAAGTGAGCAGACAGATACTCCTATAGACGCTGCTGGAGCCAGATCATTTGTCTCTGTGATGGACAACGTTTGAAATTCGCCCTTAAGCGGGATACGGCAGCCTACAACAGTCAAATTGATCGCTGCTTATCACTTCTTTTGTGGTAGGTACAGTTATTCCAGATAGGGGAATGGGTAGGTTAAGTTATTCCAGGGAGGGGAATGCTTATGGGCAAGGCATTATGCTTGATCGGAGGCGGATGAAGTGGCAAAAAAGGCTCGGCCTACACCATGACCATGCCAATTGTCAACCCAAAGTGAATATGAGCCACACAGGTTGGTTGAAATAGCGCAACATGAATGATGGAACCTGGATCCAAGCGTCCCAGGATGCATTGCAGCGAAAACGTTCAACAATGTTCAGCGTGACCAATGTTTCTATCTTGGAAAATGAAATTGCATGCTGTATGGAGTGTTTTTGATATATCTTGTCTCAGGATTTGCTTGCAGTCCTACCATATCCCACAAAATGCAGAAGTGCAGTCAATGCAGCTTTTTACCTAAAATGGTAAAAATTGGTCAAAGCCTCATGCGGTTTATTACCTGTCCCTGGAATAACATCAATGGCAATTATAAGAATAATGCTGATAATAATACAAATTTTGTATGTATGTTTTCAGCCCTACAAAACCATAACTATAGAAGTTTAAATTTATACGTAAAGCTAGATATTTGTAGAAATATCTATATTGATATATAGCTATCTATTTATATAGCTAGATATATATCTATGCAGTAACATACATTAGATAGATAGATAGATAGATAGATAGATAGATAGACTGTATATAAGCCTGCAAGTCTTGCACTTGAAGCAGCTTTATGATGTCATTAAGGCTCGATGGTGACACGCGCACCCGGAACAAGGACCACAGGTTGTTAGCGGCCATTTTTCCATCAGTCTCCACTGGAGCTAGAAGTGAGCAGACAGATACTCCTATAGACGCGGCTGGAGCCAGATCATTTGTCTCTGTGATGGACAACGTTTGAAATTCGCCCTTAAGCGGGAGACGGCAGCCTACAACAGTCAAATATATTGCGGCTTATCACTTCTTTTGAGGGAGGTACAGTTATTCCAGATAGGGGAATGGGTAGGTTAAGATATTCCAGGGTGGGGAATGCTTATGGGCAAGGCATTATGCTTGATCGGAGGCGGATGAAGTGGCAAAAAAGGCTCGGCCTACACCATGACCATGCAACTCGTCAACCCAAAGTGAATATGAGCCACACAGGTTGGTTGAAATGGCGCAGCATGAATGATAGAACCTGGATCCAAGCGTCTCAGGATGCATTGCAGCGAAAACGTTCAACAATGTTCAGCGTGACCAATGTTTCTATCTTGGAAAATGAAATCGCATGCTGTATGGAGTGTTTTTGATATATCTTGTCTCAGGATTTGCTTGCAGTCCTACCATATCCCACAAAATGCAGAAGTGCAGTCAATGCAGCTTTTTACCTAAAATGGTAAAAATTGGTCAAAGCCTCATGCGGTTTATTACCTGCCCCTGGAATAACATCAATGGCAATTATAAGAATAATGCTGATAATAATACAAATTTTGTATGTATGTTTTCAGCCCTACAAAACCATAACTATAGAAGTTTAAATTTATACGTAAAGCTAGATATTTGTAGAAATATCTATATTGATATATAGCTATCTATTTATATAGCTAGATATATATCTATGCAGTAACATACATTAGATAGATAGATAGATAGATAGATAGATAGATAGATAGATAGATAGACTGTATATAAGCCTGCAAGTCTTGCACTTGAAGCAGCTTTATGATGTCATTAAGGCTCGATGGTGACACGCGCACCCGGAACAAGGATCACAGGTTGTTAGCGGCCATTTTTCCATCAGTCTCCACTGGAGCTAGAAGTGAGCAGACAGATACTCCTATAGACGCTGCTGGAGCCAGATCATTTGTCTCTGTGATGGACAACGTTTGAAATTCGCCCTTAAGCGGGATACGGCAGCCTACAACAGTCAAATTGATCGCTGCTTATCACTTCTTTTGTGGTAGGTACAGTTATTCCAGATAGGGGAATGGGTAGGTTAAGTTATTCCAGGGAGGGGAATGCTTATGGGCAAGGCATTATGCTTGATCGGAGGCGGATGAAGTGGCAAAAAAGGCTCGGCCTACACCATGACCATGCCAATCGTCAACCCAAAGTGAATATGAGCCACACAGGTTGGTTGAAATAGCGCAACATGAATGATGGAACCTGGATCCAAGCGTCCCAGGATGCATTGCAGCGAAAACGTTCAACAATGTTCAGCGTGACCAATGTTTCTATCTTGGAAAATGAAATTGCATGCTGTATGGAGTGTTTTTGACATATCTTGTCTCAGGATTTGCTTGCAGTCCTACCATATCCCACAAAATGCAGAAGTGCAGTCAATGCAGCTTTTTACCTAAAATGGTAAAAATTGGTCAAAGACTCATGCGGTTTATTACCTGCCCCTGGAATAACATCAATGGCAATTATAAGAATAATGCTGATAATAATACAAATTTTGTATGTATGTTTTGAGCCCTACAAAACCATAACTATAGAAGTTTAAATTTATACGTAAAGCTAGATATTTGTAGAAATATCTATATTGATATATAGCTATCTATTTATATAGCTAGATATATATCTATGCAGTAACATACATTAGATAGATAGATAGATAGATAGATAGATAGATAGACTGTATATAAGCCTGCAAGTCTTGCACTTGAAGCAGCTTTATGATGTCATTAAGGCTCGATGGTGACACGCGCACCCGGAACAAGGACCACAGGTTGTTAGCGGCCATTTTTCCATCAGTCTCCACTGGAGCTAGAAGTGAGCAGACAGATACTCCTATAGACGCGGCTGGAGCCAGATCATTTGTCTCTGTGATGGACAACGTTTGAAATTCGCCCTTAAGCGGGAGACGGCAGCCTACAACAGTCAAATATATTGCGGCTTATCACTTCTTTTGAGGGAGGTACAGTTATTCCAGATAGGGAAATGGGTAGGTTAAGATATTCCAGGGTGGGGAATGCTTATGGGCAAGGCATTATGCTTGATCGGAGGCGGATGAAGTGGCAAAAAAGGCTCGGCCTACACCATGACCATGCAACTCGTCAACCCAAAGTGAATATGAGCCACACAGGTTGGTTGAAATGGCGCAGCATGAATGATAGAACCTGGATCCAAGCGTCTCAGGATGCATTGCAGTGAAAACGTTCAACAATGTTCAGCGTGACCAATGTTTCTATCTTGGAAAATGAAATCGCATGCTGTATGGAGTGTTTTTGATATATCTTGTCTCAGGATTTGCTTGCAGTCCTACCATATCCCACAAAATGCAGAAGTGCAGTCAATGCAGCTTTTTACCTAAAATGGTAAAAATTGGTCAAAGCCTCATGCGGTTTATTACCTGCCCCTGGAATAACATCAATGGCAATTATAAGAATAATGCTGATAATAATACAAATTTTGTATGTATGTTTTCAGCCCTACAAAACCATAACTATAGAAGTTTAAATTTATACGTAAAGCTAGATATTTGTAGAAATATCTATATTGATATATAGCTATCTATTTATATAGCTAGATATATATCTATGCAGTAACATACATTAGATAGATAGATAGATAGATAGATAGACTGTATATAAGCCTGCAAGTCTTGCACTTGAAGCAGCTTTATGATGTCATTAAGGCTCGATGGTGACACGCGCACCCGGAACAAGGATCACAGGTTGTTAGCGGCCATTTTTCCATCAGTCTCCACTGGAGCTAGAAGTGAGCAGACAGATACTCCTATAGACGCTGCTGGAGCCAGATCATTTGTCTCTGTGATGGACAACGTTTGAAATTCGCCCTTAAGCGGGATACGGCAGCCTACAACAGTCAAATTGATCGCTGCTTATCACTTCTTTTGTGGTAGGTACAGTTATTCCAGATAGGGGAATGGGTAGGTTAAGTTATTCCAGGGAGGGGAATGCTTATGGGCAAGGCATTATGCTTGATCGGAGGCGGATGAAGTGGCAAAAAAGGCTCGGCCTACACCATGACCATGCCAATTGTCAACCCAAAGTGAATATGAGCCACACAGGTTGGTTGAAATAGCGCAACATGAATGATGGAACCTGGATCCAAGCGTCCCAGGATGCATTGCAGCGAAAACGTTCAACAATGTTCAGCGTGACCAATGTTTCTATCTTGGAAAATGAAATTGCATGCTGTATGGAGTGTTTTTGATATATCTTGTCTCAGGATTTGCTTGCAGTCCTACCATATCCCACAAAATGCAGAAGTGCAGTCAATGCAGCTTTTTACCTAAAATGGTAAAAATTGGTCAAAGCCTCATGCGGTTTATTACCTGTCCCTGGAATAACATCAATGGCAATTATAAGAATAATGCTGATAATAATACAAATTTTGTATGTATGTTTTCAGCCCTACAAAACCATAACTATAGAAGTTTAAATTTATACGTAAAGCTAGATATTTGTAGAAATATCTATATTGATATATAGCTATCTATTTATATAGCTAGATATATATCTATGCAGTAACATACATTAGATAGATAGATAGATAGATAGATAGATAGATAGATAGATAGACTGTATATAAGCCTGCAAGTCTTGCACTTGAAGCAGCTTTATGATGTCATTAAGGCTCGATGGTGACACGCGCACCCGGAACAAGGACCACAGGTTGTTAGCGGCCATTTTTCCATCAGTCTCCACTGGAGCTAGAAGTGAGCAGACAGATACTCCTATAGACGCGGCTGGAGCCAGATCATTTGTCTCTGTGATGGACAACGTTTGAAATTCGCCCTTAAGCGGGAGACGGCAGCCTACAACAGTCAAATATATTGCGGCTTATCACTTCTTTTGAGGGAGGTACAGTTATTCCAGATAGGGGAATGGGTAGGTTAAGATATTCCAGGGTGGGGAATGCTTATGGGCAAGGCATTATGCTTGATCGGAGGCGGATGAAGTGGCAAAAAAGGCTCGGCCTACACCATGACCATGCAACTCGTCAACCCAAAGTGAATATGAGCCACACAGGTTGGTTGAAATGGCGCAGCATGAATGATAGAACCTGGATCCAAGCGTCTCAGGATGCATTGCAGCGAAAACGTTCAACAATGTTCAGCGTGACCAATGTTTCTATCTTGGAAAATGAAATCGCATGCTGTATGGAGTGTTTTTGATATATCTTGTCTCAGGATTTGCTTGCAGTCCTACCATATCCCACAAAATGCAGAAGTGCAGTCAATGCAGCTTTTTACCTAAAATGGTAAAAATTGGTCAAAGCCTCATGCGGTTTATTACCTGCCCCTGGAATAACATCAATGGCAATTATAAGAATAATGCTGATAATAATACAAATTTTGTATGTATGTTTTCAGCCCTACAAAACCATAACTATAGAAGTTTAAATTTATACGTAAAGCTAGATATTTGTAGAAATATCTATATTGATATATAGCTATCTATTTATATAGCTAGATATATATCTATGCAGTAACATACATTAGATAGATAGATAGATAGATAGACTGTATATAAGCCTGCAAGTCTTGCACTTGAAGCAGCTTTATGATGTCATTAAGGCTCGATGGTGACACGCGCACCCGGAACAAGGATCACAGGTTGTTAGCGGCCATTTTTCCATCAGTCTCCACTGGAGCTAGAAGTGAGCAGACAGATACTCCTATAGACGCTGCTGGAGCCAGATCATTTGTCTCTGTGATGGACAACGTTTGAAATTCGCCCTTAAGCGGGATACGGCAGCCTACAACAGTCAAATTGATCGCTGCTTATCACTTCTTTTGTGGTAGGTACAGTTATTCCAGATAGGGGAATGGGTAGGTTAAGTTATTCCAGGGAGGGGAATGCTTATGGGCAAGGCATTATGCTTGATCGGAGGCGGATGAAGTGGCAAAAAAGGCTCGGCCTACACCATGACCATGCCAATTGTCAACCCAAAGTGAATATGAGCCACACAGGTTGGTTGAAATAGCGCAACATGAATGATGGAACCTGGATCCAAGCGTCCCAGGATGCATTGCAGCGAAAACGTTCAACAATGTTCAGCGTGACCAATGTTTCTATCTTGGAAAATGAAATTGCATGCTGTATGGAGTGTTTTTGATATATCTTGTCTCAGGATTTGCTTGCAGTCCTACCATATCCCACAAAATGCAGAAGTGCAGTCAATGCAGCTTTTTACCTAAAATGGTAAAAATTGGTCAAAGCCTCATGCGGTTTATTACCTGTCCCTGGAATAACATCAATGGCAATTATAAGAATAATGCTGATAATAATACAAATTTTGTATGTATGTTTTCAGCCCTACAAAACCATAACTATAGAAGTTTAAATTTATACGTAAAGCTAGATATTTGTAGAAATATCTATATTGATATATAGCTATCTATTTATATAGCTAGATATATATCTATGCAGTAACATACATTAGATAGATAGATAGATAGATAGATAGATAGACTGTATATAAGCCTGCAAGTCTTGCACTTGAAGCAGCTTTATGATGTCATTAAGGCTCGATGGTGACACGCGCACCCGGAACAAGGACCACAGGTTGTTAGCGGCCATTTTTCCATCAGTCTCCACTGGAGCTAGAAGTGAGCAGACAGATACTCCTATAGACGCGGCTGGAGCCAGATCATTTGTCTCTGTGATGGACAACGTTTGAAATTCGCCCTTAAGCGGGAGACGGCAGCCTACAACAGTCAAATATATTGCGGCTTATCACTTCTTTTGAGGGAGGTACAGTTATTCCAGATAGGGGAATGGGTAGGTTAAGATATTCCAGGGTGGGGAATGCTTATGGGCAAGGCATTATGCTTGATCGGAGGCGGATGAAGTGGCAAAAAAGGCTCGGCCTACACCATGACCATGCAACTCGTCAACCCAAAGTGAATATGAGCCACACAGGTTGGTTGAAATGGCGCAGCATGAATGATAGAACCTGGATCCAAGCGTCTCAGGATGCATTGCAGCGAAAACGTTCAACAATGTTCAGCGTGACCAATGTTTCTATCTTGGAAAATGAAATCGCATGCTGTATGGAGTGTTTTTGATATATCTTGTCTCAGGATTTGCTTGCAGTCCTACCATATCCCACAAAATGCAGAAGTGCAGTCAATGCAGCTTTTTACCTAAAATGGTAAAAATTGGTCAAAGCCTCATGCGGTTTATTACCTGCCCCTGGAATAACATCAATGGCAATTATAAGAATAATGCTGATAATAATACAAATTTTGTATGTATGTTTTCAGCCCTACAAAACCATAACTATAGAAGTTTAAATTTATACGTAAAGCTAGATATTTGTAGAAATATCTATATTGATATATAGCTATCTATTTATATAGCTAGATATATATCTATGCAGTAACATACATTAGATAGATAGATAGATAGATAGATAGATAGATAGATAGATAGACTGTATATAAGCCTGCAAGTCTTGCACTTGAAGCAGCTTTATGATGTCATTAAGGCTCGATGGTGACACGCGCACCCGGAACAAGGATCACAGGTTGTTAGCGGCCATTTTTCCATCAGTCTCCACTGGAGCTAGAAGTGAGCAGACAGATACTCCTATAGACGCTGCTGGAGCCAGATCATTTGTCTCTGTGATGGACAACGTTTGAAATTCGCCCTTAAGCGGGATACGGCAGCCTACAACAGTCAAATTGATCGCTGCTTATCACTTCTTTTGTGGTAGGTACAGTTATTCCAGATAGGGGAATGGGTAGGTTAAGTTATTCCAGGGAGGGGAATGCTTATGGGCAAGGCATTATGCTTGATCGGAGGCGGATGAAGTGGCAAAAAAGGCTCGGCCTACACCATGACCATGCCAATCGTCAACCCAAAGT
This sequence comes from Eleutherodactylus coqui, assembly GCF_035609145.1. Lineage (NCBI taxonomy): Eukaryota > Metazoa > Chordata > Amphibia > Anura > Eleutherodactylidae > Eleutherodactylus > Eleutherodactylus coqui. The sequence continues at coordinate 218,206 of NW_027101823.1, forward strand.
GAATATGAGCCACACAGGTTGGTTGAAATAGCGCAACATGAATGATGGAACCTGGATCCAAGCGTCCCAGGATGCATTGCAGCGAAAACGTTCAACAATGTTCAGCGTGACCAATGTTTCTATCTTGGAAAATGAAATTGCATGCTGTATGGAGTGTTTTTGATATATCTTGTCTCAGGATTTGCTTGCAGTCCTACCATATCCCACAAAATGCAGAAGTGCAGTCAATGCAGCTTTTTACCTAAAATGGTAAAAATTGGTCAAAGCCTCATGCGGTTTATTACCTGTCCCTGGAATAACATCAATGGCAATTATAAGAATAATGCTGATAATAATACAAATTTTGTATGTATGTTTTCAGCCCTACAAAACCATAACTATAGAAGTTTAAATTTATACGTAAAGCTAGATATTTGTAGAAATATCTATATTGATATATAGCTATCTATTTATATAGCTAGATATATATCTATGCAGTAACATACATTAGATAGATAGATAGATAGATAGACTGTATATAAGCCTGCAAGTCTTGCACTTGAAGCAGCTTTATGATGTCATTAAGGCTCGATGGTGACACGCGCACCCGGAACAAGGATCACAGGTTGTTAGCGGCCATTTTTCCATCAGTCTCCACTGGAGCTAGAAGTGAGCAGACAGATACTCCTATAGACGCTGCTGGAGCCAGATCATTTGTCTCTGTGATGGACAACGTTTGAAATTCGCCCTTAAGCGGGATACGGCAGCCTACAACAGTCAAATTGATCGCTGCTTATCACTTCTTTTGTGGTAGGTACAGTTATTCCAGATAGGGGAATGGGTAGGTTAAGTTATTCCAGGGAGGGGAATGCTTATGGGCAAGGCATTATGCTTGATCGGAGGCGGATGAAGTGGCAAAAAAGGCTCGGCCTACACCATGACCATGCCAATTGTCAACCCAAAGTGAATATGAGCCACACAGGTTGGTTGAAATAGCGCAACATGAATGATGGAACCTGGATCCAAGCGTCCCAGGATGCATTGCAGCGAAAACGTTCAACAATGTTCAGCGTGACCAATGTTTCTATCTTGGAAAATGAAATTGCATGCTGTATGGAGTGTTTTTGATATATCTTGTCTCAGGATTTGCTTGCAGTCCTACCATATCCCACAAAATGCAGAAGTGCAGTCAATGCAGCTTTTTACCTAAAATGGTAAAAATTGGTCAAAGCCTCATGCGGTTTATTACCTGTCCCTGGAATAACATCAATGGCAATTATAAGAATAATGCTGATAATAATACAAATTTTGTATGTATGTTTTCAGCCCTACAAAACCATAACTATAGAAGTTTAAATTTATACGTAAAGCTAGATATTTGTAGAAATATCTATATTGATATATAGCTATCTATTTATATAGCTAGATATATATCTATGCAGTAACATACATTAGATAGATAGATAGATAGATAGATAGATAGATAGATAGACTGTATATAAGCCTGCAAGTCTTGCACTTGAAGCAGCTTTATGATGTCATTAAGGCTCGATGGTGACACGCGCACCCGGAACAAGGACCACAGGTTGTTAGCGGCCATTTTTCCATCAGTCTCCACTGGAGCTAGAAGTGAGCAGACAGATACTCCTATAGACGCGGCTGGAGCCAGATCATTTGTCTCTGTGATGGACAACGTTTGAAATTCGCCCTTAAGCGGGAGACGGCAGCCTACAACAGTCAAATATATTGCGGCTTATCACTTCTTTTGAGGGAGGTACAGTTATTCCAGATAGGGGAATGGGTAGGTTAAGATATTCCAGGGTGGGGAATGCTTATGGGCAAGGCATTATGCTTGATCGGAGGCGGATGAAGTGGCAAAAAAGGCTCGGCCTACACCATGACCATGCAACTCGTCAACCCAAAGTGAATATGAGCCACACAGGTTGGTTGAAATGGCGCAGCATGAATGATAGAACCTGGATCCAAGCGTCTCAGGATGCATTGCAGCGAAAACGTTCAACAATGTTCAGCGTGACCAATGTTTCTATCTTGGAAAATGAAATCGCATGCTGTATGGAGTGTTTTTGATATATCTTGTCTCAGGATTTGCTTGCAGTCCTACCATATCCCACAAAATGCAGAAGTGCAGTCAATGCAGCTTTTTACCTAAAATGGTAAAAATTGGTCAAAGCCTCATGCGGTTTATTACCTGCCCCTGGAATAACATCAATGGCAATTATAAGAATAATGCTGATAATAATACAAATTTTGTATGTATGTTTTCAGCCCTACAAAACCATAACTATAGAAGTTTAAATTTATACGTAAAGCTAGATATTTGTAGAAATATCTATATTGATATATAGCTATCTATTTATATAGCTAGATATATATCTATGCAGTAACATACATTAGATAGATAGATAGATAGATAGATAGACTGTATATAAGCCTGCAAGTCTTGCACTTGAAGCAGCTTTATGATGTCATTAAGGCTCGATGGTGACACGCGCACCCGGAACAAGGATCACAGGTTGTTAGCGGCCATTTTTCCATCAGTCTCCACTGGAGCTAGAAGTGAGCAGACAGATACTCCTATAGACGCTGCTGGAGCCAGATCATTTGTCTCTGTGATGGACAACGTTTGAAATTCGCCCTTAAGCGGGATACGGCAGCCTACAACAGTCAAATTGATCGCTGCTTATCACTTCTTTTGTGGTAGGTACAGTTATTCCAGATAGGGGAATGGGTAGGTTAAGTTATTCCAGGGAGGGGAATGCTTATGGGCAAGGCATTATGCTTGATCGGAGGCGGATGAAGTGGCAAAAAAGGCTCGGCCTACACCATGACCATGCCAATCGTCAACCCAAAGTGAATATGAGCCACACAGGTTGGTTGAAATAGCGCAACATGAATGATGGAACCTGGATCCAAGCGTCCCAGGATGCATTGCAGCGAAAACGTTCAACAATGTTCAGCGTGACCAATGTTTCTATCTTGGAAAATGAAATTGCATGCTGTATGGAGTGTTTTTGACATATCTTGTCTCAGGATTTGCTTGCAGTCCTACCATATCCCACAAAATGCAGAAGTGCAGTCAATGCAGCTTTTTACCTAAAATGGTAAAAATTGGTCAAAGACTCATGCGGTTTATTACCTGCCCCTGGAATAACATCAATGGCAATTATAAGAATAATGCTGATAATAATACAAATTTTGTATGTATGTTTTGAGCCCTACAAAACCATAACTATAGAAGTTTAAATTTATACGTAAAGCTAGATATTTGTAGAAATATCTATATTGATATATAGCTATCTATTTATATAGCTAGATATATATCTATGCAGTAACATACATTAGATAGATAGATAGATAGATAGATAGATAGATAGATAGATAGATAGACTGTATATAAGCCTGCAAGTCTTGCACTTGAAGCAGCTTTATGATGTCATTAAGGCTCGATGGTGACACGCGCACCCGGAACAAGGACCACAGGTTGTTAGCGGCCATTTTTCCATCAGTCTCCACTGGAGCTAGAAGTGAGCAGACAGATACTCCTATAGACGCGGCTGGAGCCAGATCATTTGTCTCTGTGATGGACAACGTTTGAAATTCGCCCTTAAGCGGGAGACGGCAGCCTACAACAGTCAAATATATTGCGGCTTATCACTTCTTTTGAGGGAGGTACAGTTATTCCAGATAGGGAAATGGGTAGGTTAAGATATTCCAGGGTGGGGAATGCTTATGGGCAAGGCATTATGCTTGATCGGAGGCGGATGAAGTGGCAAAAAAGGCTCGGCCTACACCATGACCATGCAACTCGTCAACCCAAAGTGAATATGAGCCACACAGGTTGGTTGAAATGGCGCAGCATGAATGATAGAACCTGGATCCAAGCGTCTCAGGATGCATTGCAGTGAAAACGTTCAACAATGTTCAGCGTGACCAATGTTTCTATCTTGGAAAATGAAATCGCATGCTGTATGGAGTGTTTTTGATATATCTTGTCTCAGGATTTGCTTGCAGTCCTACCATATCCCACAAAATGCAGAAGTGCAGTCAATGCAGCTTTTTACCTAAAATGGTAAAAATTGGTCAAAGCCTCATGCGGTTTATTACCTGCCCCTGGAATAACATCAATGGCAATTATAAGAATAATGCTGATAATAATACAAATTTTGTATGTATGTTTTCAGCCCTACAAAACCATAACTATAGAAGTTTAAATTTATACGTAAAGCTAGATATTTGTAGAAATATCTATATTGATATATAGCTATCTATTTATATAGCTAGATATATATCTATGCAGTAACATACATTAGATAGATAGATAGATAGATAGACTGTATATAAGCCTGCAAGTCTTGCACTTGAAGCAGCTTTATGATGTCATTAAGGCTCGATGGTGACACGCGCACCCGGAACAAGGATCACAGGTTGTTAGCGGCCATTTTTCCATCAGTCTCCACTGGAGCTAGAAGTGAGCAGACAGATACTCCTATAGACGCTGCTGGAGCCAGATCATTTGTCTCTGTGATGGACAACGTTTGAAATTCGCCCTTAAGCGGGATACGGCAGCCTACAACAGTCAAATTGATCGCTGCTTATCACTTCTTTTGTGGTAGGTACAGTTATTCCAGATAGGGGAATGGGTAGGTTAAGTTATTCCAGGGAGGGGAATGCTTATGGGCAAGGCATTATGCTTGATCGGAGGCGGATGAAGTGGCAAAAAAGGCTCGGCCTACACCATGACCATGCCAATTGTCAACCCAAAGTGAATATGAGCCACACAGGTTGGTTGAAATAGCGCAACATGAATGATGGAACCTGGATCCAAGCGTCCCAGGATGCATTGCAGCGAAAACGTTCAACAATGTTCAGCGTGACCAATGTTTCTATCTTGGAAAATGAAATTGCATGCTGTATGGAGTGTTTTTGATATATCTTGTCTCAGGATTTGCTTGCAGTCCTACCATATCCCACAAAATGCAGAAGTGCAGTCAATGCAGCTTTTTACCTAAAATGGTAAAAATTGGTCAAAGCCTCATGCGGTTTATTACCTGTCCCTGGAATAACATCAATGGCAATTATAAGAATAATGCTGATAATAATACAAATTTTGTATGTATGTTTTCAGCACTACAAAACCATAACTATAGAAGTTTAAATTTATACGTAAAGCTAGATATTTGTAGAAATATCTATATTGATATATAGCTATCTATTTATATAGCTAGATATATATCTATGCAGTAACATACATTAGATAGATAGATAGATAGATAGATAGATAGATAGATAGACTGTATATAAGCCTGCAAGTCTTGCACTTGAAGCAGCTTTATGATGTCATTAAGGCTCGATGGTGACACGCGCACCCGGAACAAGGACCACAGGTTGTTAGCGGCCATTTTTCCATCAGTCTCCACTGGAGCTAGAAGTGAGCAGACAGATACTCCTATAGACGCGGCTGGAGCCAGATCATTTGTCTCTGTGATGGACAACGTTTGAAATTCGCCCTTAAGCGGGAGACGGCAGCCTACAACAGTCAAATATATTGCGGCTTATCACTTCTTTTGAGGGAGGTACAGTTATTCCAGATAGGGGAATGGGTAGGTTAAGATATTCCAGGGTGGGGAATGCTTATGGGCAAGGCATTATGCTTGATCGGAGGCGGATGAAGTGGCAAAAAAGGCTCGGCCTACACCATGACCATGCAACTCGTCAACCCAAAGTGAATATGAGCCACACAGGTTGGTTGAAATGGCGCAGCATGAATGATAGAACCTGGATCCAAGCGTCTCAGGATGCATTGCAGCGAAAACGTTCAACAATGTTCAGCGTGACCAATGTTTCTATCTTGGAAAATGAAATCGCATGCTGTATGGAGTGTTTTTGATATATCTTGTCTCAGGATTTGCTTGCAGTCCTACCATATCCCACAAAATGCAGAAGTGCAGTCAATGCAGCTTTTTACCTAAAATGGTAAAAATTGGTCAAAGCCTCATGCGGTTTATTACCTGCCCCTGGAATAACATCAATGGCAATTATAAGAATAATGCTGATAATAATACAAATTTTGTATGTATGTTTTCAGCCCTACAAAACCATAACTATAGAAGTTTAAATTTATACGTAAAGCTAGATATTTGTAGAAATATCTATATTGATATATAGCTATCTATTTATATAGCTAGATATATATCTATGCAGTAACATACATTAGATAGATAGATAGATAGATAGATAGACTGTATATAAGCCTGCAAGTCTTGCACTTGAAGCAGCTTTATGATGTCATTAAGGCTCGATGGTGACACGCGCACCCGGAACAAGGATCACAGGTTGTTAGCGGCCATTTTTCCATCAGTCTCCACTGGAGCTAGAAGTGAGCAGACAGATACTCCTATAGACGCTGCTGGAGCCAGATCATTTGTCTCTGTGATGGACAACGTTTGAAATTCGCCCTTAAGCGGGATACGGCAGCCTACAACAGTCAAATTGATCGCTGCTTATCACTTCTTTTGTGGTAGGTACAGTTATTCCAGATAGGGGAATGGGTAGGTTAAGTTATTCCAGGGAGGGGAATGCTTATGGGCAAGGCATTATGCTTGATCGGAGGCGGATGAAGTGGCAAAAAAGGCTCGGCCTACACCATGACCATGCCAATCGTCAACCCAAAGTGAATATGAGCCACACAGGTTGGTTGAAATAGCGCAACATGAATGATGGAACCTGGATCCAAGCGTCCCAGGATGCATTGCAGCGAAAACGTTCAACAATGTTCAGCGTGACCAATGTTTCTATCTTGGAAAATGAAATTGCATGCTGTATGGAGTGTTTTTGACATATCTTGTCTCAGGATTTGCTTGCAGTCCTACCATATCCCACAAAATGCAGAAGTGCAGTCAATGCAGCTTTTTACCTAAAATGGTAAAAATTGGTCAAAGACTCATGCGGTTTATTACCTGCCCCTGGAATAACATCAATGGCAATTATAAGAATAATGCTGATAATAATACAAATTTTGTATGTATGTTTTGAGCCCTACAAAACCATAACTATAGAAGTTTAAATTTATACGTAAAGCTAGATATTTGTAGAAATATCTATATTGATATATAGCTATCTATTTATATAGCTAGATATATATCTATGCAGTAACATACATTAGATAGATAGATAGATAGATAGACTGTATATAAGCCTGCAAGTCTTGCACTTGAAGCAGCTTTATGATGTCATTAAGGCTCGATGGTGACACGCGCACCCGGAACAAGGACCACAGGTTGTTAGCGGCCATTTTTCCATCAGTCTCCACTGGAGCTAGAAGTGAGCAGACAGATACTCCTATAGACGCGGCTGGAGCCAGATCATTTGTCTCTGTGATGGACAACGTTTGAAATTCGCCCTTAAGCGGGAGACGGCAGCCTACAACAGTCAAATATATTGCGGCTTATCACTTCTTTTGAGGGAGGTACAGTTATTCCAGATAGGGGAATGGGTAGGTTAAGATATTCCAGGGTGGGGAATGCTTATGGGCAAGGCATTATGCTTGATCGGAGGCGGATGAAGTGGCAAAAAAGGCTCGGCCTACACCATGACCATGCAACTCGTCAACCCAAAGTGAATATGAGCCACACAGGTTGGTTGAAATGGCGCAGCATGAATGATAGAACCTGGATCCAAGCGTCTCAGGATGCATTGCAGTGAAAACGTTCAACAATGTTCAGCGTGACCAATGTTTCTATCTTGGAAAATGAAATCGCATGCTGTATGGAGTGTTTTTGATATATCTTGTCTCAGGATTTGCTTGCAGTCCTACCATATCCCACAAAATGCAGAAGTGCAGTCAATGCAGCTTTTTACCTAAAATGGTAAAAATTGGTCAAAGCCTCATGCGGTTTATTACCTGCCCCTGGAATAACATCAATGGCAATTATAAGAATAATGCTGATAATAATACAAATTTTGTATGTATGTTTTCAGCCCTACAAAACCATAACTATAGAAGTTTAAATTTATACGTAAAGCTAGATATTTGTAGAAATATCTATATTGATATATAGCTATCTATTTATATAGCTAGATATATATCTATGCAGTAACATACATTAGATAGATAGATAGATAGATAGACTGTATATAAGCCTGCAAGTCTTGCACTTGAAGCAGCTTTATGATGTCATTAAGGCTCGATGGTGACACGCGCACCCGGAACAAGGATCACAGGTTGTTAGCGGCCATTTTTCCATCAGTCTCCACTGGAGCTAGAAGTGAGCAGACAGATACTCCTATAGACGCTGCTGGAGCCAGATCATTTGTCTCTGTGATGGACAACGTTTGAAATTCGCCCTTAAGCGGGATACGGCAGCCTACAACAGTCAAATTGATCGCTGCTTATCACTTCTTTTGTGGTAGGTACAGTTATTCCAGATAGGGGAATGGGTAGGTTAAGTTATTCCAGGGAGGGGAATGCTTATGGGCAAGGCATTATGCTTGATCGGAGGCGGATGAAGTGGCAAAAAAGGCTCGGCCTACACCATGACCATGCCAATTGTCAACCCAAAGTGAATATGAGCCACACAGGTTGGTTGAAATAGCGCAACATGAATGATGGAACCTGGATCCAAGCGTCCCAGGATGCATTGCAGCGAAAACGTTCAACAATGTTCAGCGTGACCAATGTTTCTATCTTGGAAAATGAAATTGCATGCTGTATGGAGTGTTTTTGATATATCTTGTCTCAGGATTTGCTTGCCGTCCTACCATATCCCACAAAATGCAGAAGTGCAGTCAATGCAGCTTTTTACCTAAAATGGTAAAAATTGGTCAAAGCCTCATGCGGTTTATTACCTGTCCCTGGAATAACATCAATGGCAATTATAAGAATAATGCTGATAATAATACAAATTTTGTATGTATGTTTTCAGCCCTACAAAACCATAACTATAGAAGTTTAAATTTATACGTAAAGCTAGATATTTGTAGAAATATCTATATTGATATATAGCTATCTATTTATATAGCTAGATATATATCTATGCAGTAACATACATTAGATAGATAGATAGATAGATAGATAGATAGATAGATAGATAGACTGTATATAAGCCTGCAAGTCTTGCACTTGAAGCAGCTTTATGATGTCATTAAGGCTCGATGGTGACACGCGCACCCGGAACAAGGACCACAGGTTGTTAGCGGCCATTTTTCCATCAGTCTCCACTGGAGCTAGAAGTGAGCAGACAGATACTCCTATAGACGCGGCTGGAGCCAGATCATTTGTCTCTGTGATGGACAACGTTTGAAATTCGCCCTTAAGCGGGAGACGGCAGCCTACAACAGTCAAATATATTGCGGCTTATCACTTCTTTTGAGGGAGGTACAGTTATTCCAGATAGGGGAATGGGTAGGTTAAGATATTCCAGGGTGGGGAATGCTTATGGGCAAGGCATTATGCTTGATCGGAGGCGGATGAAGTGGCAAAAAAGGCTCGGCCTACACCATGACCATGCAACTCGTCAACCCAAAGTGAATATGAGCCACACAGGTTGGTTGAAATGGCGCAGCATGAATGATAGAACCTGGATCCAAGCGTCTCAGGATGCATTGCAGCGAAAACGTTCAACAATGTTCAGCGTGACCAATGTTTCTATCTTGGAAAATGAAATCGCATGCTGTATGGAGTGTTTTTGATATATCTTGTCTCAGGATTTGCTTGCAGTCCTACCATATCCCACAAAATGCAGAAGTGCAGTCAATGCAGCTTTTTACCTAAAATGGTAAAAATTGGTCAAAGCCTCATGCGGTTTATTACCTGCCCCTGGAATAACATCAATGGCAATTATAAGAATAATGCTGATAATAATACAAATTTTGTATGTATGTTTTCAGCCCTACAAAACCATAACTATAGAAGTTTAAATTTATACGTAAAGCTAGATATTTGTAGAAATATCTATATTGATATATAGCTATCTATTTATATAGCTAGATATATATCTATGCAGTAACATACATTAGATAGATAGATAGATAGATAGATAGATAGATAGACTGTATATAAGCCTGCAAGTCTTGCACTTGAAGCAGCTTTATGATGTCATTAAGGCTCGATGGTGACACGCGCACCCGGAACAAGGATCACAGGTTGTTAGCGGCCATTTTTCCATCAGTCTCCACTGGAGCTAGAAGTGAGCAGACAGATACTCCTATAGACGCTGCTGGAGCCAGATCATTTGTCTCTGTGATGGACAACGTTTGAAATTCGCCCTTAAGCGGGATACGGCAGCCTACAACAGTCAAATTGATCGCTGCTTATCACTTCTTTTGTGGTAGGTACAGTTATTCCAGATAGGGGAATGGGTAGGTTAAGTTATTCCAGGGAGGGGAATGCTTATGGGCAAGGCATTATGCTTGATCGGAGGCGGATGAAGTGGCAAAAAAGGCTCGGCCTACACCATGACCATGCCAATTGTCAACCCAAAGTGAATATGAGCCACACAGGTTGGTTGAAATAGCGCAACATGAATGATGGAACCTGGATCCAAGCGTCCCAGGATGCATTGCAGCGAAAACGTTCAACAATGTTCAGCGTGACCAATGTTTCTATCTTGGAAAATGAAATTGCATGCTGTATGGAGTGTTTTTGATATATCTTGTCTCAGGATTTGCTTGCAGTCCTACCATATCCCACAAAATGCAGAAGTGCAGTCAATGCAGCTTTTTACCTAAAATGGTAAAAATTGGTCAAAGCCTCATGCGGTTTATTACCTGTCCCTGGAATAACATCAATGGCAATTATAAGAATAATGCTGATAATAATACAAATTTTGTATGTATGTTTTCAGCCCTACAAAACCATAACTATAGAAGTTTAAATTTATACGTAAAGCTAGATATTTGTAGAAATATCTATATTGATATATAGCTATCTATTTATATAGCTAGATATATATCTATGCAGTAACATACATTAGATAGATAGATAGATAGATAGATAGATAGATAGACTGTATATAAGCCTGCAAGTCTTGCACTTGAAGCAGCTTTATGATGTCATTAAGGCTCGATGGTGACACGCGCACCCGGAACAAGGACCACAGGTTGTTAGCGGCCATTTTTCCATCAGTCTCCACTGGAGCTAGAAGTGAGCAGACAGATACTCCTATAGACGCGGCTGGAGCCAGATCATTTGTCTCTGTGATGGACAACGTTTGAAATTCGCCCTTAAGCGGGAGACGGCAGCCTACAACAGTCAAATATATTGCGGCTTATCACTTCTTTTGAGGGAGGTACAGTTATTCCAGATAGGGGAATGGGTAGGTTAAGATATTCCAGGGTGGGGAATGCTTATGGGCAAGGCATTATGCTTGATCGGAGGCGGATGAAGTGGCAAAAAAGGCTCGGCCTACACCATGACCATGCAACTCGTCAACCCAAAGTGAATATGAGCCACACAGGTTGGTTGAAATGGCGCAGCATGAATGATAGAACCTGGATCCAAGCGTCTCAGGATGCATTGCAGCGAAAACGTTCAGCAATGTTCAGCGTGACCAATGTTTCTATCTTGGAAAATGAAATCGCATGCTGTATGGAGTGTTTTTGATATATCTTGTCTCAGGATTTGCTTGCAGTCCTACCATATCCCACAAAATGCAGAAGTGCAGTCAATGCAGCTTTTTACCTAAAATGGTAAAAATTGGTCAAAGCCTCATGCGGTTTATTACCTGCCCCTGGAATAACATCAATGGCAATTATAAGAATAATGCTGATAATAATACAAATTTTGTATGTATGTTTTCAGCCCTACAAAACCATAACTATAGAAGTTTAAATTTATACGTAAAGCTAGATATTTGTAGAAATATCTATATTGATATATAGCTATCTATTTATATAGCTAGATATATATCTATGCAGTAACATACATTAGATAGATAGATAGATAGATAGATAGATAGATAGATAGATAGATAGACTGTATATAAGCCTGCAAGTCTTGCACTTGAAGCAGCTTTATGATGTCATTAAGGCTCGATGGTGACACGCGCACCCGGAACAAGGACCACAGGTTGTTAGCGGCCATTTTTCCATCAGTCTCCACTGGAGCTAGAAGTGAGCAGACAGATACTCCTATAGACGCGGCTGGAGCCAGATCATTTGTCTCTGTGATGGACAACGTTTGAAATTCGCCCTTAAGCGGGAGACGGCAGCCTACAACAGTCAAATATATTGCAGCTTATCACTTCTTTTGAGGGAGGTACAGTTATTCCAGATAGGGGAATGGGTAGGTTAAGATATTCCAGGGTGGGGAATGCTTATGGGCAAGGCATTATGCTTGATCGGAGGCGGATGAAGTGGCAAAAAAGGCTCGGCCTACACCATGACCATGCAACTCGTCAACCCAAAGTGAATATGAGCCACACAGGTTGGTTGAAATGGCGCAGCATGAATGATAGAACCTGGATCCAAGCGTCTCAGGATGCATTGCAGCGAAAACGTTCAACAATGTTCAGCGTGACCAATGTTTCTATCTTGGAAAATGAAATCGCATGCTGTATGGAGTGTTTTTGATATATCTTGTCTCAGGATTTGCTTGCAGTCCTACCATATCCCACAAAATGCAGAAGTGCAGTCAATGCAGCTTTTTACCTAAAATGGTAAAAATTGGTCAAAGCCTCATGCGGTTTATTACCTGCCCCTGGAATAACATCAATGGCAATTATAAGAATAATGCTGATAATAATACAAATTTTGTATGTATGTTTTCAGCCCTACAAAACCATAACTATAGAAGTTTAAATTTATACGTAAAGCTAGATATTTGTAGAAATATCTATATTGATATATAGCTATCTATTTATATAGCTAGATATATATCTATGCAGTAACATACATTAGATAGATAGATAGATAGATAGATAGATAGACTGTATATAAGCCTGCAAGTCTTGCACTTGAAGCAGCTTTATGATGTCATTAAGGCTCGATGGTGACACGCGCACCCGGAACAAGGATCACAGGTTGTTAGCGGCCATTTTTCCATCAGTCTCCACTGGAGCTAGAAGTGAGCAGACAGATACTCCTATAGACGCTGCTGGAGCCAGATCATTTGTCTCTGTGATGGACAACGTTTGAAATTCGCCCTTAAGCGGGATACGGCAGCCTACAACAGTCAAATTGATCGCTGCTTATCACTTCTTTTGTGGTAGGTACAGTTATTCCAGATAGGGGAATGGGTAGGTTAAGTTATTCCAGGGAGGGGAATGCTTATGGGCAAGGCATTATGCTTGATCGGAGGCGGATGAAGTGGCAAAAAAGGCTCGGCCTACACCATGACCATGCCAATCGTCAACCCAAAGTGAATATGAGCCACACAGGTTGGTTGAAATAGCGCAACATGAATGATGGAACCTGGATCCAAGCGTCCCAGGATGCATTGCAGCGAAAACGTTCAACAATGTTCAGCGTGACCAATGTTTCTATCTTGGAAAATGAAATTGCATGCTGTATGGAGTGTTTTTGACATATCTTGTCTCAGGATTTGCTTGCAGTCCTACCATATCCCACAAAATGCAGAAGTGCAGTCAATGCAGCTTTTTACCTAAAATGGTAAAAATTGGTCAAAGACTCATGCGGTTTATTACCTGCCCCTGGAATAACATCAATGGCAATTATAAGAATAATGCTGATAATAATACAAATTTTGTATGTATGTTTTGAGCCCTACAAAACCATAACTATAGAAGTTTAAATTTATACGTAAAGCTAGATATTTGTAGAAATATCTATATTGATATATAGCTATCTATTTATATAGCTAGATATATATCTATGCAGTAACATACATTAGATAGATAGATAGATAGATAGATAGACTGTATATAAGCCTGCAAGTCTTGCACTTGAAGCAGCTTTATGATGTCATTAAGGCTCGATGGTGACACGCGCACCCGGAACAAGGACCACAGGTTGTTAGCGGCCATTTTTCCATCAGTCTCCACTGGAGCTAGAAGTGAGCAGACAGATACTCCTATAGACGCGGCTGGAGCCAGATCATTTGTCTCTGTGATGGACAACGTTTGAAATTCGCCCTTAAGCGGGAGACGGCAGCCTACAACAGTCAAATATATTGCGGCTTATCACTTCTTTTGAGGGAGGTACAGTTATTCCAGATAGGGGAATGGGTAGGTTAAGATATTCCAGGGTGGGGAATGCTTATGGGCAAGGCATTATGCTTGATCGGAGGCGGATGAAGTGGCAAAAAAGGCTCGGCCTACACCATGACCATGCAACTCGTCAACCCAAAGTGAATATGAGCCACACAGGTTGGTTGAAATGGCGCAGCATGAATGATAGAACCTGGATCCAAGCGTCTCAGGATGCATTGCAGTGAAAACGTTCAACAATGTTCAGCGTGACCAATGTTTCTATCTTGGAAAATGAAATCGCATGCTGTATGGAGTGTTTTTGATATATCTTGTCTCAGGATTTGCTTGCAGTCCTACCATATCCCACAAAATGCAGAAGTGCAGTCAATGCAGCTTTTTACCTAAAATGGTAAAAATTGGTCAAAGCCTCATGCGGTTTATTACCTGCCCCTGGAATAACATCAATGGCAATTATAAGAATAATGCTGATAATAATACAAATTTTGTATGTATGTTTTCAGCCCTACAAAACCATAACTATAGAAGTTTAAATTTATACGTAAAGCTAGATATTTGTAGAAATATCTATATTGATATATAGCTATCTATTTATATAGCTAGATATATATCTATGCAGTAACATACATTAGATAGATAGATAGATAGATAGACTGTATATAAGCCTGCAAGTCTTGCACTTGAAGCAGCTTTATGATGTCATTAAGGCTCGATGGTGACACGCGCACCCGGAACAAGGATCACAGGTTGTTAGCGGCCATTTTTCCATCAGTCTCCACTGGAGCTAGAAGTGAGCAGACAGATACTCCTATAGACGCTGCTGGAGCCAGATCATTTGTCTCTGTGATGGACAACGTTTGAAATTCGCCCTTAAGCGGGATACGGCAGCCTACAACAGTCAAATTGATCGCTGCTTATCACTTCTTTTGTGGTAGGTACAGTTATTCCAGATAGGGGAATGGGTAGGTTAAGTTATTCCAGGGAGGGGAATGCTTATGGGCAAGGCATTATGCTTGATCGGAGGCGGATGAAGTGGCAAAAAAGGCTCGGCCTACACCATGACCATGCCAATTGTCAACCCAAAGTGAATATGAGCCACACAGGTTGGTTGAAATAGCGCAACATGAATGATGGAACCTGGATCCAAGCGTCCCAGGATGCATTGCAGCGAAAACGTTCAACAATGTTCAGCGTGACCAATGTTTCTATCTTGGAAAATGAAATTGCATGCTGTATGGAGTGTTTTTGATATATCTTGTCTCAGGATTTGCTTGCCGTCCTACCATATCCCACAAAATGCAGAAGTGCAGTCAATGCAGCTTTTTACCTAAAATGGTAAAAATTGGTCAAAGCCTCATGCGGTTTATTACCTGTCCCTGGAATAACATCAATGGCAATTATAAGAATAATGCTGATAATAATACAAATTTTGTATGTATGTTTTCAGCCCTACAAAACCATAACTATAGAAGTTTAAATTTATACGTAAAGCTAGATATTTGTAGAAATATCTATATTGATATATAGCTATCTATTTATATAGCTAGATATATATCTATGCAGTAACATACATTAGATAGATAGATAGATAGATAGATAGATAGATAGATAGACTGTATATAAGCCTGCAAGTCTTGCACTTGAAGCAGCTTTATGATGTCATTAAGGCTCGATGGTGACACGCGCACCCGGAACAAGGACCACAGGTTGTTAGCGGCCATTTTTCCATCAGTCTCCACTGGAGCTAGAAGTGAGCAGACAGATACTCCTATAGACGCGGCTGGAGCCAGATCATTTGTCTCTGTGATGGACAACGTTTGAAATTCGCCCTTAAGCGGGAGACGGCAGCCTACAACAGTCAAATATATTGCGGCTTATCACTTCTTTTGAGGGAGGTACAGTTATTCCAGATAGGGGAATGGGTAGGTTAAGATATTCCAGGGTGGGGAATGCTTATGGGCAAGGCATTATGCTTGATCGGAGGCGGATGAAGTGGCAAAAAAGGCTCGGCCTACACCATGACCATGCAACTCGTCAACCCAAAGTGAATATGAGCCACACAGGTTGGTTGAAATGGCGCAGCATGAATGATAGAACCTGGATCCAAGCGTCTCAGGATGCATTGCAGCGAAAACGTTCAACAATGTTCAGCGTGACCAATGTTTCTATCTTGGAAAATGAAATCGCATGCTGTATGGAGTGTTTTTGATATATCTTGTCTCAGGATTTGCTTGCAGTCCTACCATATCCCACAAAATGCAGAAGTGCAGTCAATGCAGCTTTTTACCTAAAATGGTAAAAATTGGTCAAAGCCTCATGCGGTTTATTACCTGCCCCTGGAATAACATCAATGGCAATTATAAGAATAATGCTGATAATAATACAAATTTTGTATGTATGTTTTCAGCCCTACAAAACCATAACTATAGAAGTTTAAATTTATACGTAAAGCTAGATATTTGTAGAAATATCTATATTGATATATAGCTATCTATTTATATAGCTAGATATATATCTATGCAGTAACATACATTAGATAGATAGATAGATAGATAGATAGACTGTATATAAGCCTGCAAGTCTTGCACTTGAAGCAGCTTTATGATGTCATTAAGGCTCGATGGTGACACGCGCACCCGGAACAAGGATCACAGGTTGTTAGCGGCCATTTTTCCATCAGTCTCCACTGGAGCTAGAAGTGAGCAGACAGATACTCCTATAGACGCTGCTGGAGCCAGATCATTTGTCTCTGTGATGGACAACGTTTGAAATTCGCCCTTAAGCGGGATACGGCAGCCTACAACAGTCAAATTGATCGCTGCTTATCACTTCTTTTGTGGTAGGTACAGTTATTCCAGATAGGGGAATGGGTAGGTTAAGTTATTCCAGGGAGGGGAATGCTTATGGGCAAGGCATTATGCTTGATCGGAGGCGGATGAAGTGGCAAAAAAGGCTCGGCCTACACCATGACCATGCCAATTGTCAACCCAAAGTGAATATGAGCCACACAGGTTGGTTGAAATAGCGCAACATGAATGATGGAACCTGGATCCAAGCGTCCCAGGATGCATTGCAGCGAAAACGTTCAACAATGTTCAGCGTGACCAATGTTTCTATCTTGGAAAATGAAATTGCATGCTGTATGGAGTGTTTTTGATATATCTTGTCTCAGGATTTGCTTGCCGTCCTACCATATCCCACAAAATGCAGAAGTGCAGTCAATGCAGCTTTTTACCTAAAATGGTAAAAATTGGTCAAAGCCTCATGCGGTTTATTACCTGTCCCTGGAATAACATCAATGGCAATTATAAGAATAATGCTGATAATAATACAAATTTTGTATGTATGTTTTCAGCCCTACAAAACCATAACTATAGAAGTTTAAATTTATACGTAAAGCTAGATATTTGTAGAAATATCTATATTGATATATAGCTATCTATTTATATAGCTAGATATATATCTATGCAGTAACATACATTAGATAGATAGATAGATAGATAGATAGATAGATAGATAGACTGTATATAAGCCTGCAAGTCTTGCACTTGAAGCAGCTTTATGATGTCATTAAGGCTCGATGGTGACACGCGCACCCGGAACAAGGACCACAGGTTGTTAGCGGCCATTTTTCCATCAGTCTCCACTGGAGCTAGAAGTGAGCAGACAGATACTCCTATAGACGCGGCTGGAGCCAGATCATTTGTCTCTGTGATGGACAACGTTTGAAATTCGCCCTTAAGCGGGAGACGGCAGCCTACAACAGTCAAATATATTGCGGCTTATCACTTCTTTTGAGGGAGGTACAGTTATTCCAGATAGGGGAATGGGTAGGTTAAGATATTCCAGGGTGGGGAATGCTTATGGGCAAGGCATTATGCTTGATCGGAGGCGGATGAAGTGGCAAAAAAGGCTCGGCCTACACCATGACCATGCAACTCGTCAACCCAAAGTGAATATGAGCCACACAGGTTGGTTGAAATGGCGCAGCATGAATGATAGAACCTGGATCCAAGCGTCTCAGGATGCATTGCAGCGAAAACGTTCAACAATGTTCAGCGTGACCAATGTTTCTATCTTGGAAAATGAAATCGCATGCTGTATGGAGTGTTTTTGATATATCTTGTCTCAGGATTTGCTTGCAGTCCTACCATATCCCACAAAATGCAGAAGTGCAGTCAATGCAGCTTTTTACCTAAAATGGTAAAAATTGGTCAAAGCCTCATGCGGTTTATTACCTGCCCCTGGAATAACATCAATGGCAATTATAAGAATAATGCTGATAATAATACAAATTTTGTATGTATGTTTTCAGCCCTACAAAACCATAACTATAGAAGTTTAAATTTATACGTAAAGCTAGATATTTGTAGAAATATCTATATTGATATATAGCTATCTATTTATATAGCTAGATATATATCTATGCAGTAACATACATTAGATAGATAGATAGATAGATAGATAGACTGTATATAAGCCTGCAAGTCTTGCACTTGAAGCAGCTTTATGATGTCATTAAGGCTCGATGGTGACACGCGCACCCGGAACAAGGATCACAGGTTGTTAGCGGCCATTTTTCCATCAGTCTCCACTGGAGCTAGAAGTGAGCAGACAGATACTCCTATAGACGCTGCTGGAGCCAGATCATTTGTCTCTGTGATGGACAACGTTTGAAATTCGCCCTTAAGCGGGATACGGCAGCCTACAACAGTCAAATTGATCGCTGCTTATCACTTCTTTTGTGGTAGGTACAGTTATTCCAGATAGGGGAATGGGTAGGTTAAGTTATTCCAGGGAGGGGAATGCTTATGGGCAAGGCATTATGCTTGATCGGAGGCGGATGAAGTGGCAAAAAAGGCTCGGCCTACACCATGACCATGCCAATTGTCAACCCAAAGTGAATATGAGCCACACAGGTTGGTTGAAATAGCGCAACATGAATGATGGAACCTGGATCCAAGCGTCCCAGGATGCATTGCAGCGAAAACGTTCAACAATGTTCAGCGTGACCAATGTTTCTATCTTGGAAAATGAAATTGCATGCTGTATGGAGTGTTTTTGATATATCTTGTCTCAGGATTTGCTTGCAGTCCTACCATATCCCACAAAATGCAGAAGTGCAGTCAATGCAGCTTTTTACCTAAAATGGTAAAAATTGGTCAAAGCCTCATGCGGTTTATTACCTGTCCCTGGAATAACATCAATGGCAATTATAAGAATAATGCTGATAATAATACAAATTTTGTATGTATGTTTTCAGCCCTACAAAACCATAACTATAGAAGTTTAAATTTATACGTAAAGCTAGATATTTGTAGAAATATCTATATTGATATATAGCTATCTATTTATATAGCTAGATATATATCTATGCAGTAACATACATTAGATAGATAGATAGATAGATAGATAGATAGATAGACTGTATATAAGCCTGCAAGTCTTGCACTTGAAGCAGCTTTATGATGTCATTAAGGCTCGATGGTGACACGCGCACCCGGAACAAGGACCACAGGTTGTTAGCGGCCATTTTTCCATCAGTCTCCACTGGAGCTAGAAGTGAGCAGACAGATACTCCTATAGACGCGGCTGGAGCCAGATCATTTGTCTCTGTGATGGACAACGTTTGAAATTCGCCCTTAAGCGGGAGACGGCAGCCTACAACAGTCAAATATATTGCGGCTTATCACTTCTTTTGAGGGAGGTACAGTTATTCCAGATAGGGGAATGGGTAGGTTAAGATATTCCAGGGTGGGGAATGCTTATGGGCAAGGCATTATGCTTGATCGGAGGCGGATGAAGTGGCAAAAAAGGCTCGGCCTACACCATGACCATGCAACTCGTCAACCCAAAGTGAATATGAGCCACACAGGTTGGTTGAAATGGCGCAGCATGAATGATAGAACCTGGATCCAAGCGTCTCAGGATGCATTGCAGCGAAAACGTTCAGCAATGTTCAGCGTGACCAATGTTTCTATCTTGGAAAATGAAATCGCATGCTGTATGGAGTGTTTTTGATATATCTTGTCTCAGGATTTGCTTGCAGTCCTACCATATCCCACAAAATGCAGAAGTGCAGTCAATGCAGCTTTTTACCTAAAATGGTAAAAATTGGTCAAAGCCTCATGCGGTTTATTACCTGCCCCTGGAATAACATCAATGGCAATTATAAGAATAATGCTGATAATAATACAAATTTTGTATGTATGTTTTCAGCCCTACAAAACCATAACTATAGAAGTTTAAATTTATACGTAAAGCTAGATATTTGTAGAAATATCTATATTGATATATAGCTATCTATTTATATAGCTAGATATATATCTATGCAGTAACATACATTAGATAGATAGATAGATAGATAGATAGATAGATAGATAGACTGTATATAAGCCTGCAAGTCTTGCACTTGAAGCAGCTTTATGATGTCATTAAGGCTCGATGGTGACACGCGCACCCGGAACAAGGACCACAGGTTGTTAGCGGCCATTTTTCCATCAGTCTCCACTGGAGCTAGAAGTGAGCAGACAGATACTCCTATAGACGCGGCTGGAGCCAGATCATTTGTCTCTGTGATGGACAACGTTTGAAATTCGCCCTTAAGCGGGAGACGGCAGCCTACAACAGTCAAATATATTGCAGCTTATCACTTCTTTTGAGGGAGGTACAGTTATTCCAGATAGGGGAATGGGTAGGTTAAGATATTCCAGGGTGGGGAATGCTTATGGGCAAGGCATTATGCTTGATCGGAGGCGGATGAAGTGGCAAAAAAGGCTCGGCCTACACCATGACCATGCAACTCGTCAACCCAAAGTGAATATGAGCCACACAGGTTGGTTGAAATGGCGCAGCATGAATGATAGAACCTGGATCCAAGCGTCTCAGGATGCATTGCAGTGAAAACGTTCAACAATGTTCAGCGTGACCAATGTTTCTATCTTGGAAAATGAAATCGCATGCTGTATGGAGTGTTTTTGATATATCTTGTCTCAGGATTTGCTTGCAGTCCTACCATATCCCACAAAATGCAGAAGTGCAGTCAATGCAGCTTTTTACCTAAAATGGTAAAAATTGGTCAAAGCCTCATGCGGTTTATTACCTGCCCCTGGAATAACATCAATGGCAATTATAAGAATAATGCTGATAATAATACAAATTTTGTATGTATGTTTTCAGCCCTACAAAACCATAACTATAGAAGTTTAAATTTATACGTAAAGCTAGATATTTGTAGAAATATCTATATTGATATATAGCTATCTATTTATATAGCTAGATATATATCTATGCAGTAACATACATTAGATAGATAGATAGATAGATAGACTGTATATAAGCCTGCAAGTCTTGCACTTGAAGCAGCTTTATGATGTCATTAAGGCTCGATGGTGACACGCGCACCCGGAACAAGGATCACAGGTTGTTAGCGGCCATTTTTCCATCAGTCTCCACTGGAGCTAGAAGTGAGCAGACAGATACTCCTATAGACGCTGCTGGAGCCAGATCATTTGTCTCTGTGATGGACAACGTTTGAAATTCGCCCTTAAGCGGGATACGGCAGCCTACAACAGTCAAATTGATCGCTGCTTATCACTTCTTTTGTGGTAGGTACAGTTATTCCAGATAGGGGAATGGGTAGGTTAAGTTATTCCAGGGAGGGGAATGCTTATGGGCAAGGCATTATGCTTGATCGGAGGCGGATGAAGTGGCAAAAAAGGCTCGGCCTACACCATGACCATGCCAATTGTCAACCCAAAGTGAATATGAGCCACACAGGTTGGTTGAAATAGCGCAACATGAATGATGGAACCTGGATCCAAGCGTCCCAGGATGCATTGCAGCGAAAACGTTCAACAATGTTCAGCGTGACCAATGTTTCTATCTTGGAAAATGAAATTGCATGCTGTATGGAGTGTTTTTGATATATCTTGTCTCAGGATTTGCTTGCAGTCCTACCATATCCCACAAAATGCAGAAGTGCAGTCAATGCAGCTTTTTACCTAAAATGGTAAAAATTGGTCAAAGCCTCATGCGGTTTATTACCTGTCCCTGGAATAACATCAATGGCAATTATAAGAATAATGCTGATAATAATACAAATTTTGTATGTATGTTTTCAGCCCTACAAAACCATAACTATAGAAGTTTAAATTTATACGTAAAGCTAGATATTTGTAGAAATATCTATATTGATATATAGCTATCTATTTATATAGCTAGATATATATCTATGCAGTAACATACATTAGATAGATAGATAGATAGATAGATAGATAGATAGACTGTATATAAGCCTGCAAGTCTTGCACTTGAAGCAGCTTTATGATGTCATTAAGGCTCGATGGTGACACGCGCACCCGGAACAAGGACCACAGGTTGTTAGCGGCCATTTTTCCATCAGTCTCCACTGGAGCTAGAAGTGAGCAGACAGATACTCCTATAGACGCGGCTGGAGCCAGATCATTTGTCTCTGTGATGGACAACGTTTGAAATTCGCCCTTAAGCGGGAGACGGCAGCCTACAACAGTCAAATATATTGCGGCTTATCACTTCTTTTGAGGGAGGTACAGTTATTCCAGATAGGGGAATGGGTAGGTTAAGATATTCCAGGGTGGGGAATGCTTATGGGCAAGGCATTATGCTTGATCGGAGGCGGATGAAGTGGCAAAAAAGGCTCGGCCTACACCATGACCATGCAACTCGTCAACCCAAAGTGAATATGAGCCACACAGGTTGGTTGAAATGGCGCAGCATGAATGATAGAACCTGGATCCAAGCGTCTCAGGATGCATTGCAGCGAAAACGTTCAACAATGTTCAGCGTGACCAATGTTTCTATCTTGGAAAATGAAATCGCATGCTGTATGGAGTGTTTTTGATATATCTTGTCTCAGGATTTGCTTGCAGTCCTACCATATCCCACAAAATGCAGAAGTGCAGTCAATGCAGCTTTTTACCTAAAATGGTAAAAATTGGTCAAAGCCTCATGCGGTTTATTACCTGCCCCTGGAATAACATCAATGGCAATTATAAGAATAATGCTGATAATAATACAAATTTTGTATGTATGTTTTCAGCCCTACAAAACCATAACTATAGAAGTTTAAATTTATACGTAAAGCTAGATATTTGTAGAAATATCTATATTGATATATAGCTATCTATTTATATAGCTAGATATATATCTATGCAGTAACATACATTAGATAGATAGATAGATAGATAGATAGATAGACTGTATATAAGCCTGCAAGTCTTGCACTTGAAGCAGCTTTATGATGTCATTAAGGCTCGATGGTGACACGCGCACCCGGAACAAGGATCACAGGTTGTTAGCGGCCATTTTTCCATCAGTCTCCACTGGAGCTAGAAGTGAGCAGACAGATACTCCTATAGACGCTGCTGGAGCCAGATCATTTGTCTCTGTGATGGACAACGTTTGAAATTCGCCCTTAAGCGGGATACGGCAGCCTACAACAGTCAAATTGATCGCTGCTTATCACTTCTTTTGTGGTAGGTACAGTTATTCCAGATAGGGGAATGGGTAGGTTAAGTTATTCCAGGGAGGGGAATGCTTATGGGCAAGGCATTATGCTTGATCGGAGGCGGATGAAGTGGCAAAAAAGGCTCGGCCTACACCATGACCATGCCAATCGTCAACCCAAAGTGAATATGAGCCACACAGGTTGGTTGAAATAGCGCAACATGAATGATGGAACCTGGATCCAAGCGTCCCAGGATGCATTGCAGCGAAAACGTTCAACAATGTTCAGCGTGACCAATGTTTCTATCTTGGAAAATGAAATTGCATGCTGTATGGAGTGTTTTTGACATATCTTGTCTCAGGATTTGCTTGCAGTCCTACCATATCCCACAAAATGCAGAAGTGCAGTCAATGCAGCTTTTTACCTAAAATGGTAAAAATTGGTCAAAGACTCATGCGGTTTATTACCTGCCCCTGGAATAACATCAATGGCAATTATAAGAATAATGCTGATAATAATACAAATTTTGTATGTATGTTTTGAGCCCTACAAAACCATAACTATAGAAGTTTAAATTTATACGTAAAGCTAGATATTTGTAGAAATATCTATATTGATATATAGCTATCTATTTATATAGCTAGATATATATCTATGCAGTAACATACATTAGATAGATAGATAGATAGATAGATAGATAGATAGATAGACTGTATATAAGCCTGCAAGTCTTGCACTTGAAGCAGCTTTATGATGTCATTAAGGCTCGATGGTGACACGCGCACCCGGAACAAGGACCACAGGTTGTTAGCGGCCATTTTTCCATCAGTCTCCACTGGAGCTAGAAGTGAGCAGACAGATACTCCTATAGACGCGGCTGGAGCCAGATCATTTGTCTCTGTGATGGACAACGTTTGAAATTCGCCCTTAAGCGGGAGACGGCAGCCTACAACAGTCAAATATATTGCGGCTTATCACTTCTTTTGAGGGAGGTACAGTTATTCCAGATAGGGGAATGGGTAGGTTAAGATATTCCAGGGTGGGGAATGCTTATGGGCAAGGCATTATGCTTGATCGGAGGCGGATGAAGTGGCAAAAAAGGCTCGGCCTACACCATGACCATGCAACTCGTCAACCCAAAGTGAATATGAGCCACACAGGTTGGTTGAAATGGCGCAGCATGAATGATAGAACCTGGATCCAAGCGTCTCAGGATGCATTGCAGCGAAAACGTTCAGCAATGTTCAGCGTGACCAATGTTTCTATCTTGGAAAATGAAATCGCATGCTGTATGGAGTGTTTTTGATATATCTTGTCTCAGGATTTGCTTGCAGTCCTACCATATCCCACAAAATGCAGAAGTGCAGTCAATGCAGCTTTTTACCTAAAATGGTAAAAATTGGTCAAAGCCTCATGCGGTTTATTACCTGCCCCTGGAATAACATCAATGGCAATTATAAGAATAATGCTGATAATAATACAAATTTTGTATGTATGTTTTCAGCCCTACAAAACCATAACTATAGAAGTTTAAATTTATACGTAAAGCTAGATATTTGTAGAAATATCTATATTGATATATAGCTATCTATTTATATAGCTAGATATATATCTATGCAGTAACATACATTAGATAGATAGATAGATAGATAGATAGATAGATAGATAGATAGATAGACTGTATATAAGCCTGCAAGTCTTGCACTTGAAGCAGCTTTATGATGTCATTAAGGCTCGATGGTGACACGCGCACCCGGAACAAGGACCACAGGTTGTTAGCGGCCATTTTTCCATCAGTCTCCACTGGAGCTAGAAGTGAGCAGACAGATACTCCTATAGACGCGGCTGGAGCCAGATCATTTGTCTCTGTGATGGACAACGTTTGAAATTCGCCCTTAAGCGGGAGACGGCAGCCTACAACAGTCAAATATATTGCAGCTTATCACTTCTTTTGAGGGAGGTACAGTTATTCCAGATAGGGGAATGGGTAGGTTAAGATATTCCAGGGTGGGGAATGCTTATGGGCAAGGCATTATGCTTGATCGGAGGCGGATGAAGTGGCAAAAAAGGCTCGGCCTACACCATGACCATGCAACTCGTCAACCCAAAGTGAATATGAGCCACACAGGTTGGTTGAAATGGCGCAGCATGAATGATAGAACCTGGATCCAAGCGTCTCAGGATGCATTGCAGTGAAAACGTTCAACAATGTTCAGCGTGACCAATGTTTCTATCTTGGAAAATGAAATCGCATGCTGTATGGAGTGTTTTTGATATATCTTGTCTCAGGATTTGCTTGCAGTCCTACCATATCCCACAAAATGCAGAAGTGCAGTCAATGCAGCTTTTTACCTAAAATGGTAAAAATTGGTCAAAGCCTCATGCGGTTTATTACCTGCCCCTGGAATAACATCAATGGCAATTATAAGAATAATGCTGATAATAATACAAATTTTGTATGTATGTTTTCAGCCCTACAAAACCATAACTATAGAAGTTTAAATTTATACGTAAAGCTAGATATTTGTAGAAATATCTATATTGATATATAGCTATCTATTTATATAGCTAGATATATATCTATGCAGTAACATACATTAGATAGATAGATAGATAGATAGATAGACTGTATATAAGCCTGCAAGTCTTGCACTTGAAGCAGCTTTATGATGTCATTAAGGCTCGATGGTGACACGCGCACCCGGAACAAGGATCACAGGTTGTTAGCGGCCATTTTTCCATCAGTCTCCACTGGAGCTAGAAGTGAGCAGACAGATACTCCTATAGACGCTGCTGGAGCCAGATCATTTGTCTCTGTGATGGACAACGTTTGAAATTCGCCCTTAAGCGGGATACGGCAGCCTACAACAGTCAAATTGATCGCTGCTTATCACTTCTTTTGTGGTAGGTACAGTTATTCCAGATAGGGGAATGGGTAGGTTAAGTTATTCCAGGGAGGGGAATGCTTATGGGCAAGGCATTATGCTTGATCGGAGGCGGATGAAGTGGCAAAAAAGGCTCGGCCTACACCATGACCATGCCAATTGTCAACCCAAAGTGAATATGAGCCACACAGGTTGGTTGAAATAGCGCAACATGAATGATGGAACCTGGATCCAAGCGTCCCAGGATGCATTGCAGCGAAAACGTTCAACAATGTTCAGCGTGACCAATGTTTCTATCTTGGAAAATGAAATTGCATGCTGTATGGAGTGTTTTTGATATATCTTGTCTCAGGATTTGCTTGCAGTCCTACCATATCCCACAAAATGCAGAAGTGCAGTCAATGCAGCTTTTTACCTAAAATGGTAAAAATTGGTCAAAGCCTCATGCGGTTTATTACCTGTCCCTGGAATAACATCAATGGCAATTATAAGAATAATGCTGATAATAATACAAATTTTGTATGTATGTTTTCAGCCCTACAAAACCATAACTATAGAAGTTTAAATTTATACGTAAAGCTAGATATTTGTAGAAATATCTATATTGATATATAGCTATCTATTTATATAGCTAGATATATATCTATGCAGTAACATACATTAGATAGATAGATAGATAGATAGATAGATAGACTGTATATAAGCCTGCAAGTCTTGCACTTGAAGCAGCTTTATGATGTCATTAAGGCTCGATGGTGACACGCGCACCCGGAACAAGGACCACAGGTTGTTAGCGGCCATTTTTCCATCAGTCTCCACTGGAGCTAGAAGTGAGCAGACAGATACTCCTATAGACGCGGCTGGAGCCAGATCATTTGTCTCTGTGATGGACAACGTTTGAAATTCGCCCTTAAGCGGGAGACGGCAGCCTACAACAGTCAAATATATTGCGGCTTATCACTTCTTTTGAGGGAGGTACAGTTATTCCAGATAGGGGAATGGGTAGGTTAAGATATTCCAGGGTGGGGAATGCTTATGGGCAAGGCATTATGCTTGATCGGAGGCGGATGAAGTGGCAAAAAAGGCTCGGCCTACACCATGACCATGCAACTCGTCAACCCAAAGTGAATATGAGCCACACAGGTTGGTTGAAATGGCGCAGCATGAATGATAGAACCTGGATCCAAGCGTCTCAGGATGCATTGCAGCGAAAACGTTCAACAATGTTCAGCGTGACCAATGTTTCTATCTTGGAAAATGAAATCGCATGCTGTATGGAGTGTTTTTGATATATCTTGTCTCAGGATTTGCTTGCAGTCCTACCATATCCCACAAAATGCAGAAGTGCAGTCAATGCAGCTTTTTACCTAAAATGGTAAAAATTGGTCAAAGCCTCATGCGGTTTATTACCTGCCCCTGGAATAACATCAATGGCAATTATAAGAATAATGCTGATAATAATACAAATTTTGTATGTATGTTTTCAGCCCTACAAAACCATAACTATAGAAGTTTAAATTTATACGTAAAGCTAGATATTTGTAGAAATATCTATATTGATATATAGCTATCTATTTATATAGCTAGATATATATCTATGCAGTAACATACATTAGATAGATAGATAGATAGATAGATAGATAGACTGTATATAAGCCTGCAAGTCTTGCACTTGAAGCAGCTTTATGATGTCATTAAGGCTCGATGGTGACACGCGCACCCGGAACAAGGATCACAGGTTGTTAGCGGCCATTTTTCCATCAGTCTCCACTGGAGCTAGAAGTGAGCAGACAGATACTCCTATAGACGCTGCTGGAGCCAGATCATTTGTCTCTGTGATGGACAACGTTTGAAATTCGCCCTTAAGCGGGATACGGCAGCCTACAACAGTCAAATTGATCGCTGCTTATCACTTCTTTTGTGGTAGGTACAGTTATTCCAGATAGGGGAATGGGTAGGTTAAGTTATTCCAGGGAGGGGAATGCTTATGGGCAAGGCATTATGCTTGATCGGAGGCGGATGAAGTGGCAAAAAAGGCTCGGCCTACACCATGACCATGCCAATCGTCAACCCAAAGTGAATATGAGCCACACAGGTTGGTTGAAATAGCGCAACATGAATGATGGAACCTGGATCCAAGCGTCCCAGGATGCATTGCAGCGAAAACGTTCAACAATGTTCAGCGTGACCAATGTTTCTATCTTGGAAAATGAAATTGCATGCTGTATGGAGTGTTTTTGACATATCTTGTCTCAGGATTTGCTTGCAGTCCTACCATATCCCACAAAATGCAGAAGTGCAGTCAATGCAGCTTTTTACCTAAAATGGTAAAAATTGGTCAAAGACTCATGCGGTTTATTACCTGCCCCTGGAATAACATCAATGGCAATTATAAGAATAATGCTGATAATAATACAAATTTTGTATGTATGTTTTGAGCCCTACAAAACCATAACTATAGAAGTTTAAATTTATACGTAAAGCTAGATATTTGTAGAAATATCTATATTGATATATAGCTATCTATTTATATAGCTAGATATATATCTATGCAGTAACATACATTAGATAGATAGATAGATAGATAGATAGATAGATAGATAGATAGACTGTATATAAGCCTGCAAGTCTTGCACTTGAAGCAGCTTTATGATGTCATTAAGGCTCGATGGTGACACGCGCACCCGGAACAAGGACCACAGGTTGTTAGCGGCCATTTTTCCATCAGTCTCCACTGGAGCTAGAAGTGAGCAGACAGATACTCCTATAGACGCGGCTGGAGCCAGATCATTTGTCTCTGTGATGGACAACGTTTGAAATTCGCCCTTAAGCGGGAGACGGCAGCCTACAACAGTCAAATATATTGCGGCTTATCACTTCTTTTGAGGGAGGTACAGTTATTCCAGATAGGGGAATGGGTAGGTTAAGATATTCCAGGGTGGGGAATGCTTATGGGCAAGGCATTATGCTTGATCGGAGGCGGATGAAGTGGCAAAAAAGGCTCGGCCTACACCATGACCATGCAACTCGTCAACCCAAAGTGAATATGAGCCACACAGGTTGGTTGAAATGGCGCAGCATGAATGATAGAACCTGGATCCAAGCGTCTCAGGATGCATTGCAGCGAAAACGTTCAACAATGTTCAGCGTGACCAATGTTTCTATCTTGGAAAATGAAATCGCATGCTGTATGGAGTGTTTTTGATATATCTTGTCTCAGGATTTGCTTGCAGTCCTACCATATCCCACAAAATGCAGAAGTGCAGTCAATGCAGCTTTTTACCTAAAATGGTAAAAATTGGTCAAAGCCTCATGCGGTTTATTACCTGCCCCTGGAATAACATCAATGGCAATTATAAGAATAATGCTGATAATAATACAAATTTTGTATGTATGTTTTCAGCCCTACAAAACCATAACTATAGAAGTTTAAATTTATACGTAAAGCTAGATATTTGTAGAAATATCTATATTGATATATAGCTATCTATTTATATAGCTAGATATATATCTATGCAGTAACATACATTAGATAGATAGATAGATAGATAGATAGATAGACTGTATATAAGCCTGCAAGTCTTGCACTTGAAGCAGCTTTATGATGTCATTAAGGCTCGATGGTGACACGCGCACCCGGAACAAGGATCACAGGTTGTTAGCGGCCATTTTTCCATCAGTCTCCACTGGAGCTAGAAGTGAGCAGACAGATACTCCTATAGACGCTGCTGGAGCCAGATCATTTGTCTCTGTGATGGACAACGTTTGAAATTCGCCCTTAAGCGGGATACGGCAGCCTACAACAGTCAAATTGATCGCTGCTTATCACTTCTTTTGTGGTAGGTACAGTTATTCCAGATAGGGGAATGGGTAGGTTAAGTTATTCCAGGGAGGGGAATGCTTATGGGCAAGGCATTATGCTTGATCGGAGGCGGATGAAGTGGCAAAAAAGGCTCGGCCTACACCATGACCATGCCAATTGTCAACCCAAAGTGAATATGAGCCACACAGGTTGGTTGAAATAGCGCAACATGAATGATGGAACCTGGATCCAAGCGTCCCAGGATGCATTGCAGCGAAAACGTTCAACAATGTTCAGCGTGACCAATGTTTCAATCTTGGAAAATGAAATTGCATGCTGTATGGAGTGTTTTTGATATATCTTGTCTCAGGATTTGCTTGCAGTCCTACCATATCCCACAAAATGCAGAAGTGCAGTCAATGCAGCTTTTTACCTAAAATGGTAAAAATTGGTCAAAGCCTCATGCGGTTTATTACCTGTCCCTGGAATAACATCAATGGCAATTATAAGAATAATGCTGATAATAATACAAATTTTGTATGTATGTTTTCAGCCCTACAAAACCATAACTATAGAAGTTTAAATTTATACGTAAAGCTAGATATTTGTAGAAATATCTATATTGATATATAGCTATCTATTTATATAGCTAGATATATATCTATGCAGTAACATACATTAGATAGATAGATAGATAGATAGATAGATAGACTGTATATAAGCCTGCAAGTCTTGCACTTGAAGCAGCTTTATGATGTCATTAAGGCTCGATGGTGACACGCGCACCCGGAACAAGGACCACAGGTTGTTAGCGGCCATTTTTCCATCAGTCTCCACTGGAGCTAGAAGTGAGCAGACAGATACTCCTATAGACGCGGCTGGAGCCAGATCATTTGTCTCTGTGATGGACAACGTTTGAAATTCGCCCTTAAGCGGGAGACGGCAGCCTACAACAGTCAAATATATTGCGGCTTATCACTTCTTTTGAGGGAGGTACAGTTATTCCAGATAGGGGAATGGGTAGGTTAAGATATTCCAGGGTGGGGAATGCTTATGGGCAAGGCATTATGCTTGATCGGAGGCGGATGAAGTGGCAAAAAAGGCTCGGCCTACACCATGACCATGCAACTCGTCAACCCAAAGTGAATATGAGCCACACAGGTTGGTTGAAATGGCGCAGCATGAATGATAGAACCTGGATCCAAGCGTCTCAGGATGCATTGCAGCGAAAACGTTCAACAATGTTCAGCGTGACCAATGTTTCTATCTTGGAAAATGAAATCGCATGCTGTATGGAGTGTTTTTGATATATCTTGTCTCAGGATTTGCTTGCAGTCCTACCATATCCCACAAAATGCAGAAGTGCAGTCAATGCAGCTTTTTACCTAAAATGGTAAAAATTGGTCAAAGCCTCATGCGGTTTATTACCTGCCCCTGGAATAACATCAATGGCAATTATAAGAATAATGCTGATAATAATACAAATTTTGTATGTATGTTTTCAGCCCTACAAAACCATAACTATAGAAGTTTAAATTTATACGTAAAGCTAGATATTTGTAGAAATATCTATATTGATATATAGCTATCTATTTATATAGCTAGATATATATCTATGCAGTAACATACATTAGATAGATAGATAGATAGATAGATAGATAGATAGACTGTATATAAGCCTGCAAGTCTTGCACTTGAAGCAGCTTTATGATGTCATTAAGGCTCGATGGTGACACGCGCACCCGGAACAAGGATCACAGGTTGTTAGCGGCCATTTTTCCATCAGTCTCCACTGGAGCTAGAAGTGAGCAGACAGATACTCCTATAGACGCTGCTGGAGCCAGATCATTTGTCTCTGTGATGGACAACGTTTGAAATTCGCCCTTAAGCGGGATACGGCAGCCTACAACAGTCAAATTGATCGCTGCTTATCACTTCTTTTGTGGTAGGTACAGTTATTCCAGATAGGGGAATGGGTAGGTTAAGTTATTCCAGGGAGGGGAATGCTTATGGGCAAGGCATTATGCTTGATCGGAGGCGGATGAAGTGGCAAAAAAGGCTCGGCCTACACCATGACCATGCCAATCGTCAACCCAAAGTGAATATGAGCCACACAGGTTGGTTGAAATAGCGCAACATGAATGATGGAACCTGGATCCAAGCGTCCCAGGATGCATTGCAGCGAAAACGTTCAACAATGTTCAGCGTGACCAATGTTTCTATCTTGGAAAATGAAATTGCATGCTGTATGGAGTGTTTTTGACATATCTTGTCTCAGGATTTGCTTGCAGTCCTACCATATCCCACAAAATGCAGAAGTGCAGTCAATGCAGCTTTTTACCTAAAATGGTAAAAATTGGTCAAAGACTCATGCGGTTTATTACCTGCCCCTGGAATAACATCAATGGCAATTATAAGAATAATGCTGATAATAATACAAATTTTGTATGTATGTTTTGAGCCCTACAAAACCATAACTATAGAAGTTTAAATTTATACGTAAAGCTAGATATTTGTAGAAATATCTATATTGATATATAGCTATCTATTTATATAGCTAGATATATATCTATGCAGTAACATACATTAGATAGATAGATAGATAGATAGATAGATAGATAGATAGACTGTATATAAGCCTGCAAGTCTTGCACTTGAAGCAGCTTTATGATGTCATTAAGGCTCGATGGTGACACGCGCACCCGGAACAAGGACCACAGGTTGTTAGCGGCCATTTTTCCATCAGTCTCCACTGGAGCTAGAAGTGAGCAGACAGATACTCCTATAGACGCGGCTGGAGCCAGATCATTTGTCTCTGTGATGGACAACGTTTGAAATTCGCCCTTAAGCGGGAGACGGCAGCCTACAACAGTCAAATATATTGCGGCTTATCACTTCTTTTGAGGGAGGTACAGTTATTCCAGATAGGGGAATGGGTAGGTTAAGATATTCCAGGGTGGGGAATGCTTATGGGCAAGGCATTATGCTTGATCGGAGGCGGATGAAGTGGCAAAAAAGGCTCGGCCTACACCATGACCATGCAACTCGTCAACCCAAAGTGAATATGAGCCACACAGGTTGGTTGAAATGGCGCAGCATGAATGATAGAACCTGGATCCAAGCGTCTCAGGATGCATTGCAGCGAAAACGTTCAGCAATGTTCAGCGTGACCAATGTTTCTATCTTGGAAAATGAAATCGCATGCTGTATGGAGTGTTTTTGATATATCTTGTCTCAGGATTTGCTTGCAGTCCTACCATATCCCACAAAATGCAGAAGTGCAGTCAATGCAGCTTTTTACCTAAAATGGTAAAAATTGGTCAAAGCCTCATGCGGTTTATTACCTGCCCCTGGAATAACATCAATGGCAATTATAAGAATAATGCTGATAATAATACAAATTTTGTATGTATGTTTTCAGCCCTACAAAACCATAACTATAGAAGTTTAAATTTATACGTAAAGCTAGATATTTGTAGAAATATCTATATTGATATATAGCTATCTATTTATATAGCTAGATATATATCTATGCAGTAACATACATTAGATAGATAGATAGATAGATAGATAGATAGATAGATAGATAGATAGACTGTATATAAGCCTGCAAGTCTTGCACTTGAAGCAGCTTTATGATGTCATTAAGGCTCGATGGTGACACGCGCACCCGGAACAAGGACCACAGGTTGTTAGCGGCCATTTTTCCATCAGTCTCCACTGGAGCTAGAAGTGAGCAGACAGATACTCCTATAGACGCGGCTGGAGCCAGATCATTTGTCTCTGTGATGGACAACGTTTGAAATTCGCCCTTAAGCGGGAGACGGCAGCCTACAACAGTCAAATATATTGCAGCTTATCACTTCTTTTGAGGGAGGTACAGTTATTCCAGATAGGGGAATGGGTAGGTTAAGATATTCCAGGGTGGGGAATGCTTATGGGCAAGGCATTATGCTTGATCGGAGGCGGATGAAGTGGCAAAAAAGGCTCGGCCTACACCATGACCATGCAACTCGTCAACCCAAAGTGAATATGAGCCACACAGGTTGGTTGAAATGGCGCAGCATGAATGATAGAACCTGGATCCAAGCGTCTCAGGATGCATTGCAGTGAAAACGTTCAACAATGTTCAGCGTGACCAATGTTTCTATCTTGGAAAATGAAATCGCATGCTGTATGGAGTGTTTTTGATATATCTTGTCTCAGGATTTGCTTGCAGTCCTACCATATCCCACAAAATGCAGAAGTGCAGTCAATGCAGCTTTTTACCTAAAATGGTAAAAATTGGTCAAAGCCTCATGCGGTTTATTACCTGCCCCTGGAATAACATCAATGGCAATTATAAGAATAATGCTGATAATAATACAAATTTTGTATGTATGTTTTCAGCCCTACAAAACCATAACTATAGAAGTTTAAATTTATACGTAAAGCTAGATATTTGTAGAAATATCTATATTGATATATAGCTATCTATTTATATAGCTAGATATATATCTATGCAGTAACATACATTAGATAGATAGATAGATAGATAGATAGACTGTATATAAGCCTGCAAGTCTTGCACTTGAAGCAGCTTTATGATGTCATTAAGGCTCGATGGTGACACGCGCACCCGGAACAAGGATCACAGGTTGTTAGCGGCCATTTTTCCATCAGTCTCCACTGGAGCTAGAAGTGAGCAGACAGATACTCCTATAGACGCTGCTGGAGCCAGATCATTTGTCTCTGTGATGGACAACGTTTGAAATTCGCCCTTAAGCGGGATACGGCAGCCTACAACAGTCAAATTGATCGCTGCTTATCACTTCTTTTGTGGTAGGTACAGTTATTCCAGATAGGGGAATGGGTAGGTTAAGTTATTCCAGGGAGGGGAATGCTTATGGGCAAGGCATTATGCTTGATCGGAGGCGGATGAAGTGGCAAAAAAGGCTCGGCCTACACCATGACCATGCCAATTGTCAACCCAAAGTGAATATGAGCCACACAGGTTGGTTGAAATAGCGCAACATGAATGATGGAACCTGGATCCAAGCGTCCCAGGATGCATTGCAGCGAAAACGTTCAACAATGTTCAGCGTGACCAATGTTTCTATCTTGGAAAATGAAATTGCATGCTGTATGGAGTGTTTTTGATATATCTTGTCTCAGGATTTGCTTGCAGTCCTACCATATCCCACAAAATGCAGAAGTGCAGTCAATGCAGCTTTTTACCTAAAATGGTAAAAATTGGTCAAAGCCTCATGCGGTTTATTACCTGTCCCTGGAATAACATCAATGGCAATTATAAGAATAATGCTGATAATAATACAAATTTTGTATGTATGTTTTCAGCCCTACAAAACCATAACTATAGAAGTTTAAATTTATACGTAAAGCTAGATATTTGTAGAAATATCTATATTGATATATAGCTATCTATTTATATAGCTAGATATATATCTATGCAGTAACATACATTAGATAGATAGATAGATAGATAGATAGATAGACTGTATATAAGCCTGCAAGTCTTGCACTTGAAGCAGCTTTATGATGTCATTAAGGCTCGATGGTGACACGCGCACCCGGAACAAGGACCACAGGTTGTTAGCGGCCATTTTTCCATCAGTCTCCACTGGAGCTAGAAGTGAGCAGACAGATACTCCTATAGACGCGGCTGGAGCCAGATCATTTGTCTCTGTGATGGACAACGTTTGAAATTCGCCCTTAAGCGGGAGACGGCAGCCTACAACAGTCAAATATATTGCGGCTTATCACTTCTTTTGAGGGAGGTACAGTTATTCCAGATAGGGGAATGGGTAGGTTAAGATATTCCAGGGTGGGGAATGCTTATGGGCAAGGCATTATGCTTGATCGGAGGCGGATGAAGTGGCAAAAAAGGCTCGGCCTACACCATGACCATGCAACTCGTCAACCCAAAGTGAATATGAGCCACACAGGTTGGTTGAAATGGCGCAGCATGAATGATAGAACCTGGATCCAAGCGTCTCAGGATGCATTGCAGCGAAAACGTTCAACAATGTTCAGCGTGACCAATGTTTCTATCTTGGAAAATGAAATCGCATGCTGTATGGAGTGTTTTTGATATATCTTGTCTCAGGATTTGCTTGCAGTCCTACCATATCCCACAAAATGCAGAAGTGCAGTCAATGCAGCTTTTTACCTAAAATGGTAAAAATTGGTCAAAGCCTCATGCGGTTTATTACCTGCCCCTGGAATAACATCAATGGCAATTATAAGAATAATGCTGATAATAATACAAATTTTGTATGTATGTTTTCAGCCCTACAAAACCATAACTATAGAAGTTTAAATTTATACGTAAAGCTAGATATTTGTAGAAATATCTATATTGATATATAGCTATCTATTTATATAGCTAGATATATATCTATGCAGTAACATACATTAGATAGATAGATAGATAGATAGATAGATAGACTGTATATAAGCCTGCAAGTCTTGCACTTGAAGCAGCTTTATGATGTCATTAAGGCTCGATGGTGACACGCGCACCCGGAACAAGGATCACAGGTTGTTAGCGGCCATTTTTCCATCAGTCTCCACTGGAGCTAGAAGTGAGCAGACAGATACTCCTATAGACGCTGCTGGAGCCAGATCATTTGTCTCTGTGATGGACAACGTTTGAAATTCGCCCTTAAGCG
Organism: Eleutherodactylus coqui; assembly: GCF_035609145.1. Lineage (NCBI taxonomy): Eukaryota > Metazoa > Chordata > Amphibia > Anura > Eleutherodactylidae > Eleutherodactylus > Eleutherodactylus coqui. Next base: position 255,213 of record NW_027101823.1, read on the forward strand.
GGATACGGCAGCCTACAACAGTCAAATTGATCGCTGCTTATCACTTCTTTTGTGGTAGGTACAGTTATTCCAGATAGGGGAATGGGTAGGTTAAGTTATTCCAGGGAGGGGAATGCTTATGGGCAAGGCATTATGCTTGATCGGAGGCGGATGAAGTGGCAAAAAAGGCTCGGCCTACACCATGACCATGCCAATCGTCAACCCAAAGTGAATATGAGCCACACAGGTTGGTTGAAATAGCGCAACATGAATGATGGAACCTGGATCCAAGCGTCCCAGGATGCATTGCAGCGAAAACGTTCAACAATGTTCAGCGTGACCAATGTTTCTATCTTGGAAAATGAAATTGCATGCTGTATGGAGTGTTTTTGACATATCTTGTCTCAGGATTTGCTTGCAGTCCTACCATATCCCACAAAATGCAGAAGTGCAGTCAATGCAGCTTTTTACCTAAAATGGTAAAAATTGGTCAAAGACTCATGCGGTTTATTACCTGCCCCTGGAATAACATCAATGGCAATTATAAGAATAATGCTGATAATAATACAAATTTTGTATGTATGTTTTGAGCCCTACAAAACCATAACTATAGAAGTTTAAATTTATACGTAAAGCTAGATATTTGTAGAAATATCTATATTGATATATAGCTATCTATTTATATAGCTAGATATATATCTATGCAGTAACATACATTAGATAGATAGATAGATAGATAGATAGATAGATAGATAGATAGACTGTATATAAGCCTGCAAGTCTTGCACTTGAAGCAGCTTTATGATGTCATTAAGGCTCGATGGTGACACGCGCACCCGGAACAAGGACCACAGGTTGTTAGCGGCCATTTTTCCATCAGTCTCCACTGGAGCTAGAAGTGAGCAGACAGATACTCCTATAGACGCGGCTGGAGCCAGATCATTTGTCTCTGTGATGGACAACGTTTGAAATTCGCCCTTAAGCGGGAGACGGCAGCCTACAACAGTCAAATATATTGCGGCTTATCACTTCTTTTGAGGGAGGTACAGTTATTCCAGATAGGGGAATGGGTAGGTTAAGATATTCCAGGGTGGGGAATGCTTATGGGCAAGGCATTATGCTTGATCGGAGGCGGATGAAGTGGCAAAAAAGGCTCGGCCTACACCATGACCATGCAACTCGTCAACCCAAAGTGAATATGAGCCACACAGGTTGGTTGAAATGGCGCAGCATGAATGATAGAACCTGGATCCAAGCGTCTCAGGATGCATTGCAGCGAAAACGTTCAACAATGTTCAGCGTGACCAATGTTTCTATCTTGGAAAATGAAATCGCATGCTGTATGGAGTGTTTTTGATATATCTTGTCTCAGGATTTGCTTGCAGTCCTACCATATCCCACAAAATGCAGAAGTGCAGTCAATGCAGCTTTTTACCTAAAATGGTAAAAATTGGTCAAAGCCTCATGCGGTTTATTACCTGCCCCTGGAATAACATCAATGGCAATTATAAGAATAATGCTGATAATAATACAAATTTTGTATGTATGTTTTCAGCCCTACAAAACCATAACTATAGAAGTTTAAATTTATACGTAAAGCTAGATATTTGTAGAAATATCTATATTGATATATAGCTATCTATTTATATAGCTAGATATATATCTATGCAGTAACATACATTAGATAGATAGATAGATAGATAGATAGATAGACTGTATATAAGCCTGCAAGTCTTGCACTTGAAGCAGCTTTATGATGTCATTAAGGCTCGATGGTGACACGCGCACCCGGAACAAGGATCACAGGTTGTTAGCGGCCATTTTTCCATCAGTCTCCACTGGAGCTAGAAGTGAGCAGACAGATACTCCTATAGACGCTGCTGGAGCCAGATCATTTGTCTCTGTGATGGACAACGTTTGAAATTCGCCCTTAAGCGGGATACGGCAGCCTACAACAGTCAAATTGATCGCTGCTTATCACTTCTTTTGTGGTAGGTACAGTTATTCCAGATAGGGGAATGGGTAGGTTAAGTTATTCCAGGGAGGGGAATGCTTATGGGCAAGGCATTATGCTTGATCGGAGGCGGATGAAGTGGCAAAAAAGGCTCGGCCTACACCATGACCATGCCAATTGTCAACCCAAAGTGAATATGAGCCACACAGGTTGGTTGAAATAGCGCAACATGAATGATGGAACCTGGATCCAAGCGTCCCAGGATGCATTGCAGCGAAAACGTTCAACAATGTTCAGCGTGACCAATGTTTCAATCTTGGAAAATGAAATTGCATGCTGTATGGAGTGTTTTTGATATATCTTGTCTCAGGATTTGCTTGCAGTCCTACCATATCCCACAAAATGCAGAAGTGCAGTCAATGCAGCTTTTTACCTAAAATGGTAAAAATTGGTCAAAGCCTCATGCGGTTTATTACCTGTCCCTGGAATAACATCAATGGCAATTATAAGAATAATGCTGATAATAATACAAATTTTGTATGTATGTTTTCAGCCCTACAAAACCATAACTATAGAAGTTTAAATTTATACGTAAAGCTAGATATTTGTAGAAATATCTATATTGATATATAGCTATCTATTTATATAGCTAGATATATATCTATGCAGTAACATACATTAGATAGATAGATAGATAGATAGATAGATAGACTGTATATAAGCCTGCAAGTCTTGCACTTGAAGCAGCTTTATGATGTCATTAAGGCTCGATGGTGACACGCGCACCCGGAACAAGGACCACAGGTTGTTAGCGGCCATTTTTCCATCAGTCTCCACTGGAGCTAGAAGTGAGCAGACAGATACTCCTATAGACGCGGCTGGAGCCAGATCATTTGTCTCTGTGATGGACAACGTTTGAAATTCGCCCTTAAGCGGGAGACGGCAGCCTACAACAGTCAAATATATTGCGGCTTATCACTTCTTTTGAGGGAGGTACAGTTATTCCAGATAGGGGAATGGGTAGGTTAAGATATTCCAGGGTGGGGAATGCTTATGGGCAAGGCATTATGCTTGATCGGAGGCGGATGAAGTGGCAAAAAAGGCTCGGCCTACACCATGACCATGCAACTCGTCAACCCAAAGTGAATATGAGCCACACAGGTTGGTTGAAATGGCGCAGCATGAATGATAGAACCTGGATCCAAGCGTCTCAGGATGCATTGCAGCGAAAACGTTCAACAATGTTCAGCGTGACCAATGTTTCTATCTTGGAAAATGAAATCGCATGCTGTATGGAGTGTTTTTGATATATCTTGTCTCAGGATTTGCTTGCAGTCCTACCATATCCCACAAAATGCAGAAGTGCAGTCAATGCAGCTTTTTACCTAAAATGGTAAAAATTGGTCAAAGCCTCATGCGGTTTATTACCTGCCCCTGGAATAACATCAATGGCAATTATAAGAATAATGCTGATAATAATACAAATTTTGTATGTATGTTTTCAGCCCTACAAAACCATAACTATAGAAGTTTAAATTTATACGTAAAGCTAGATATTTGTAGAAATATCTATATTGATATATAGCTATCTATTTATATAGCTAGATATATATCTATGCAGTAACATACATTAGATAGATAGATAGATAGATAGATAGATAGACTGTATATAAGCCTGCAAGTCTTGCACTTGAAGCAGCTTTATGATGTCATTAAGGCTCGATGGTGACACGCGCACCCGGAACAAGGATCACAGGTTGTTAGCGGCCATTTTTCCATCAGTCTCCACTGGAGCTAGAAGTGAGCAGACAGATACTCCTATAGACGCTGCTGGAGCCAGATCATTTGTCTCTGTGATGGACAACGTTTGAAATTCGCCCTTAAGCGGGATACGGCAGCCTACAACAGTCAAATTGATCGCTGCTTATCACTTCTTTTGTGGTAGGTACAGTTATTCCAGATAGGGGAATGGGTAGGTTAAGTTATTCCAGGGAGGGGAATGCTTATGGGCAAGGCATTATGCTTGATCGGAGGCGGATGAAGTGGCAAAAAAGGCTCGGCCTACACCATGACCATGCCAATTGTCAACCCAAAGTGAATATGAGCCACACAGGTTGGTTGAAATAGCGCAACATGAATGATGGAACCTGGATCCAAGCGTCCCAGGATGCATTGCAGCGAAAACGTTCAACAATGTTCAGCGTGACCAATGTTTCTATCTTGGAAAATGAAATTGCATGCTGTATGGAGTGTTTTTGATATATCTTGTCTCAGGATTTGCTTGCAGTCCTACCATATCCCACAAAATGCAGAAGTGCAGTCAATGCAGCTTTTTACCTAAAATGGTAAAAATTGGTCAAAGCCTCATGCGGTTTATTACCTGTCCCTGGAATAACATCAATGGCAATTATAAGAATAATGCTGATAATAATACAAATTTTGTATGTATGTTTTCAGCCCTACAAAACCATAACTATAGAAGTTTAAATTTATACGTAAAGCTAGATATTTGTAGAAATATCTATATTGATATATAGCTATCTATTTATATAGCTAGATATATATCTATGCAGTAACATACATTAGATAGATAGATAGATAGATAGATAGATAGATAGACTGTATATAAGCCTGCAAGTCTTGCACTTGAAGCAGCTTTATGATGTCATTAAGGCTCGATGGTGACACGCGCACCCGGAACAAGGACCACAGGTTGTTAGCGGCCATTTTTCCATCAGTCTCCACTGGAGCTAGAAGTGAGCAGACAGATACTCCTATAGACGCGGCTGGAGCCAGATCATTTGTCTCTGTGATGGACAACGTTTGAAATTCGCCCTTAAGCGGGAGACGGCAGCCTACAACAGTCAAATATATTGCGGCTTATCACTTCTTTTGAGGGAGGTACAGTTATTCCAGATAGGGGAATGGGTAGGTTAAGATATTCCAGGGTGGGGAATGCTTATGGGCAAGGCATTATGCTTGATCGGAGGCGGATGAAGTGGCAAAAAAGGCTCGGCCTACACCATGACCATGCAACTCGTCAACCCAAAGTGAATATGAGCCACACAGGTTGGTTGAAATGGCGCAGCATGAATGATAGAACCTGGATCCAAGCGTCTCAGGATGCATTGCAGCGAAAACGTTCAACAATGTTCAGCGTGACCAATGTTTCTATCTTGGAAAATGAAATCGCATGCTGTATGGAGTGTTTTTGATATATCTTGTCTCAGGATTTGCTTGCAGTCCTACCATATCCCACAAAATGCAGAAGTGCAGTCAATGCAGCTTTTTACCTAAAATGGTAAAAATTGGTCAAAGCCTCATGCGGTTTATTACCTGCCCCTGGAATAACATCAATGGCAATTATAAGAATAATGCTGATAATAATACAAATTTTGTATGTATGTTTTCAGCCCTACAAAACCATAACTATAGAAGTTTAAATTTATACGTAAAGCTAGATATTTGTAGAAATATCTATATTGATATATAGCTATCTATTTATATAGCTAGATATATATCTATGCAGTAACATACATTAGATAGATAGATAGATAGATAGATAGACTGTATATAAGCCTGCAAGTCTTGCACTTGAAGCAGCTTTATGATGTCATTAAGGCTCGATGGTGACACGCGCACCCGGAACAAGGATCACAGGTTGTTAGCGGCCATTTTTCCATCAGTCTCCACTGGAGCTAGAAGTGAGCAGACAGATACTCCTATAGACGCTGCTGGAGCCAGATCATTTGTCTCTGTGATGGACAACGTTTGAAATTCGCCCTTAAGCGGGATACGGCAGCCTACAACAGTCAAATTGATCGCTGCTTATCACTTCTTTTGTGGTAGGTACAGTTATTCCAGATAGGGGAATGGGTAGGTTAAGTTATTCCAGGGAGGGGAATGCTTATGGGCAAGGCATTATGCTTGATCGGAGGCGGATGAAGTGGCAAAAAAGGCTCGGCCTACACCATGACCATGCCAATTGTCAACCCAAAGTGAATATGAGCCACACAGGTTGGTTGAAATAGCGCAACATGAATGATGGAACCTGGATCCAAGCGTCCCAGGATGCATTGCAGCGAAAACGTTCAACAATGTTCAGCGTGACCAATGTTTCTATCTTGGAAAATGAAATTGCATGCTGTATGGAGTGTTTTTGATATATCTTGTCTCAGGATTTGCTTGCAGTCCTACCATATCCCACAAAATGCAGAAGTGCAGTCAATGCAGCTTTTTACCTAAAATGGTAAAAATTGGTCAAAGCCTCATGCGGTTTATTACCTGTCCCTGGAATAACATCAATGGCAATTATAAGAATAATGCTGATAATAATACAAATTTTGTATGTATGTTTTCAGCCCTACAAAACCATAACTATAGAAGTTTAAATTTATACGTAAAGCTAGATATTTGTAGAAATATCTATATTGATATATAGCTATCTATTTATATAGCTAGATATATATCTATGCAGTAACATACATTAGATAGATAGATAGATAGATAGATAGATAGATAGACTGTATATAAGCCTGCAAGTCTTGCACTTGAAGCAGCTTTATGATGTCATTAAGGCTCGATGGTGACACGCGCACCCGGAACAAGGACCACAGGTTGTTAGCGGCCATTTTTCCATCAGTCTCCACTGGAGCTAGAAGTGAGCAGACAGATACTCCTATAGACGCGGCTGGAGCCAGATCATTTGTCTCTGTGATGGACAACGTTTGAAATTCGCCCTTAAGCGGGAGACGGCAGCCTACAACAGTCAAATATATTGCGGCTTATCACTTCTTTTGAGGGAGGTACAGTTATTCCAGATAGGGGAATGGGTAGGTTAAGATATTCCAGGGTGGGGAATGCTTATGGGCAAGGCATTATGCTTGATCGGAGGCGGATGAAGTGGCAAAAAAGGCTCGGCCTACACCATGACCATGCAACTCGTCAACCCAAAGTGAATATGAGCCACACAGGTTGGTTGAAATGGCGCAGCATGAATGATAGAACCTGGATCCAAGCGTCTCAGGATGCATTGCAGTGAAAACGTTCAACAATGTTCAGCGTGACCAATGTTTCTATCTTGGAAAATGAAATCGCATGCTGTATGGAGTGTTTTTGATATATCTTGTCTCAGGATTTGCTTGCAGTCCTACCATATCCCACAAAATGCAGAAGTGCAGTCAATGCAGCTTTTTACCTAAAATGGTAAAAATTGGTCAAAGCCTCATGCGGTTTATTACCTGCCCCTGGAATAACATCAATGGCAATTATAAGAATAATGCTGATAATAATACAAATTTTGTATGTATGTTTTCAGCCCTACAAAACCATAACTATAGAAGTTTAAATTTATACGTAAAGCTAGATATTTGTAGAAATATCTATATTGATATATAGCTATCTATTTATATAGCTAGATATATATCTATGCAGTAACATACATTAGATAGATAGATAGATAGATAGACTGTATATAAGCCTGCAAGTCTTGCACTTGAAGCAGCTTTATGATGTCATTAAGGCTCGATGGTGACACGCGCACCCGGAACAAGGATCACAGGTTGTTAGCGGCCATTTTTCCATCAGTCTCCACTGGAGCTAGAAGTGAGCAGACAGATACTCCTATAGACGCTGCTGGAGCCAGATCATTTGTCTCTGTGATGGACAACGTTTGAAATTCGCCCTTAAGCGGGATACGGCAGCCTACAACAGTCAAATTGATCGCTGCTTATCACTTCTTTTGTGGTAGGTACAGTTATTCCAGATAGGGGAATGGGTAGGTTAAGTTATTCCAGGGAGGGGAATGCTTATGGGCAAGGCATTATGCTTGATCGGAGGCGGATGAAGTGGCAAAAAAGGCTCGGCCTACACCATGACCATGCCAATTGTCAACCCAAAGTGAATATGAGCCACACAGGTTGGTTGAAATAGCGCAACATGAATGATGGAACCTGGATCCAAGCGTCCCAGGATGCATTGCAGCGAAAACGTTCAACAATGTTCAGCGTGACCAATGTTTCTATCTTGGAAAATGAAATTGCATGCTGTATGGAGTGTTTTTGATATATCTTGTCTCAGGATTTGCTTGCAGTCCTACCATATCCCACAAAATGCAGAAGTGCAGTCAATGCAGCTTTTTACCTAAAATGGTAAAAATTGGTCAAAGCCTCATGCGGTTTATTACCTGTCCCTGGAATAACATCAATGGCAATTATAAGAATAATGCTGATAATAATACAAATTTTGTATGTATGTTTTCAGCCCTACAAAACCATAACTATAGAAGTTTAAATTTATACGTAAAGCTAGATATTTGTAGAAATATCTATATTGATATATAGCTATCTATTTATATAGCTAGATATATATCTATGCAGTAACATACATTAGATAGATAGATAGATAGATAGATAGATAGATAGATAGATAGACTGTATATAAGCCTGCAAGTCTTGCACTTGAAGCAGCTTTATGATGTCATTAAGGCTCGATGGTGACACGCGCACCCGGAACAAGGACCACAGGTTGTTAGCGGCCATTTTTCCATCAGTCTCCACTGGAGCTAGAAGTGAGCAGACAGATACTCCTATAGACGCGGCTGGAGCCAGATCATTTGTCTCTGTGATGGACAACGTTTGAAATTCGCCCTTAAGCGGGAGACGGCAGCCTACAACAGTCAAATATATTGCGGCTTATCACTTCTTTTGAGGGAGGTACAGTTATTCCAGATAGGGGAATGGGTAGGTTAAGATATTCCAGGGTGGGGAATGCTTATGGGCAAGGCATTATGCTTGATCGGAGGCGGATGAAGTGGCAAAAAAGGCTCGGCCTACACCATGACCATGCAACTCGTCAACCCAAAGTGAATATGAGCCACACAGGTTGGTTGAAATGGCGCAGCATGAATGATAGAACCTGGATCCAAGCGTCTCAGGATGCATTGCAGTGAAAACGTTCAACAATGTTCAGCGTGACCAATGTTTCTATCTTGGAAAATGAAATCGCATGCTGTATGGAGTGTTTTTGATATATCTTGTCTCAGGATTTGCTTGCAGTCCTACCATATCCCACAAAATGCAGAAGTGCAGTCAATGCAGCTTTTTACCTAAAATGGTAAAAATTGGTCAAAGCCTCATGCGGTTTATTACCTGCCCCTGGAATAACATCAATGGCAATTATAAGAATAATGCTGATAATAATACAAATTTTGTATGTATGTTTTCAGCCCTACAAAACCATAACTATAGAAGTTTAAATTTATACGTAAAGCTAGATATTTGTAGAAATATCTATATTGATATATAGCTATCTATTTATATAGCTAGATATATATCTATGCAGTAACATACATTAGATAGATAGATAGATAGATAGACTGTATATAAGCCTGCAAGTCTTGCACTTGAAGCAGCTTTATGATGTCATTAAGGCTCGATGGTGACACGCGCACCCGGAACAAGGATCACAGGTTGTTAGCGGCCATTTTTCCATCAGTCTCCACTGGAGCTAGAAGTGAGCAGACAGATACTCCTATAGACGCTGCTGGAGCCAGATCATTTGTCTCTGTGATGGACAACGTTTGAAATTCGCCCTTAAGCGGGATACGGCAGCCTACAACAGTCAAATTGATCGCTGCTTATCACTTCTTTTGTGGTAGGTACAGTTATTCCAGATAGGGGAATGGGTAGGTTAAGTTATTCCAGGGAGGGGAATGCTTATGGGCAAGGCATTATGCTTGATCGGAGGCGGATGAAGTGGCAAAAAAGGCTCGGCCTACACCATGACCATGCCAATTGTCAACCCAAAGTGAATATGAGCCACACAGGTTGGTTGAAATAGCGCAACATGAATGATGGAACCTGGATCCAAGCGTCCCAGGATGCATTGCAGCGAAAACGTTCAACAATGTTCAGCGTGACCAATGTTTCTATCTTGGAAAATGAAATTGCATGCTGTATGGAGTGTTTTTGATATATCTTGTCTCAGGATTTGCTTGCAGTCCTACCATATCCCACAAAATGCAGAAGTGCAGTCAATGCAGCTTTTTACCTAAAATGGTAAAAATTGGTCAAAGCCTCATGCGGTTTATTACCTGTCCCTGGAATAACATCAATGGCAATTATAAGAATAATGCTGATAATAATACAAATTTTGTATGTATGTTTTCAGCCCTACAAAACCATAACTATAGAAGTTTAAATTTATACGTAAAGCTAGATATTTGTAGAAATATCTATATTGATATATAGCTATCTATTTATATAGCTAGATATATATCTATGCAGTAACATACATTAGATAGATAGATAGATAGATAGATAGATAGACTGTATATAAGCCTGCAAGTCTTGCACTTGAAGCAGCTTTATGATGTCATTAAGGCTCGATGGTGACACGCGCACCCGGAACAAGGACCACAGGTTGTTAGCGGCCATTTTTCCATCAGTCTCCACTGGAGCTAGAAGTGAGCAGACAGATACTCCTATAGACGCGGCTGGAGCCAGATCATTTGTCTCTGTGATGGACAACGTTTGAAATTCGCCCTTAAGCGGGAGACGGCAGCCTACAACAGTCAAATATATTGCGGCTTATCACTTCTTTTGAGGGAGGTACAGTTATTCCAGATAGGGGAATGGGTAGGTTAAGATATTCCAGGGTGGGGAATGCTTATGGGCAAGGCATTATGCTTGATCGGAGGCGGATGAAGTGGCAAAAAAGGCTCGGCCTACACCATGACCATGCAACTCGTCAACCCAAAGTGAATATGAGCCACACAGGTTGGTTGAAATGGCGCAGCATGAATGATAGAACCTGGATCCAAGCGTCTCAGGATGCATTGCAGCGAAAACGTTCAACAATGTTCAGCGTGACCAATGTTTCTATCTTGGAAAATGAAATCGCATGCTGTATGGAGTGTTTTTGATATATCTTGTCTCAGGATTTGCTTGCAGTCCTACCATATCCCACAAAATGCAGAAGTGCAGTCAATGCAGCTTTTTACCTAAAATGGTAAAAATTGGTCAAAGCCTCATGCGGTTTATTACCTGCCCCTGGAATAACATCAATGGCAATTATAAGAATAATGCTGATAATAATACAAATTTTGTATGTATGTTTTCAGCCCTACAAAACCATAACTATAGAAGTTTAAATTTATACGTAAAGCTAGATATTTGTAGAAATATCTATATTGATATATAGCTATCTATTTATATAGCTAGATATATATCTATGCAGTAACATACATTAGATAGATAGATAGATAGATAGATAGACTGTATATAAGCCTGCAAGTCTTGCACTTGAAGCAGCTTTATGATGTCATTAAGGCTCGATGGTGACACGCGCACCCGGAACAAGGATCACAGGTTGTTAGCGGCCATTTTTCCATCAGTCTCCACTGGAGCTAGAAGTGAGCAGACAGATACTCCTATAGACGCTGCTGGAGCCAGATCATTTGTCTCTGTGATGGACAACGTTTGAAATTCGCCCTTAAGCGGGATACGGCAGCCTACAACAGTCAAATTGATCGCTGCTTATCACTTCTTTTGTGGTAGGTACAGTTATTCCAGATAGGGGAATGGGTAGGTTAAGTTATTCCAGGGAGGGGAATGCTTATGGGCAAGGCATTATGCTTGATCGGAGGCGGATGAAGTGGCAAAAAAGGCTCGGCCTACACCATGACCATGCCAATCGTCAACCCAAAGTGAATATGAGCCACACAGGTTGGTTGAAATAGCGCAACATGAATGATGGAACCTGGATCCAAGCGTCCCAGGATGCATTGCAGCGAAAACGTTCAACAATGTTCAGCGTGACCAATGTTTCTATCTTGGAAAATGAAATTGCATGCTGTATGGAGTGTTTTTGACATATCTTGTCTCAGGATTTGCTTGCAGTCCTACCATATCCCACAAAATGCAGAAGTGCAGTCAATGCAGCTTTTTACCTAAAATGGTAAAAATTGGTCAAAGACTCATGCGGTTTATTACCTGCCCCTGGAATAACATCAATGGCAATTATAAGAATAATGCTGATAATAATACAAATTTTGTATGTATGTTTTGAGCCCTACAAAACCATAACTATAGAAGTTTAAATTTATACGTAAAGCTAGATATTTGTAGAAATATCTATATTGATATATAGCTATCTATTTATATAGCTAGATATATATCTATGCAGTAACATACATTAGATAGATAGATAGATAGATAGATAGATAGATAGACTGTATATAAGCCTGCAAGTCTTGCACTTGAAGCAGCTTTATGATGTCATTAAGGCTCGATGGTGACACGCGCACCCGGAACAAGGACCACAGGTTGTTAGCGGCCATTTTTCCATCAGTCTCCACTGGAGCTAGAAGTGAGCAGACAGATACTCCTATAGACGCGGCTGGAGCCAGATCATTTGTCTCTGTGATGGACAACGTTTGAAATTCGCCCTTAAGCGGGAGACGGCAGCCTACAACAGTCAAATATATTGCGGCTTATCACTTCTTTTGAGGGAGGTACAGTTATTCCAGATAGGGGAATGGGTAGGTTAAGATATTCCAGGGTGGGGAATGCTTATGGGCAAGGCATTATGCTTGATCGGAGGCGGATGAAGTGGCAAAAAAGGCTCGGCCTACACCATGACCATGCAACTCGTCAACCCAAAGTGAATATGAGCCACACAGGTTGGTTGAAATGGCGCAGCATGAATGATAGAACCTGGATCCAAGCGTCTCAGGATGCATTGCAGCGAAAACGTTCAACAATGTTCAGCGTGACCAATGTTTCTATCTTGGAAAATGAAATCGCATGCTGTATGGAGTGTTTTTGATATATCTTGTCTCAGGATTTGCTTGCAGTCCTACCATATCCCACAAAATGCAGAAGTGCAGTCAATGCAGCTTTTTACCTAAAATGGTAAAAATTGGTCAAAGCCTCATGCGGTTTATTACCTGCCCCTGGAATAACATCAATGGCAATTATAAGAATAATGCTGATAATAATACAAATTTTGTATGTATGTTTTCAGCCCTACAAAACCATAACTATAGAAGTTTAAATTTATACGTAAAGCTAGATATTTGTAGAAATATCTATATTGATATATAGCTATCTATTTATATAGCTAGATATATATCTATGCAGTAACATACATTAGATAGATAGATAGATAGATAGATAGATAGACTGTATATAAGCCTGCAAGTCTTGCACTTGAAGCAGCTTTATGATGTCATTAAGGCTCGATGGTGACACGCGCACCCGGAACAAGGATCACAGGTTGTTAGCGGCCATTTTTCCATCAGTCTCCACTGGAGCTAGAAGTGAGCAGACAGATACTCCTATAGACGCTGCTGGAGCCAGATCATTTGTCTCTGTGATGGACAACGTTTGAAATTCGCCCTTAAGCGGGATACGGCAGCCTACAACAGTCAAATTGATCGCTGCTTATCACTTCTTTTGTGGTAGGTACAGTTATTCCAGATAGGGGAATGGGTAGGTTAAGTTATTCCAGGGAGGGGAATGCTTATGGGCAAGGCATTATGCTTGATCGGAGGCGGATGAAGTGGCAAAAAAGGCTCGGCCTACACCATGACCATGCCAATTGTCAACCCAAAGTGAATATGAGCCACACAGGTTGGTTGAAATAGCGCAACATGAATGATGGAACCTGGATCCAAGCGTCCCAGGATGCATTGCAGCGAAAACGTTCAACAATGTTCAGCGTGACCAATGTTTCAATCTTGGAAAATGAAATTGCATGCTGTATGGAGTGTTTTTGATATATCTTGTCTCAGGATTTGCTTGCAGTCCTACCATATCCCACAAAATGCAGAAGTGCAGTCAATGCAGCTTTTTACCTAAAATGGTAAAAATTGGTCAAAGCCTCATGCGGTTTATTACCTGTCCCTGGAATAACATCAATGGCAATTATAAGAATAATGCTGATAATAATACAAATTTTGTATGTATGTTTTCAGCCCTACAAAACCATAACTATAGAAGTTTAAATTTATACGTAAAGCTAGATATTTGTAGAAATATCTATATTGATATATAGCTATCTATTTATATAGCTAGATATATATCTATGCAGTAACATACATTAGATAGATAGATAGATAGATAGATAGATAGACTGTATATAAGCCTGCAAGTCTTGCACTTGAAGCAGCTTTATGATGTCATTAAGGCTCGATGGTGACACGCGCACCCGGAACAAGGACCACAGGTTGTTAGCGGCCATTTTTCCATCAGTCTCCACTGGAGCTAGAAGTGAGCAGACAGATACTCCTATAGACGCGGCTGGAGCCAGATCATTTGTCTCTGTGATGGACAACGTTTGAAATTCGCCCTTAAGCGGGAGACGGCAGCCTACAACAGTCAAATATATTGCGGCTTATCACTTCTTTTGAGGGAGGTACAGTTATTCCAGATAGGGGAATGGGTAGGTTAAGATATTCCAGGGTGGGGAATGCTTATGGGCAAGGCATTATGCTTGATCGGAGGCGGATGAAGTGGCAAAAAAGGCTCGGCCTACACCATGACCATGCAACTCGTCAACCCAAAGTGAATATGAGCCACACAGGTTGGTTGAAATGGCGCAGCATGAATGATAGAACCTGGATCCAAGCGTCTCAGGATGCATTGCAGCGAAAACGTTCAACAATGTTCAGCGTGACCAATGTTTCTATCTTGGAAAATGAAATCGCATGCTGTATGGAGTGTTTTTGATATATCTTGTCTCAGGATTTGCTTGCAGTCCTACCATATCCCACAAAATGCAGAAGTGCAGTCAATGCAGCTTTTTACCTAAAATGGTAAAAATTGGTCAAAGCCTCATGCGGTTTATTACCTGCCCCTGGAATAACATCAATGGCAATTATAAGAATAATGCTGATAATAATACAAATTTTGTATGTATGTTTTCAGCCCTACAAAACCATAACTATAGAAGTTTAAATTTATACGTAAAGCTAGATATTTGTAGAAATATCTATATTGATATATAGCTATCTATTTATATAGCTAGATATATATCTATGCAGTAACATACATTAGATAGATAGATAGATAGATAGATAGACTGTATATAAGCCTGCAAGTCTTGCACTTGAAGCAGCTTTATGATGTCATTAAGGCTCGATGGTGACACGCGCACCCGGAACAAGGATCACAGGTTGTTAGCGGCCATTTTTCCATCAGTCTCCACTGGAGCTAGAAGTGAGCAGACAGATACTCCTATAGACGCTGCTGGAGCCAGATCATTTGTCTCTGTGATGGACAACGTTTGAAATTCGCCCTTAAGCGGGATACGGCAGCCTACAACAGTCAAATTGATCGCTGCTTATCACTTCTTTTGTGGTAGGTACAGTTATTCCAGATAGGGGAATGGGTAGGTTAAGTTATTCCAGGGAGGGGAATGCTTATGGGCAAGGCATTATGCTTGATCGGAGGCGGATGAAGTGGCAAAAAAGGCTCGGCCTACACCATGACCATGCCAATTGTCAACCCAAAGTGAATATGAGCCACACAGGTTGGTTGAAATAGCGCAACATGAATGATGGAACCTGGATCCAAGCGTCCCAGGATGCATTGCAGCGAAAACGTTCAACAATGTTCAGCGTGACCAATGTTTCTATCTTGGAAAATGAAATTGCATGCTGTATGGAGTGTTTTTGATATATCTTGTCTCAGGATTTGCTTGCAGTCCTACCATATCCCACAAAATGCAGAAGTGCAGTCAATGCAGCTTTTTACCTAAAATGGTAAAAATTGGTCAAAGCCTCATGCGGTTTATTACCTGTCCCTGGAATAACATCAATGGCAATTATAAGAATAATGCTGATAATAATACAAATTTTGTATGTATGTTTTCAGCCCTACAAAACCATAACTATAGAAGTTTAAATTTATACGTAAAGCTAGATATTTGTAGAAATATCTATATTGATATATAGCTATCTATTTATATAGCTAGATATATATCTATGCAGTAACATACATTAGATAGATAGATAGATAGATAGATAGATAGACTGTATATAAGCCTGCAAGTCTTGCACTTGAAGCAGCTTTATGATGTCATTAAGGCTCGATGGTGACACGCGCACCCGGAACAAGGACCACAGGTTGTTAGCGGCCATTTTTCCATCAGTCTCCACTGGAGCTAGAAGTGAGCAGACAGATACTCCTATAGACGCGGCTGGAGCCAGATCATTTGTCTCTGTGATGGACAACGTTTGAAATTCGCCCTTAAGCGGGAGACGGCAGCCTACAACAGTCAAATATATTGCGGCTTATCACTTCTTTTGAGGGAGGTACAGTTATTCCAGATAGGGGAATGGGTAGGTTAAGATATTCCAGGGTGGGGAATGCTTATGGGCAAGGCATTATGCTTGATCGGAGGCGGATGAAGTGGCAAAAAAGGCTCGGCCTACACCATGACCATGCAACTCGTCAACCCAAAGTGAATATGAGCCACACAGGTTGGTTGAAATGGCGCAGCATGAATGATAGAACCTGGATCCAAGCGTCTCAGGATGCATTGCAGCGAAAACGTTCAACAATGTTCAGCGTGACCAATGTTTCTATCTTGGAAAATGAAATCGCATGCTGTATGGAGTGTTTTTGATATATCTTGTCTCAGGATTTGCTTGCAGTCCTACCATATCCCACAAAATGCAGAAGTGCAGTCAATGCAGCTTTTTACCTAAAATGGTAAAAATTGGTCAAAGCCTCATGCGGTTTATTACCTGCCCCTGGAATAACATCAATGGCAATTATAAGAATAATGCTGATAATAATACAAATTTTGTATGTATGTTTTCAGCCCTACAAAACCATAACTATAGAAGTTTAAATTTATACGTAAAGCTAGATATTTGTAGAAATATCTATATTGATATATAGCTATCTATTTATATAGCTAGATATATATCTATGCAGTAACATACATTAGATAGATAGATAGATAGATAGACTGTATATAAGCCTGCAAGTCTTGCACTTGAAGCAGCTTTATGATGTCATTAAGGCTCGATGGTGACACGCGCACCCGGAACAAGGATCACAGGTTGTTAGCGGCCATTTTTCCATCAGTCTCCACTGGAGCTAGAAGTGAGCAGACAGATACTCCTATAGACGCTGCTGGAGCCAGATCATTTGTCTCTGTGATGGACAACGTTTGAAATTCGCCCTTAAGCGGGATACGGCAGCCTACAACAGTCAAATTGATCGCTGCTTATCACTTCTTTTGTGGTAGGTACAGTTATTCCAGATAGGGGAATGGGTAGGTTAAGTTATTCCAGGGAGGGGAATGCTTATGGGCAAGGCATTATGCTTGATCGGAGGCGGATGAAGTGGCAAAAAAGGCTCGGCCTACACCATGACCATGCCAATTGTCAACCCAAAGTGAATATGAGCCACACAGGTTGGTTGAAATAGCGCAACATGAATGATGGAACCTGGATCCAAGCGTCCCAGGATGCATTGCAGCGAAAACGTTCAACAATGTTCAGCGTGACCAATGTTTCTATCTTGGAAAATGAAATTGCATGCTGTATGGAGTGTTTTTGATATATCTTGTCTCAGGATTTGCTTGCAGTCCTACCATATCCCACAAAATGCAGAAGTGCAGTCAATGCAGCTTTTTACCTAAAATGGTAAAAATTGGTCAAAGCCTCATGCGGTTTATTACCTGTCCCTGGAATAACATCAATGGCAATTATAAGAATAATGCTGATAATAATACAAATTTTGTATGTATGTTTTCAGCCCTACAAAACCATAACTATAGAAGTTTAAATTTATACGTAAAGCTAGATATTTGTAGAAATATCTATATTGATATATAGCTATCTATTTATATAGCTAGATATATATCTATGCAGTAACATACATTAGATAGATAGATAGATAGATAGATAGATAGATAGACTGTATATAAGCCTGCAAGTCTTGCACTTGAAGCAGCTTTATGATGTCATTAAGGCTCGATGGTGACACGCGCACCCGGAACAAGGACCACAGGTTGTTAGCGGCCATTTTTCCATCAGTCTCCACTGGAGCTAGAAGTGAGCAGACAGATACTCCTATAGACGCGGCTGGAGCCAGATCATTTGTCTCTGTGATGGACAACGTTTGAAATTCGCCCTTAAGCGGGAGACGGCAGCCTACAACAGTCAAATATATTGCGGCTTATCACTTCTTTTGAGGGAGGTACAGTTATTCCAGATAGGGGAATGGGTAGGTTAAGATATTCCAGGGTGGGGAATGCTTATGGGCAAGGCATTATGCTTGATCGGAGGCGGATGAAGTGGCAAAAAAGGCTCGGCCTACACCATGACCATGCAACTCGTCAACCCAAAGTGAATATGAGCCACACAGGTTGGTTGAAATGGCGCAGCATGAATGATAGAACCTGGATCCAAGCGTCTCAGGATGCATTGCAGCGAAAACGTTCAGCAATGTTCAGCGTGACCAATGTTTCTATCTTGGAAAATGAAATCGCATGCTGTATGGAGTGTTTTTGATATATCTTGTCTCAGGATTTGCTTGCAGTCCTACCATATCCCACAAAATGCAGAAGTGCAGTCAATGCAGCTTTTTACCTAAAATGGTAAAAATTGGTCAAAGCCTCATGCGGTTTATTACCTGCCCCTGGAATAACATCAATGGCAATTATAAGAATAATGCTGATAATAATACAAATTTTGTATGTATGTTTTCAGCCCTACAAAACCATAACTATAGAAGTTTAAATTTATACGTAAAGCTAGATATTTGTAGAAATATCTATATTGATATATAGCTATCTATTTATATAGCTAGATATATATCTATGCAGTAACATACATTAGATAGATAGATAGATAGATAGATAGATAGATAGATAGATAGATAGATAGATAGATAGATAGATAGACTGTATATAAGCCTGCAAGTCTTGCACTTGAAGCAGCTTTATGATGTCATTAAGGCTCGATGGTGACACGCGCACCCGGAACAAGGACCACAGGTTGTTAGCGGCCATTTTTCCATCAGTCTCCACTGGAGCTAGAAGTGAGCAGACAGATACTCCTATAGACGCGGCTGGAGCCAGATCATTTGTCTCTCTGATGGACAACGTTTGAAATTCGCCCTTAAGCGGGAGACGGCAGCCTACAACAGTCAAATATATTGCGGCTTATCACTTCTTTTGAGGGAGGTACAGTTATTCCAGATAGGGGAATGGGTAGGTTAAGATATTCCAGGGTGGGGAATGCTTATGGGCAAGGCATTATGCTTGATCGGAGGCGGATGAAGTGGCAAAAAAGGCTCGGCCTACACCATGACCATGCAACTCGTCAACCCAAAGTGAATATGAGCCACACAGGTTGGTTGAAATGGCGCAGCATGAATGATAGAACCTGGATCCAAGCGTCTCAGGATGCATTGCAGTGAAAACGTTCAACAATGTTCAGCGTGACCAATGTTTCTATCTTGGAAAATGAAATCGCATGCTGTATGGAGTGTTTTTGATATATCTTGTCTCAGGATTTGCTTGCAGTCCTACCATATCCCACAAAATGCAGAAGTGCAGTCAATGCAGCTTTTTACCTAAAATGGTAAAAATTGGTCAAAGCCTCATGCGGTTTATTACCTGCCCCTGGAATAACATCAATGGCAATTATAAGAATAATGCTGATAATAATACAAATTTTGTATGTATGTTTTCAGCCCTACAAAACCATAACTATAGAAGTTTAAATTTATACGTAAAGCTAGATATTTGTAGAAATATCTATATTGATATATAGCTATCTATTTATATAGCTAGATATATATCTATGCAGTAACATACATTAGATAGATAGATAGATAGATAGATAGATAGATAGATAGATAGATAGATAGATAGATAGACTGTATATAAGCCTGCAAGTCTTGCACTTGAAGCAGCTTTATGATGTCATTAAGGCTCGATGGTGACACGCGCACCCGGAACAAGGACCACAGGTTGTTAGCGGCCATTTTTCCATCAGTCTCCACTGGAGCTAGAAGTGAGCAGACAGATACTCCTATAGACGCGGCTGGAGCCAGATCATTTGTCTCTCTGATGGACAACGTTTGAAATTCGCCCTTAAGCGGGAGACGGCAGCCTACAACAGTCAAATATATTGCGGCTTATCACTTCTTTTGAGGGAGGTACAGTTATTCCAGATAGGGGAATGGGTAGGTTAAGATATTCCAGGGTGGGGAATGCTTATGGGCAAGGCATTATGCTTGATCGGAGGCGGATGAAGTGGCAAAAAAGGCTCGGCCTACACCATGACCATGCAACTCGTCAACCCAAAGTGAATATGAGCCACACAGGTTGGTTGAAATGGCGCAGCATGAATGATAGAACCTGGATCCAAGCGTCTCAGGATGCATTGCAGTGAAAACGTTCAACAATGTTCAGCGTGACCAATGTTTCTATCTTGGAAAATGAAATCGCATGCTGTATGGAGTGTTTTTGATATATCTTGTCTCAGGATTTGCTTGCAGTCCTACCATATCCCACAAAATGCAGAAGTGCAGTCAATGCAGCTTTTTACCTAAAATGGTAAAAATTGGTCAAAGCCTCATGCGGTTTATTACCTGCCCCTGGAATAACATCAATGGCAATTATAAGAATAATGCTGATAATAATACAAATTTTGTATGTATGTTTTCAGCCCTACAAAACCATAACTATAGAAGTTTAAATTTATACGTAAAGCTAGATATTTGTAGAAATATCTATATTGATATATAGCTATCTATTTATATAGCTAGATATATATCTATGCAGTAACATACATTAGATAGATAGATAGATAGATAGACTGTATATAAGCCTGCAAGTCTTGCACTTGAAGCAGCTTTATGATGTCATTAAGGCTCGATGGTGACACGCGCACCCGGAACAAGGATCACAGGTTGTTAGCGGCCATTTTTCCATCAGTCTCCACTGGAGCTAGAAGTGAGCAGACAGATACTCCTATAGACGCTGCTGGAGCCAGATCATTTGTCTCTGTGATGGACAACGTTTGAAATTCGCCCTTAAGCGGGATACGGCAGCCTACAACAGTCAAATTGATCGCTGCTTATCACTTCTTTTGTGGTAGGTACAGTTATTCCAGATAGGGGAATGGGTAGGTTAAGTTATTCCAGGGAGGGGAATGCTTATGGGCAAGGCATTATGCTTGATCGGAGGCGGATGAAGTGGCAAAAAAGGCTCGGCCTACACCATGACCATGCCAATTGTCAACCCAAAGTGAATATGAGCCACACAGGTTGGTTGAAATAGCGCAACATGAATGATGGAACCTGGATCCAAGCGTCCCAGGATGCATTGCAGCGAAAACGTTCAACAATGTTCAGCGTGACCAATGTTTCTATCTTGGAAAATGAAATTGCATGCTGTATGGAGTGTTTTTGATATATCTTGTCTCAGGATTTGCTTGCAGTCCTACCATATCCCACAAAATGCAGAAGTGCAGTCAATGCAGCTTTTTACCTAAAATGGTAAAAATTGGTCAAAGCCTCATGCGGTTTATTACCTGTCCCTGGAATAACATCAATGGCAATTATAAGAATAATGCTGATAATAATACAAATTTTGTATGTATGTTTTCAGCCCTACAAAACCATAACTATAGAAGTTTAAATTTATACGTAAAGCTAGATATTTGTAGAAATATCTATATTGATATATAGCTATCTATTTATATAGCTAGATATATATCTATGCAGTAACATACATTAGATAGATAGATAGATAGATAGATAGATAGACTGTATATAAGCCTGCAAGTCTTGCACTTGAAGCAGCTTTATGATGTCATTAAGGCTCGATGGTGACACGCGCACCCGGAACAAGGACCACAGGTTGTTAGCGGCCATTTTTCCATCAGTCTCCACTGGAGCTAGAAGTGAGCAGACAGATACTCCTATAGACGCGGCTGGAGCCAGATCATTTGTCTCTGTGATGGACAACGTTTGAAATTCGCCCTTAAGCGGGAGACGGCAGCCTACAACAGTCAAATATATTGCGGCTTATCACTTCTTTTGAGGGAGGTACAGTTATTCCAGATAGGGGAATGGGTAGGTTAAGATATTCCAGGGTGGGGAATGCTTATGGGCAAGGCATTATGCTTGATCGGAGGCGGATGAAGTGGCAAAAAAGGCTCGGCCTACACCATGACCATGCAACTCGTCAACCCAAAGTGAATATGAGCCACACAGGTTGGTTGAAATGGCGCAGCATGAATGATAGAACCTGGATCCAAGCGTCTCAGGATGCATTGCAGCGAAAACGTTCAACAATGTTCAGCGTGACCAATGTTTCTATCTTGGAAAATGAAATCGCATGCTGTATGGAGTGTTTTTGATATATCTTGTCTCAGGATTTGCTTGCAGTCCTACCATATCCCACAAAATGCAGAAGTGCAGTCAATGCAGCTTTTTACCTAAAATGGTAAAAATTGGTCAAAGCCTCATGCGGTTTATTACCTGCCCCTGGAATAACATCAATGGCAATTATAAGAATAATGCTGATAATAATACAAATTTTGTATGTATGTTTTCAGCCCTACAAAACCATAACTATAGAAGTTTAAATTTATACGTAAAGCTAGATATTTGTAGAAATATCTATATTGATATATAGCTATCTATTTATATAGCTAGATATATATCTATGCAGTAACATACATTAGATAGATAGATAGATAGATAGATAGACTGTATATAAGCCTGCAAGTCTTGCACTTGAAGCAGCTTTATGATGTCATTAAGGCTCGATGGTGACACGCGCACCCGGAACAAGGATCACAGGTTGTTAGCGGCCATTTTTCCATCAGTCTCCACTGGAGCTAGAAGTGAGCAGACAGATACTCCTATAGACGCTGCTGGAGCCAGATCATTTGTCTCTGTGATGGACAACGTTTGAAATTCGCCCTTAAGCGGGATACGGCAGCCTACAACAGTCAAATTGATCGCTGCTTATCACTTCTTTTGTGGTAGGTACAGTTATTCCAGATAGGGGAATGGGTAGGTTAAGTTATTCCAGGGAGGGGAATGCTTATGGGCAAGGCATTATGCTTGATCGGAGGCGGATGAAGTGGCAAAAAAGGCTCGGCCTACACCATGACCATGCCAATCGTCAACCCAAAGTGAATATGAGCCACACAGGTTGGTTGAAATAGCGCAACATGAATGATGGAACCTGGATCCAAGCGTCCCAGGATGCATTGCAGCGAAAACGTTCAACAATGTTCAGCGTGACCAATGTTTCTATCTTGGAAAATGAAATTGCATGCTGTATGGAGTGTTTTTGACATATCTTGTCTCAGGATTTGCTTGCAGTCCTACCATATCCCACAAAATGCAGAAGTGCAGTCAATGCAGCTTTTTACCTAAAATGGTAAAAATTGGTCAAAGACTCATGCGGTTTATTACCTGCCCCTGGAATAACATCAATGGCAATTATAAGAATAATGCTGATAATAATACAAATTTTGTATGTATGTTTTGAGCCCTACAAAACCATAACTATAGAAGTTTAAATTTATACGTAAAGCTAGATATTTGTAGAAATATCTATATTGATATATAGCTATCTATTTATATAGCTAGATATATATCTATGCAGTAACATACATTAGATAGATAGATAGATAGATAGATAGATAGATAGACTGTATATAAGCCTGCAAGTCTTGCACTTGAAGCAGCTTTATGATGTCATTAAGGCTCGATGGTGACACGCGCACCCGGAACAAGGACCACAGGTTGTTAGCGGCCATTTTTCCATCAGTCTCCACTGGAGCTAGAAGTGAGCAGACAGATACTCCTATAGACGCGGCTGGAGCCAGATCATTTGTCTCTGTGATGGACAACGTTTGAAATTCGCCCTTAAGCGGGAGACGGCAGCCTACAACAGTCAAATATATTGCGGCTTATCACTTCTTTTGAGGGAGGTACAGTTATTCCAGATAGGGGAATGGGTAGGTTAAGATATTCCAGGGTGGGGAATGCTTATGGGCAAGGCATTATGCTTGATCGGAGGCGGATGAAGTGGCAAAAAAGGCTCGGCCTACACCATGACCATGCAACTCGTCAACCCAAAGTGAATATGAGCCACACAGGTTGGTTGAAATGGCGCAGCATGAATGATAGAACCTGGATCCAAGCGTCTCAGGATGCATTGCAGCGAAAACGTTCAACAATGTTCAGCGTGACCAATGTTTCTATCTTGGAAAATGAAATCGCATGCTGTATGGAGTGTTTTTGATATATCTTGTCTCAGGATTTGCTTGCAGTCCTACCATATCCCACAAAATGCAGAAGTGCAGTCAATGCAGCTTTTTACCTAAAATGGTAAAAATTGGTCAAAGCCTCATGCGGTTTATTACCTGCCCCTGGAATAACATCAATGGCAATTATAAGAATAATGCTGATAATAATACAAATTTTGTATGTATGTTTTCAGCCCTACAAAACCATAACTATAGAAGTTTAAATTTATACGTAAAGCTAGATATTTGTAGAAATATCTATATTGATATATAGCTATCTATTTATATAGCTAGATATATATCTATGCAGTAACATACATTAGATAGATAGATAGATAGATAGATAGATAGACTGTATATAAGCCTGCAAGTCTTGCACTTGAAGCAGCTTTATGATGTCATTAAGGCTCGATGGTGACACGCGCACCCGGAACAAGGATCACAGGTTGTTAGCGGCCATTTTTCCATCAGTCTCCACTGGAGCTAGAAGTGAGCAGACAGATACTCCTATAGACGCTGCTGGAGCCAGATCATTTGTCTCTGTGATGGACAACGTTTGAAATTCGCCCTTAAGCGGGATACGGCAGCCTACAACAGTCAAATTGATCGCTGCTTATCACTTCTTTTGTGGTAGGTACAGTTATTCCAGATAGGGGAATGGGTAGGTTAAGTTATTCCAGGGAGGGGAATGCTTATGGGCAAGGCATTATGCTTGATCGGAGGCGGATGAAGTGGCAAAAAAGGCTCGGCCTACACCATGACCATGCCAATTGTCAACCCAAAGTGAATATGAGCCACACAGGTTGGTTGAAATAGCGCAACATGAATGATGGAACCTGGATCCAAGCGTCCCAGGATGCATTGCAGCGAAAACGTTCAACAATGTTCAGCGTGACCAATGTTTCAATCTTGGAAAATGAAATTGCATGCTGTATGGAGTGTTTTTGATATATCTTGTCTCAGGATTTGCTTGCAGTCCTACCATATCCCACAAAATGCAGAAGTGCAGTCAATGCAGCTTTTTACCTAAAATGGTAAAAATTGGTCAAAGCCTCATGCGGTTTATTACCTGTCCCTGGAATAACATCAATGGCAATTATAAGAATAATGCTGATAATAATACAAATTTTGTATGTATGTTTTCAGCCCTACAAAACCATAACTATAGAAGTTTAAATTTATACGTAAAGCTAGATATTTGTAGAAATATCTATATTGATATATAGCTATCTATTTATATAGCTAGATATATATCTATGCAGTAACATACATTAGATAGATAGATAGATAGATAGATAGATAGACTGTATATAAGCCTGCAAGTCTTGCACTTGAAGCAGCTTTATGATGTCATTAAGGCTCGATGGTGACACGCGCACCCGGAACAAGGACCACAGGTTGTTAGCGGCCATTTTTCCATCAGTCTCCACTGGAGCTAGAAGTGAGCAGACAGATACTCCTATAGACGCGGCTGGAGCCAGATCATTTGTCTCTGTGATGGACAACGTTTGAAATTCGCCCTTAAGCGGGAGACGGCAGCCTACAACAGTCAAATATATTGCGGCTTATCACTTCTTTTGAGGGAGGTACAGTTATTCCAGATAGGGGAATGGGTAGGTTAAGATATTCCAGGGTGGGGAATGCTTATGGGCAAGGCATTATGCTTGATCGGAGGCGGATGAAGTGGCAAAAAAGGCTCGGCCTACACCATGACCATGCAACTCGTCAACCCAAAGTGAATATGAGCCACACAGGTTGGTTGAAATGGCGCAGCATGAATGATAGAACCTGGATCCAAGCGTCTCAGGATGCATTGCAGCGAAAACGTTCAACAATGTTCAGCGTGACCAATGTTTCTATCTTGGAAAATGAAATCGCATGCTGTATGGAGTGTTTTTGATATATCTTGTCTCAGGATTTGCTTGCAGTCCTACCATATCCCACAAAATGCAGAAGTGCAGTCAATGCAGCTTTTTACCTAAAATGGTAAAAATTGGTCAAAGCCTCATGCGGTTTATTACCTGCCCCTGGAATAACATCAATGGCAATTATAAGAATAATGCTGATAATAATACAAATTTTGTATGTATGTTTTCAGCCCTACAAAACCATAACTATAGAAGTTTAAATTTATACGTAAAGCTAGATATTTGTAGAAATATCTATATTGATATATAGCTATCTATTTATATAGCTAGATATATATCTATGCAGTAACATACATTAGATAGATAGATAGATAGATAGATAGACTGTATATAAGCCTGCAAGTCTTGCACTTGAAGCAGCTTTATGATGTCATTAAGGCTCGATGGTGACACGCGCACCCGGAACAAGGATCACAGGTTGTTAGCGGCCATTTTTCCATCAGTCTCCACTGGAGCTAGAAGTGAGCAGACAGATACTCCTATAGACGCTGCTGGAGCCAGATCATTTGTCTCTGTGATGGACAACGTTTGAAATTCGCCCTTAAGCGGGATACGGCAGCCTACAACAGTCAAATTGATCGCTGCTTATCACTTCTTTTGTGGTAGGTACAGTTATTCCAGATAGGGGAATGGGTAGGTTAAGTTATTCCAGGGAGGGGAATGCTTATGGGCAAGGCATTATGCTTGATCGGAGGCGGATGAAGTGGCAAAAAAGGCTCGGCCTACACCATGACCATGCCAATTGTCAACCCAAAGTGAATATGAGCCACACAGGTTGGTTGAAATAGCGCAACATGAATGATGGAACCTGGATCCAAGCGTCCCAGGATGCATTGCAGCGAAAACGTTCAACAATGTTCAGCGTGACCAATGTTTCTATCTTGGAAAATGAAATTGCATGCTGTATGGAGTGTTTTTGATATATCTTGTCTCAGGATTTGCTTGCAGTCCTACCATATCCCACAAAATGCAGAAGTGCAGTCAATGCAGCTTTTTACCTAAAATGGTAAAAATTGGTCAAAGCCTCATGCGGTTTATTACCTGTCCCTGGAATAACATCAATGGCAATTATAAGAATAATGCTGATAATAATACAAATTTTGTATGTATGTTTTCAGCCCTACAAAACCATAACTATAGAAGTTTAAATTTATACGTAAAGCTAGATATTTGTAGAAATATCTATATTGATATATAGCTATCTATTTATATAGCTAGATATATATCTATGCAGTAACATACATTAGATAGATAGATAGATAGATAGATAGATAGACTGTATATAAGCCTGCAAGTCTTGCACTTGAAGCAGCTTTATGATGTCATTAAGGCTCGATGGTGACACGCGCACCCGGAACAAGGACCACAGGTTGTTAGCGGCCATTTTTCCATCAGTCTCCACTGGAGCTAGAAGTGAGCAGACAGATACTCCTATAGACGCGGCTGGAGCCAGATCATTTGTCTCTGTGATGGACAACGTTTGAAATTCGCCCTTAAGCGGGAGACGGCAGCCTACAACAGTCAAATATATTGCGGCTTATCACTTCTTTTGAGGGAGGTACAGTTATTCCAGATAGGGGAATGGGTAGGTTAAGATATTCCAGGGTGGGGAATGCTTATGGGCAAGGCATTATGCTTGATCGGAGGCGGATGAAGTGGCAAAAAAGGCTCGGCCTACACCATGACCATGCAACTCGTCAACCCAAAGTGAATATGAGCCACACAGGTTGGTTGAAATGGCGCAGCATGAATGATAGAACCTGGATCCAAGCGTCTCAGGATGCATTGCAGCGAAAACGTTCAACAATGTTCAGCGTGACCAATGTTTCTATCTTGGAAAATGAAATCGCATGCTGTATGGAGTGTTTTTGATATATCTTGTCTCAGGATTTGCTTGCAGTCCTACCATATCCCACAAAATGCAGAAGTGCAGTCAATGCAGCTTTTTACCTAAAATGGTAAAAATTGGTCAAAGCCTCATGCGGTTTATTACCTGCCCCTGGAATAACATCAATGGCAATTATAAGAATAATGCTGATAATAATACAAATTTTGTATGTATGTTTTCAGCCCTACAAAACCATAACTATAGAAGTTTAAATTTATACGTAAAGCTAGATATTTGTAGAAATATCTATATTGATATATAGCTATCTATTTATATAGCTAGATATATATCTATGCAGTAACATACATTAGATAGATAGATAGATAGATAGACTGTATATAAGCCTGCAAGTCTTGCACTTGAAGCAGCTTTATGATGTCATTAAGGCTCGATGGTGACACGCGCACCCGGAACAAGGATCACAGGTTGTTAGCGGCCATTTTTCCATCAGTCTCCACTGGAGCTAGAAGTGAGCAGACAGATACTCCTATAGACGCTGCTGGAGCCAGATCATTTGTCTCTGTGATGGACAACGTTTGAAATTCGCCCTTAAGCGGGATACGGCAGCCTACAACAGTCAAATTGATCGCTGCTTATCACTTCTTTTGTGGTAGGTACAGTTATTCCAGATAGGGGAATGGGTAGGTTAAGTTATTCCAGGGAGGGGAATGCTTATGGGCAAGGCATTATGCTTGATCGGAGGCGGATGAAGTGGCAAAAAAGGCTCGGCCTACACCATGACCATGCCAATTGTCAACCCAAAGTGAATATGAGCCACACAGGTTGGTTGAAATAGCGCAACATGAATGATGGAACCTGGATCCAAGCGTCCCAGGATGCATTGCAGCGAAAACGTTCAACAATGTTCAGCGTGACCAATGTTTCTATCTTGGAAAATGAAATTGCATGCTGTATGGAGTGTTTTTGATATATCTTGTCTCAGGATTTGCTTGCAGTCCTACCATATCCCACAAAATGCAGAAGTGCAGTCAATGCAGCTTTTTACCTAAAATGGTAAAAATTGGTCAAAGCCTCATGCGGTTTATTACCTGTCCCTGGAATAACATCAATGGCAATTATAAGAATAATGCTGATAATAATACAAATTTTGTATGTATGTTTTCAGCCCTACAAAACCATAACTATAGAAGTTTAAATTTATACGTAAAGCTAGATATTTGTAGAAATATCTATATTGATATATAGCTATCTATTTATATAGCTAGATATATATCTATGCAGTAACATACATTAGATAGATAGATAGATAGATAGATAGATAGATAGACTGTATATAAGCCTGCAAGTCTTGCACTTGAAGCAGCTTTATGATGTCATTAAGGCTCGATGGTGACACGCGCACCCGGAACAAGGACCACAGGTTGTTAGCGGCCATTTTTCCATCAGTCTCCACTGGAGCTAGAAGTGAGCAGACAGATACTCCTATAGACGCGGCTGGAGCCAGATCATTTGTCTCTGTGATGGACAACGTTTGAAATTCGCCCTTAAGCGGGAGACGGCAGCCTACAACAGTCAAATATATTGCGGCTTATCACTTCTTTTGAGGGAGGTACAGTTATTCCAGATAGGGGAATGGGTAGGTTAAGATATTCCAGGGTGGGGAATGCTTATGGGCAAGGCATTATGCTTGATCGGAGGCGGATGAAGTGGCAAAAAAGGCTCGGCCTACACCATGACCATGCAACTCGTCAACCCAAAGTGAATATGAGCCACACAGGTTGGTTGAAATGGCGCAGCATGAATGATAGAACCTGGATCCAAGCGTCTCAGGATGCATTGCAGCGAAAACGTTCAGCAATGTTCAGCGTGACCAATGTTTCTATCTTGGAAAATGAAATCGCATGCTGTATGGAGTGTTTTTGATATATCTTGTCTCAGGATTTGCTTGCAGTCCTACCATATCCCACAAAATGCAGAAGTGCAGTCAATGCAGCTTTTTACCTAAAATGGTAAAAATTGGTCAAAGCCTCATGCGGTTTATTACCTGCCCCTGGAATAACATCAATGGCAATTATAAGAATAATGCTGATAATAATACAAATTTTGTATGTATGTTTTCAGCCCTACAAAACCATAACTATAGAAGTTTAAATTTATACGTAAAGCTAGATATTTGTAGAAATATCTATATTGATATATAGCTATCTATTTATATAGCTAGATATATATCTATGCAGTAACATACATTAGATAGATAGATAGATAGATAGATAGATAGATAGATAGATAGATAGATAGATAGATAGATAGATAGATAGACTGTATATAAGCCTGCAAGTCTTGCACTTGAAGCAGCTTTATGATGTCATTAAGGCTCGATGGTGACACGCGCACCCGGAACAAGGACCACAGGTTGTTAGCGGCCATTTTTCCATCAGTCTCCACTGGAGCTAGAAGTGAGCAGACAGATACTCCTATAGACGCGGCTGGAGCCAGATCATTTGTCTCTCTGATGGACAACGTTTGAAATTCGCCCTTAAGCGGGAGACGGCAGCCTACAACAGTCAAATATATTGCGGCTTATCACTTCTTTTGAGGGAGGTACAGTTATTCCAGATAGGGGAATGGGTAGGTTAAGATATTCCAGGGTGGGGAATGCTTATGGGCAAGGCATTATGCTTGATCGGAGGCGGATGAAGTGGCAAAAAAGGCTCGGCCTACACCATGACCATGCAACTCGTCAACCCAAAGTGAATATGAGCCACACAGGTTGGTTGAAATGGCGCAGCATGAATGATAGAACCTGGATCCAAGCGTCTCAGGATGCATTGCAGTGAAAACGTTCAACAATGTTCAGCGTGACCAATGTTTCTATCTTGGAAAATGAAATCGCATGCTGTATGGAGTGTTTTTGATATATCTTGTCTCAGGATTTGCTTGCAGTCCTACCATATCCCACAAAATGCAGAAGTGCAGTCAATGCAGCTTTTTACCTAAAATGGTAAAAATTGGTCAAAGCCTCATGCGGTTTATTACCTGCCCCTGGAATAACATCAATGGCAATTATAAGAATAATGCTGATAATAATACAAATTTTGTATGTATGTTTTCAGCCCTACAAAACCATAACTATAGAAGTTTAAATTTATACGTAAAGCTAGATATTTGTAGAAATATCTATATTGATATATAGCTATCTATTTATATAGCTAGATATATATCTATGCAGTAACATACATTAGATAGATAGATAGATAGATAGATAGATAGATAGATAGATAGATAGATAGATAGATAGACTGTATATAAGCCTGCAAGTCTTGCACTTGAAGCAGCTTTATGATGTCATTAAGGCTCGATGGTGACACGCGCACCCGGAACAAGGACCACAGGTTGTTAGCGGCCATTTTTCCATCAGTCTCCACTGGAGCTAGAAGTGAGCAGACAGATACTCCTATAGACGCGGCTGGAGCCAGATCATTTGTCTCTCTGATGGACAACGTTTGAAATTCGCCCTTAAGCGGGAGACGGCAGCCTACAACAGTCAAATATATTGCGGCTTATCACTTCTTTTGAGGGAGGTACAGTTATTCCAGATAGGGGAATGGGTAGGTTAAGATATTCCAGGGTGGGGAATGCTTATGGGCAAGGCATTATGCTTGATCGGAGGCGGATGAAGTGGCAAAAAAGGCTCGGCCTACACCATGACCATGCAACTCGTCAACCCAAAGTGAATATGAGCCACACAGGTTGGTTGAAATGGCGCAGCATGAATGATAGAACCTGGATCCAAGCGTCTCAGGATGCATTGCAGTGAAAACGTTCAACAATGTTCAGCGTGACCAATGTTTCTATCTTGGAAAATGAAATCGCATGCTGTATGGAGTGTTTTTGATATATCTTGTCTCAGGATTTGCTTGCAGTCCTACCATATCCCACAAAATGCAGAAGTGCAGTCAATGCAGCTTTTTACCTAAAATGGTAAAAATTGGTCAAAGCCTCATGCGGTTTATTACCTGCCCCTGGAATAACATCAATGGCAATTATAAGAATAATGCTGATAATAATACAAATTTTGTATGTATGTTTTCAGCCCTACAAAACCATAACTATAGAAGTTTAAATTTATACGTAAAGCTAGATATTTGTAGAAATATCTATATTGATATATAGCTATCTATTTATATAGCTAGATATATATCTATGCAGTAACATACATTAGATAGATAGATAGATAGATAGACTGTATATAAGCCTGCAAGTCTTGCACTTGAAGCAGCTTTATGATGTCATTAAGGCTCGATGGTGACACGCGCACCCGGAACAAGGATCACAGGTTGTTAGCGGCCATTTTTCCATCAGTCTCCACTGGAGCTAGAAGTGAGCAGACAGATACTCCTATAGACGCTGCTGGAGCCAGATCATTTGTCTCTGTGATGGACAACGTTTGAAATTCGCCCTTAAGCGGGATACGGCAGCCTACAACAGTCAAATTGATCGCTGCTTATCACTTCTTTTGTGGTAGGTACAGTTATTCCAGATAGGGGAATGGGTAGGTTAAGTTATTCCAGGGAGGGGAATGCTTATGGGCAAGGCATTATGCTTGATCGGAGGCGGATGAAGTGGCAAAAAAGGCTCGGCCTACACCATGACCATGCCAATTGTCAACCCAAAGTGAATATGAGCCACACAGGTTGGTTGAAATAGCGCAACATGAATGATGGAACCTGGATCCAAGCGTCCCAGGATGCATTGCAGCGAAAACGTTCAACAATGTTCAGCGTGACCAATGTTTCTATCTTGGAAAATGAAATTGCATGCTGTATGGAGTGTTTTTGATATATCTTGTCTCAGGATTTGCTTGCAGTCCTACCATATCCCACAAAATGCAGAAGTGCAGTCAATGCAGCTTTTTACCTAAAATGGTAAAAATTGGTCAAAGCCTCATGCGGTTTATTACCTGTCCCTGGAATAACATCAATGGCAATTATAAGAATAATGCTGATAATAATACAAATTTTGTATGTATGTTTTCAGCCCTACAAAACCATAACTATAGAAGTTTAAATTTATACGTAAAGCTAGATATTTGTAGAAATATCTATATTGATATATAGCTATCTATTTATATAGCTAGATATATATCTATGCAGTAACATACATTAGATAGATAGATAGATAGATAGATAGATAGATAGATAGACTGTATATAAGCCTGCAAGTCTTGCACTTGAAGCAGCTTTATGATGTCATTAAGGCTCGATGGTGACACGCGCACCCGGAACAAGGACCACAGGTTGTTAGCGGCCATTTTTCCATCAGTCTCCACTGGAGCTAGAAGTGAGCAGACAGATACTCCTATAGACGCGGCTGGAGCCAGATCATTTGTCTCTGTGATGGACAACGTTTGAAATTCGCCCTTAAGCGGGAGACGGCAGCCTACAACAGTCAAATATATTGCGGCTTATCACTTCTTTTGAGGGAGGTACAGTTATTCCAGATAGGGGAATGGGTAGGTTAAGATATTCCAGGGTGGGGAATGCTTATGGGCAAGGCATTATGCTTGATCGGAGGCGGATGAAGTGGCAAAAAAGGCTCGGCCTACACCATGACCATGCAACTCGTCAACCCAAAGTGAATATGAGCCACACAGGTTGGTTGAAATGGCGCAGCATGAATGATAGAACCTGGATCCAAGCGTCTCAGGATGCATTGCAGCGAAAACGTTCAGCAATGTTCAGCGTGACCAATGTTTCTATCTTGGAAAATGAAATCGCATGCTGTATGGAGTGTTTTTGATATATCTTGTCTCAGGATTTGCTTGCAGTCCTACCATATCCCACAAAATGCAGAAGTGCAGTCAATGCAGCTTTTTACCTAAAATGGTAAAAATTGGTCAAAGCCTCATGCGGTTTATTACCTGCCCCTGGAATAACATCAATGGCAATTATAAGAATAATGCTGATAATAATACAAATTTTGTATGTATGTTTTCAGCCCTACAAAACCATAACTATAGAAGTTTAAATTTATACGTAAAGCTAGATATTTGTAGAAATATCTATATTGATATATAGCTATCTATTTATATAGCTAGATATATATCTATGCAGTAACATACATTAGATAGATAGATAGATAGATAGATAGATAGATAGATAGATAGATAGATAGATAGACTGTATATAAGCCTGCAAGTCTTGCACTTGAAGCAGCTTTATGATGTCATTAAGGCTCGATGGTGACACGCGCACCCGGAACAAGGACCACAGGTTGTTAGCGGCCATTTTTCCATCAGTCTCCACTGGAGCTAGAAGTGAGCAGACAGATACTCCTATAGACGCGGCTGGAGCCAGATCATTTGTCTCTCTGATGGACAACGTTTGAAATTCGCCCTTAAGCGGGAGACGGCAGCCTACAACAGTCAAATATATTGCGGCTTATCACTTCTTTTGAGGGAGGTACAGTTATTCCAGATAGGGGAATGGGTAGGTTAAGATATTCCAGGGTGGGGAATGCTTATGGGCAAGGCATTATGCTTGATCGGAGGCGGATGAAGTGGCAAAAAAGGCTCGGCCTACACCATGACCATGCAACTCGTCAACCCAAAGTGAATATGAGCCACACAGGTTGGTTGAAATGGCGCAGCATGAATGATAGAACCTGGATCCAAGCGTCTCAGGATGCATTGCAGTGAAAACGTTCAACAATGTTCAGCGTGACCAATGTTTCTATCTTGGAAAATGAAATCGCATGCTGTATGGAGTGTTTTTGATATATCTTGTCTCAGGATTTGCTTGCAGTCCTACCATATCCCACAAAATGCAGAAGTGCAGTCAATGCAGCTTTTTACCTAAAATGGTAAAAATTGGTCAAAGCCTCATGCGGTTTATTACCTGCCCCTGGAATAACATCAATGGCAATTATAAGAATAATGCTGATAATAATACAAATTTTGTATGTATGTTTTCAGCCCTACAAAACCATAACTATAGAAGTTTAAATTTATACGTAAAGCTAGATATTTGTAGAAATATCTATATTGATATATAGCTATCTATTTATATAGCTAGATATATATCTATGCAGTAACATACATTAGATAGATAGATAGATAGATAGACTGTATATAAGCCTGCAAGTCTTGCACTTGAAGCAGCTTTATGATGTCATTAAGGCTCGATGGTGACACGCGCACCCGGAACAAGGATCACAGGTTGTTAGCGGCCATTTTTCCATCAGTCTCCACTGGAGCTAGAAGTGAGCAGACAGATACTCCTATAGACGCTGCTGGAGCCAGATCATTTGTCTCTGTGATGGACAACGTTTGAAATTCGCCCTTAAGCGGGATACGGCAGCCTACAACAGTCAAATTGATCGCTGCTTATCACTTCTTTTGTGGTAGGTACAGTTATTCCAGATAGGGGAATGGGTAGGTTAAGTTATTCCAGGGAGGGGAATGCTTATGGGCAAGGCATTATGCTTGATCGGAGGCGGATGAAGTGGCAAAAAAGGCTCGGCCTACACCATGACCATGCCAATTGTCAACCCAAAGTGAATATGAGCCACACAGGTTGGTTGAAATAGCGCAACATGAATGATGGAACCTGGATCCAAGCGTCCCAGGATGCATTGCAGCGAAAACGTTCAACAATGTTCAGCGTGACCAATGTTTCTATCTTGGAAAATGAAATTGCATGCTGTATGGAGTGTTTTTGATATATCTTGTCTCAGGATTTGCTTGCAGTCCTACCATATCCCACAAAATGCAGAAGTGCAGTCAATGCAGCTTTTTACCTAAAATGGTAAAAATTGGTCAAAGCCTCATGCGGTTTATTACCTGTCCCTGGAATAACATCAATGGCAATTATAAGAATAATGCTGATAATAATACAAATTTTGTATGTATGTTTTCAGCCCTACAAAACCATAACTATAGAAGTTTAAATTTATACGTAAAGCTAGATATTTGTAGAAATATCTATATTGATATATAGCTATCTATTTATATAGCTAGATATATATCTATGCAGTAACATACATTAGATAGATAGATAGATAGATAGATAGATAGATAGACTGTATATAAGCCTGCAAGTCTTGCACTTGAAGCAGCTTTATGATGTCATTAAGGCTCGATGGTGACACGCGCACCCGGAACAAGGACCACAGGTTGTTAGCGGCCATTTTTCCATCAGTCTCCACTGGAGCTAGAAGTGAGCAGACAGATACTCCTATAGACGCGGCTGGAGCCAGATCATTTGTCTCTGTGATGGACAACGTTTGAAATTCGCCCTTAAGCGGGAGACGGCAGCCTACAACAGTCAAATATATTGCGGCTTATCACTTCTTTTGAGGGAGGTACAGTTATTCCAGATAGGGGAATGGGTAGGTTAAGATATTCCAGGGTGGGGAATGCTTATGGGCAAGGCATTATGCTTGATCGGAGGCGGATGAAGTGGCAAAAAAGGCTCGGCCTACACCATGACCATGCAACTCGTCAACCCAAAGTGAATATGAGCCACACAGGTTGGTTGAAATGGCGCAGCATGAATGATAGAACCTGGATCCAAGCGTCTCAGGATGCATTGCAGCGAAAACGTTCAGCAATGTTCAGCGTGACCAATGTTTCTATCTTGGAAAATGAAATCGCATGCTGTATGGAGTGTTTTTGATATATCTTGTCTCAGGATTTGCTTGCAGTCCTACCATATCCCACAAAATGCAGAAGTGCAGTCAATGCAGCTTTTTACCTAAAATGGTAAAAATTGGTCAAAGCCTCATGCGGTTTATTACCTGCCCCTGGAATAACATCAATGGCAATTATAAGAATAATGCTGATAATAATACAAATTTTGTATGTATGTTTTCAGCCCTACAAAACCATAACTATAGAAGTTTAAATTTATACGTAAAGCTAGATATTTGTAGAAATATCTATATTGATATATAGCTATCTATTTATATAGCTAGATATATATCTATGCAGTAACATACATTAGATAGATAGATAGATAGATAGATAGACTGTATATAAGCCTGCAAGTCTTGCACTTGAAGCAGCTTTATGATGTCATTAAGGCTCGATGGTGACACGCGCACCCGGAACAAGGACCACAGGTTGTTAGCGGCCATTTTTCCATCAGTCTCCACTGGAGCTAGAAGTGAGCAGACAGATACTCCTATAGACGCGGCTGGAGCCAGATCATTTGTCTCTGTGATGGACAACGTTTGAAATTCGCCCTTAAGCGGGAGACGGCAGCCTACAACAGTCAAATATATTGCGGCTTATCACTTCTTTTGAGGGAGGTACAGTTATTCCAGATAGGGGAATGGGTAGGTTAAGATATTCCAGGGTGGGGAATGCTTATGGGCAAGGCATTATGCTTGATCGGAGGCGGATGAAGTGGCAAAAAAGGCTCGGCCTACACCATGACCATGCAACTCGTCAACCCAAAGTGAATATGAGCCACACAGGTTGGTTGAAATG
Organism: Eleutherodactylus coqui; assembly: GCF_035609145.1. Lineage (NCBI taxonomy): Eukaryota > Metazoa > Chordata > Amphibia > Anura > Eleutherodactylidae > Eleutherodactylus > Eleutherodactylus coqui. The sequence continues at coordinate 292,716 of NW_027101823.1, forward strand.
GCGCAGCATGAATGATAGAACCTGGATCCAAGCGTCTCAGGATGCATTGCAGTGAAAACGTTCAACAATGTTCAGCGTGACCAATGTTTCTATCTTGGAAAATGAAATCGCATGCTGTATGGAGTGTTTTTGATATATCTTGTCTCAGGATTTGCTTGCAGTCCTACCATATCCCACAAAATGCAGAAGTGCAGTCAATGCAGCTTTTTACCTAAAATGGTAAAAATTGGTCAAAGCCTCATGCGGTTTATTACCTGCCCCTGGAATAACATCAATGGCAATTATAAGAATAATGCTGATAATAATACAAATTTTGTATGTATGTTTTCAGCCCTACAAAACCATAACTATAGAAGTTTAAATTTATACGTAAAGCTAGATATTTGTAGAAATATCTATATTGATATATAGCTATCTATTTATATAGCTAGATATATATCTATGCAGTAACATACATTAGATAGATAGATAGATAGATAGACTGTATATAAGCCTGCAAGTCTTGCACTTGAAGCAGCTTTATGATGTCATTAAGGCTCGATGGTGACACGCGCACCCGGAACAAGGATCACAGGTTGTTAGCGGCCATTTTTCCATCAGTCTCCACTGGAGCTAGAAGTGAGCAGACAGATACTCCTATAGACGCTGCTGGAGCCAGATCATTTGTCTCTGTGATGGACAACGTTTGAAATTCGCCCTTAAGCGGGATACGGCAGCCTACAACAGTCAAATTGATCGCTGCTTATCACTTCTTTTGTGGTAGGTACAGTTATTCCAGATAGGGGAATGGGTAGGTTAAGTTATTTCAGGGAGGGGAATGCTTATGGGCAAGGCATTATGCTTGATCGGAGGCGGATGAAGTGGCAAAAAAGGCTCGGCCTACACCATGACCATGCCAATTGTCAACCCAAAGTGAATATGAGCCACACAGGTTGGTTGAAATAGCGCAACATGAATGATGGAACCTGGATCCAAGCGTCCCAGGATGCATTGCAGCGAAAACGTTCAACAATGTTCAGCGTGACCAATGTTTCTATCTTGGAAAATGAAATTGCATGCTGTATGGAGTGTTTTTGATATATCTTGTCTCAGGATTTGCTTGCAGTCCTACCATATCCCACAAAATGCAGAAGTGCAGTCAATGCAGCTTTTTACCTAAAATGGTAAAAATTGGTCAAAGCCTCATGCGGTTTATTACCTGTCCCTGGAATAACATCAATGGCAATTATAAGAATAATGCTGATAATAATACAAATTTTGTATGTATGTTTTCAGCCCTACAAAACCATAACTATAGAAGTTTAAATTTATACGTAAAGCTAGATATTTGTAGAAATATCTATATTGATATATAGCTATCTATTTATATAGCTAGATATATATCTATGCAGTAACATACATTAGATAGATAGATAGATAGATAGATAGATAGATAGATAGATAGACTGTATATAAGCCTGCAAGTCTTGCACTTGAAGCAGCTTTATGATGTCATTAAGGCTCGATGGTGACACGCGCACCCGGAACAAGGACCACAGGTTGTTAGCGGCCATTTTTCCATCAGTCTCCACTGGAGCTAGAAGTGAGCAGACAGATACTCCTATAGACGCGGCTGGAGCCAGATCATTTGTCTCTGTGATGGACAACGTTTGAAATTCGCCCTTAAGCGGGAGACGGCAGCCTACAACAGTCAAATATATTGCGGCTTATCACTTCTTTTGAGGGAGGTACAGTTATTCCAGATAGGGGAATGGGTAGGTTAAGATATTCCAGGGTGGGGAATGCTTATGGGCAAGGCATTATGCTTGATCGGAGGCGGATGAAGTGGCAAAAAAGGCTCGGCCTACACCATGACCATGCAACTCGTCAACCCAAAGTGAATATGAGCCACACAGGTTGGTTGAAATGGCGCAGCATGAATGATAGAACCTGGATCCAAGCGTCTCAGGATGCATTGCAGCGAAAACGTTCAGCAATGTTCAGCGTGACCAATGTTTCTATCTTGGAAAATGAAATCGCATGCTGTATGGAGTGTTTTTGATATATCTTGTCTCAGGATTTGCTTGCAGTCCTACCATATCCCACAAAATGCAGAAGTGCAGTCAATGCAGCTTTTTACCTAAAATGGTAAAAATTGGTCAAAGCCTCATGCGGTTTATTACCTGCCCCTGGAATAACATCAATGGCAATTATAAGAATAATGCTGATAATAATACAAATTTTGTATGTATGTTTTCAGCCCTACAAAACCATAACTATAGAAGTTTAAATTTATACGTAAAGCTAGATATTTGTAGAAATATCTATATTGATATATAGCTATCTATTTATATAGCTAGATATATATCTATGCAGTAACATACATTAGATAGATAGATAGATAGATAGATAGATAGATAGACTGTATATAAGCCTGCAAGTCTTGCACTTGAAGCAGCTTTATGATGTCATTAAGGCTCGATGGTGACACGCGCACCCGGAACAAGGACCACAGGTTGTTAGCGGCCATTTTTCCATCAGTCTCCACTGGAGCTAGAAGTGAGCAGACAGATACTCCTATAGACGCGGCTGGAGCCAGATCATTTGTCTCTGTGATGGACAACGTTTGAAATTCGCCCTTAAGCGGGAGACGGCAGCCTACAACAGTCAAATATATTGCGGCTTATCACTTCTTTTGAGGGAGGTACAGTTATTCCAGATAGGGGAATGGGTAGGTTAAGATATTCCAGGGTGGGGAATGCTTATGGGCAAGGCATTATGCTTGATCGGAGGCGGATGAAGTGGCAAAAAAGGCTCGGCCTACACCATGACCATGCAACTCGTCAACCCAAAGTGAATATGAGCCACACAGGTTGGTTGAAATGGCGCAGCATGAATGATAGAACCTGGATCCAAGCGTCTCAGGATGCATTGCAGCGAAAACGTTCAGCAATGTTCAGCGTGACCAATGTTTCTATCTTGGAAAATGAAATCGCATGCTGTATGGAGTGTTTTTGATATATCTTGTCTCAGGATTTGCTTGCAGTCCTACCATATCCCACAAAATGCAGAAGTGCAGTCAATGCAGCTTTTTACCTAAAATGGTAAAAATTGGTCAAAGCCTCATGCGGTTTATTACCTGCCCCTGGAATAACATCAATGGCAATTATAAGAATAATGCTGATAATAATACAAATTTTGTATGTATGTTTTCAGCCCTACAAAACCATAACTATAGAAGTTTAAATTTATACGTAAAGCTAGATATTTGTAGAAATATCTATATTGATATATAGCTATCTATTTATATAGCTAGATATATATCTATGCAGTAACATACATTAGATAGATAGATAGATAGATAGATAGACTGTATATAAGCCTGCAAGTCTTGCACTTGAAGCAGCTTTATGATGTCATTAAGGCTCGATGGTGACACGCGCACCCGGAACAAGGACCACAGGTTGTTAGCGGCCATTTTTCCATCAGTCTCCACTGGAGCTAGAAGTGAGCAGACAGATACTCCTATAGACGCGGCTGGAGCCAGATCATTTGTCTCTGTGATGGACAACGTTTGAAATTCGCCCTTAAGCGGGAGACGGCAGCCTACAACAGTCAAATATATTGCGGCTTATCACTTCTTTTGAGGGAGGTACAGTTATTCCAGATAGGGGAATGGGTAGGTTAAGATATTCCAGGGTGGGGAATGCTTATGGGCAAGGCATTATGCTTGATCGGAGGCGGATGAAGTGGCAAAAAAGGCTCGGCCTACACCATGACCATGCAACTCGTCAACCCAAAGTGAATATGAGCCACACAGGTTGGTTGAAATGGCGCAGCATGAATGATAGAACCTGGATCCAAGCGTCTCAGGATGCATTGCAGTGAAAACGTTCAACAATGTTCAGCGTGACCAATGTTTCTATCTTGGAAAATGAAATCGCATGCTGTATGGAGTGTTTTTGATATATCTTGTCTCAGGATTTGCTTGCAGTCCTACCATATCCCACAAAATGCAGAAGTGCAGTCAATGCAGCTTTTTACCTAAAATGGTAAAAATTGGTCAAAGCCTCATGCGGTTTATTACCTGCCCCTGGAATAACATCAATGGCAATTATAAGAATAATGCTGATAATAATACAAATTTTGTATGTATGTTTTCAGCCCTACAAAACCATAACTATAGAAGTTTAAATTTATACGTAAAGCTAGATATTTGTAGAAATATCTATATTGATATATAGCTATCTATTTATATAGCTAGATATATATCTATGCAGTAACATACATTAGATAGATAGATAGATAGATAGACTGTATATAAGCCTGCAAGTCTTGCACTTGAAGCAGCTTTATGATGTCATTAAGGCTCGATGGTGACACGCGCACCCGGAACAAGGATCACAGGTTGTTAGCGGCCATTTTTCCATCAGTCTCCACTGGAGCTAGAAGTGAGCAGACAGATACTCCTATAGACGCTGCTGGAGCCAGATCATTTGTCTCTGTGATGGACAACGTTTGAAATTCGCCCTTAAGCGGGATACGGCAGCCTACAACAGTCAAATTGATCGCTGCTTATCACTTCTTTTGTGGTAGGTACAGTTATTCCAGATAGGGGAATGGGTAGGTTAAGTTATTCCAGGGAGGGGAATGCTTATGGGCAAGGCATTATGCTTGATCGGAGGCGGATGAAGTGGCAAAAAAGGCTCGGCCTACACCATGACCATGCCAATTGTCAACCCAAAGTGAATATGAGCCACACAGGTTGGTTGAAATAGCGCAACATGAATGATGGAACCTGGATCCAAGCGTCCCAGGATGCATTGCAGCGAAAACGTTCAACAATGTTCAGCGTGACCAATGTTTCTATCTTGGAAAATGAAATTGCATGCTGTATGGAGTGTTTTTGATATATCTTGTCTCAGGATTTGCTTGCAGTCCTACCATATCCCACAAAATGCAGAAGTGCAGTCAATGCAGCTTTTTACCTAAAATGGTAAAAATTGGTCAAAGCCTCATGCGGTTTATTACCTGTCCCTGGAATAACATCAATGGCAATTATAAGAATAATGCTGATAATAATACAAATTTTGTATGTATGTTTTCAGCCCTACAAAACCATAACTATAGAAGTTTAAATTTATACGTAAAGCTAGATATTTGTAGAAATATCTATATTGATATATAGCTATCTATTTATATAGCTAGATATATATCTATGCAGTAACATACATTAGATAGATAGATAGATAGATAGATAGACTGTATATAAGCCTGCAAGTCTTGCACTTGAAGCAGCTTTATGATGTCATTAAGGCTCGATGGTGACACGCGCACCCGGAACAAGGATCACAGGTTGTTAGCGGCCATTTTTCCATCAGTCTCCACTGGAGCTAGAAGTGAGCAGACAGATACTCCTATAGACGCTGCTGGAGCCAGATCATTTGTCTCTGTGATGGACAACGTTTGAAATTCGCCCTTAAGCGGGATACGGCAGCCTACAACAGTCAAATTGATCGCTGCTTATCACTTCTTTTGTGGTAGGTACAGTTATTCCAGATAGGGGAATGGGTAGGTTAAGTTATTCCAGGGAGGGGAATGCTTATGGGCAAGGCATTATGCTTGATCGGAGGCGGATGAAGTGGCAAAAAAGGCTCGGCCTACACCATGACCATGCCAATTGTCAACCCAAAGTGAATATGAGCCACACAGGTTGGTTGAAATAGCGCAACATGAATGATGGAACCTGGATCCAAGCGTCCCAGGATGCATTGCAGCGAAAACGTTCAACAATGTTCAGCGTGACCAATGTTTCTATCTTGGAAAATGAAATTGCATGCTGTATGGAGTGTTTTTGATATATCTTGTCTCAGGATTTGCTTGCAGTCCTACCATATCCCACAAAATGCAGAAGTGCAGTCAATGCAGCTTTTTACCTAAAATGGTAAAAATTGGTCAAAGCCTCATGCGGTTTATTACCTGTCCCTGGAATAACATCAATGGCAATTATAAGAATAATGCTGATAATAATACAAATTTTGTATGTATGTTTTCAGCCCTACAAAACCATAACTATAGAAGTTTAAATTTATACGTAAAGCTAGATATTTGTAGAAATATCTATATTGATATATAGCTATCTATTTATATAGCTAGATATATATCTATGCAGTAACATACATTAGATAGATAGATAGATAGATAGATAGATAGATAGACTGTATATAAGCCTGCAAGTCTTGCACTTGAAGCAGCTTTATGATGTCATTAAGGCTCGATGGTGACACGCGCACCCGGAACAAGGACCACAGGTTGTTAGCGGCCATTTTTCCATCAGTCTCCACTGGAGCTAGAAGTGAGCAGACAGATACTCCTATAGACGCGGCTGGAGCCAGATCATTTGTCTCTGTGATGGACAACGTTTGAAATTCGCCCTTAAGCGGGAGACGGCAGCCTACAACAGTCAAATATATTGCGGCTTATCACTTCTTTTGAGGGAGGTACAGTTATTCCAGATAGGGGAATGGGTAGGTTAAGATATTCCAGGGTGGGGAATGCTTATGGGCAAGGCATTATGCTTGATCGGAGGCGGATGAAGTGGCAAAAAAGGCTCGGCCTACACCATGACCATGCAACTCGTCAACCCAAAGTGAATATGAGCCACACAGGTTGGTTGAAATGGCGCAGCATGAATGATAGAACCTGGATCCAAGCGTCTCAGGATGCATTGCAGCGAAAACGTTCAGCAATGTTCAGCGTGACCAATGTTTCTATCTTGGAAAATGAAATCGCATGCTGTATGGAGTGTTTTTGATATATCTTGTCTCAGGATTTGCTTGCAGTCCTACCATATCCCACAAAATGCAGAAGTGCAGTCAATGCAGCTTTTTACCTAAAATGGTAAAAATTGGTCAAAGCCTCATGCGGTTTATTACCTGCCCCTGGAATAACATCAATGGCAATTATAAGAATAATGCTGATAATAATACAAATTTTGTATGTATGTTTTCAGCCCTACAAAACCATAACTATAGAAGTTTAAATTTATACGTAAAGCTAGATATTTGTAGAAATATCTATATTGATATATAGCTATCTATTTATATAGCTAGATATATATCTATGCAGTAACATACATTAGATAGATAGATAGATAGATAGATAGATAGATAGATAGATAGATAGATAGATAGATAGATAGACTGTATATAAGCCTGCAAGTCTTGCACTTGAAGCAGCTTTATGATGTCATTAAGGCTCGATGGTGACACGCGCACCCGGAACAAGGACCACAGGTTGTTAGCGGCCATTTTTCCATCAGTCTCCACTGGAGCTAGAAGTGAGCAGACAGATACTCCTATAGACGCGGCTGGAGCCAGATCATTTGTCTCTCTGATGGACAACGTTTGAAATTCGCCCTTAAGCGGGAGACGGCAGCCTACAACAGTCAAATATATTGCGGCTTATCACTTCTTTTGAGGGAGGTACAGTTATTCCAGATAGGGGAATGGGTAGGTTAAGATATTCCAGGGTGGGGAATGCTTATGGGCAAGGCATTATGCTTGATCGGAGGCGGATGAAGTGGCAAAAAAGGCTCGGCCTACACCATGACCATGCAACTCGTCAACCCAAAGTGAATATGAGCCACACAGGTTGGTTGAAATGGCGCAGCATGAATGATAGAACCTGGATCCAAGCGTCTCAGGATGCATTGCAGTGAAAACGTTCAACAATGTTCAGCGTGACCAATGTTTCTATCTTGGAAAATGAAATCGCATGCTGTATGGAGTGTTTTTGATATATCTTGTCTCAGGATTTGCTTGCAGTCCTACCATATCCCACAAAATGCAGAAGTGCAGTCAATGCAGCTTTTTACCTAAAATGGTAAAAATTGGTCAAAGCCTCATGCGGTTTATTACCTGCCCCTGGAATAACATCAATGGCAATTATAAGAATAATGCTGATAATAATACAAATTTTGTATGTATGTTTTCAGCCCTACAAAACCATAACTATAGAAGTTTAAATTTATACGTAAAGCTAGATATTTGTAGAAATATCTATATTGATATATAGCTATCTATTTATATAGCTAGATATATATCTATGCAGTAACATACATTAGATAGATAGATAGATAGATAGACTGTATATAAGCCTGCAAGTCTTGCACTTGAAGCAGCTTTATGATGTCATTAAGGCTCGATGGTGACACGCGCACCCGGAACAAGGATCACAGGTTGTTAGCGGCCATTTTTCCATCAGTCTCCACTGGAGCTAGAAGTGAGCAGACAGATACTCCTATAGACGCTGCTGGAGCCAGATCATTTGTCTCTGTGATGGACAACGTTTGAAATTCGCCCTTAAGCGGGATACGGCAGCCTACAACAGTCAAATTGATCGCTGCTTATCACTTCTTTTGTGGTAGGTACAGTTATTCCAGATAGGGGAATGGGTAGGTTAAGTTATTCCAGGGAGGGGAATGCTTATGGGCAAGGCATTATGCTTGATCGGAGGCGGATGAAGTGGCAAAAAAGGCTCGGCCTACACCATGACCATGCCAATTGTCAACCCAAAGTGAATATGAGCCACACAGGTTGGTTGAAATAGCGCAACATGAATGATGGAACCTGGATCCAAGCGTCCCAGGATGCATTGCAGCGAAAACGTTCAACAATGTTCAGCGTGACCAATGTTTCTATCTTGGAAAATGAAATTGCATGCTGTATGGAGTGTTTTTGATATATCTTGTCTCAGGATTTGCTTGCAGTCCTACCATATCCCACAAAATGCAGAAGTGCAGTCAATGCAGCTTTTTACCTAAAATGGTAAAAATTGGTCAAAGCCTCATGCGGTTTATTACCTGTCCCTGGAATAACATCAATGGCAATTATAAGAATAATGCTGATAATAATACAAATTTTGTATGTATGTTTTCAGCCCTACAAAACCATAACTATAGAAGTTTAAATTTATACGTAAAGCTAGATATTTGTAGAAATATCTATATTGATATATAGCTATCTATTTATATAGCTAGATATATATCTATGCAGTAACATACATTAGATAGATAGATAGATAGATAGATAGATAGATAGACTGTATATAAGCCTGCAAGTCTTGCACTTGAAGCAGCTTTATGATGTCATTAAGGCTCGATGGTGACACGCGCACCCGGAACAAGGACCACAGGTTGTTAGCGGCCATTTTTCCATCAGTCTCCACTGGAGCTAGAAGTGAGCAGACAGATACTCCTATAGACGCGGCTGGAGCCAGATCATTTGTCTCTGTGATGGACAACGTTTGAAATTCGCCCTTAAGCGGGAGACGGCAGCCTACAACAGTCAAATATATTGCGGCTTATCACTTCTTTTGAGGGAGGTACAGTTATTCCAGATAGGGGAATGGGTAGGTTAAGATATTCCAGGGTGGGGAATGCTTATGGGCAAGGCATTATGCTTGATCGGAGGCGGATGAAGTGGCAAAAAAGGCTCGGCCTACACCATGACCATGCAACTCGTCAACCCAAAGTGAATATGAGCCACACAGGTTGGTTGAAATGGCGCAGCATGAATGATAGAACCTGGATCCAAGCGTCTCAGGATGCATTGCAGCGAAAACGTTCAGCAATGTTCAGCGTGACCAATGTTTCTATCTTGGAAAATGAAATCGCATGCTGTATGGAGTGTTTTTGATATATCTTGTCTCAGGATTTGCTTGCAGTCCTACCATATCCCACAAAATGCAGAAGTGCAGTCAATGCAGCTTTTTACCTAAAATGGTAAAAATTGGTCAAAGCCTCATGCGGTTTATTACCTGCCCCTGGAATAACATCAATGGCAATTATAAGAATAATGCTGATAATAATACAAATTTTGTATGTATGTTTTCAGCCCTACAAAACCATAACTATAGAAGTTTAAATTTATACGTAAAGCTAGATATTTGTAGAAATATCTATATTGATATATAGCTATCTATTTATATAGCTAGATATATATCTATGCAGTAACATACATTAGATAGATAGATAGATAGATAGATAGACTGTATATAAGCCTGCAAGTCTTGCACTTGAAGCAGCTTTATGATGTCATTAAGGCTCGATGGTGACACGCGCACCCGGAACAAGGACCACAGGTTGTTAGCGGCCATTTTTCCATCAGTCTCCACTGGAGCTAGAAGTGAGCAGACAGATACTCCTATAGACGCGGCTGGAGCCAGATCATTTGTCTCTGTGATGGACAACGTTTGAAATTCGCCCTTAAGCGGGAGACGGCAGCCTACAACAGTCAAATATATTGCGGCTTATCACTTCTTTTGAGGGAGGTACAGTTATTCCAGATAGGGGAATGGGTAGGTTAAGATATTCCAGGGTGGGGAATGCTTATGGGCAAGGCATTATGCTTGATCGGAGGCGGATGAAGTGGCAAAAAAGGCTCGGCCTACACCATGACCATGCAACTCGTCAACCCAAAGTGAATATGAGCCACACAGGTTGGTTGAAATGGCGCAGCATGAATGATAGAACCTGGATCCAAGCGTCTCAGGATGCATTGCAGTGAAAACGTTCAACAATGTTCAGCGTGACCAATGTTTCTATCTTGGAAAATGAAATCGCATGCTGTATGGAGTGTTTTTGATATATCTTGTCTCAGGATTTGCTTGCAGTCCTACCATATCCCACAAAATGCAGAAGTGCAGTCAATGCAGCTTTTTACCTAAAATGGTAAAAATTGGTCAAAGCCTCATGCGGTTTATTACCTGCCCCTGGAATAACATCAATGGCAATTATAAGAATAATGCTGATAATAATACAAATTTTGTATGTATGTTTTCAGCCCTACAAAACCATAACTATAGAAGTTTAAATTTATACGTAAAGCTAGATATTTGTAGAAATATCTATATTGATATATAGCTATCTATTTATATAGCTAGATATATATCTATGCAGTAACATACATTAGATAGATAGATAGATAGATAGATAGATAGATAGACTGTATATAAGCCTGCAAGTCTTGCACTTGAAGCAGCTTTATGATGTCATTAAGGCTCGATGGTGACACGCGCACCCGGAACAAGGATCACAGGTTGTTAGCGGCCATTTTTCCATCAGTCTCCACTGGAGCTAGAAGTGAGCAGACAGATACTCCTATAGACGCTGCTGGAGCCAGATCATTTGTCTCTGTGATGGACAACGTTTGAAATTCGCCCTTAAGCGGGATACGGCAGCCTACAACAGTCAAATTGATCGCTGCTTATCACTTCTTTTGTGGTAGGTACAGTTATTCCAGATAGGGGAATGGGTAGGTTAAGTTATTCCAGGGAGGGGAATGCTTATGGGCAAGGCATTATGCTTGATCGGAGGCGGATGAAGTGGCAAAAAAGGCTCGGCCTACACCATGACCATGCCAATTGTCAACCCAAAGTGAATATGAGCCACACAGGTTGGTTGAAATAGCGCAACATGAATGATGGAACCTGGATCCAAGCGTCCCAGGATGCATTGCAGCGAAAACGTTCAACAATGTTCAGCGTGACCAATGTTTCTATCTTGGAAAATGAAATTGCATGCTGTATGGAGTGTTTTTGATATATCTTGTCTCAGGATTTGCTTGCAGTCCTACCATATCCCACAAAATGCAGAAGTGCAGTCAATGCAGCTTTTTACCTAAAATGGTAAAAATTGGTCAAAGCCTCATGCGGTTTATTACCTGTCCCTGGAATAACATCAATGGCAATTATAAGAATAATGCTGATAATAATACAAATTTTGTATGTATGTTTTCAGCCCTACAAAACCATAACTATAGAAGTTTAAATTTATACGTAAAGCTAGATATTTGTAGAAATATCTATATTGATATATAGCTATCTATTTATATAGCTAGATATATATCTATGCAGTAACATACATTAGATAGATAGATAGATAGATAGATAGATAGATAGATAGATAGATAGACTGTATATAAGCCTGCAAGTCTTGCACTTGAAGCAGCTTTATGATGTCATTAAGGCTCGATGGTGACACGCGCACCCGGAACAAGGACCACAGGTTGTTAGCGGCCATTTTTCCATCAGTCTCCACTGGAGCTAGAAGTGAGCAGACAGATACTCCTATAGACGCGGCTGGAGCCAGATCATTTGTCTCTGTGATGGACAACGTTTGAAATTCGCCCTTAAGCGGGAGACGGCAGCCTACAACAGTCAAATATATTGCGGCTTATCACTTCTTTTGAGGGAGGTACAGTTATTCCAGATAGGGGAATGGGTAGGTTAAGATATTCCAGGGTGGGGAATGCTTATGGGCAAGGCATTATGCTTGATCGGAGGCGGATGAAGTGGCAAAAAAGGCTCGGCCTACACCATGACCATGCAACTCGTCAACCCAAAGTGAATATGAGCCACACAGGTTGGTTGAAATGGCGCAGCATGAATGATAGAACCTGGATCCAAGCGTCTCAGGATGCATTGCAGCGAAAACGTTCAGCAATGTTCAGCGTGACCAATGTTTCTATCTTGGAAAATGAAATCGCATGCTGTATGGAGTGTTTTTGATATATCTTGTCTCAGGATTTGCTTGCAGTCCTACCATATCCCACAAAATGCAGAAGTGCAGTCAATGCAGCTTTTTACCTAAAATGGTAAAAATTGGTCAAAGCCTCATGCGGTTTATTACCTGCCCCTGGAATAACATCAATGGCAATTATAAGAATAATGCTGATAATAATACAAATTTTGTATGTATGTTTTCAGCCCTACAAAACCATAACTATAGAAGTTTAAATTTATACGTAAAGCTAGATATTTGTAGAAATATCTATATTGATATATAGCTATCTATTTATATAGCTAGATATATATCTATGCAGTAACATACATTAGATAGATAGATAGATAGATAGATAGATAGATAGACTGTATATAAGCCTGCAAGTCTTGCACTTGAAGCAGCTTTATGATGTCATTAAGGCTCGATGGTGACACGCGCACCCGGAACAAGGACCACAGGTTGTTAGCGGCCATTTTTCCATCAGTCTCCACTGGAGCTAGAAGTGAGCAGACAGATACTCCTATAGACGCGGCTGGAGCCAGATCATTTGTCTCTGTGATGGACAACGTTTGAAATTCGCCCTTAAGCGGGAGACGGCAGCCTACAACAGTCAAATATATTGCGGCTTATCACTTCTTTTGAGGGAGGTACAGTTATTCCAGATAGGGGAATGGGTAGGTTAAGATATTCCAGGGTGGGGAATGCTTATGGGCAAGGCATTATGCTTGATCGGAGGCGGATGAAGTGGCAAAAAAGGCTCGGCCTACACCATGACCATGCAACTCGTCAACCCAAAGTGAATATGAGCCACACAGGTTGGTTGAAATGGCGCAGCATGAATGATAGAACCTGGATCCAAGCGTCTCAGGATGCATTGCAGCGAAAACGTTCAGCAATGTTCAGCGTGACCAATGTTTCTATCTTGGAAAATGAAATCGCATGCTGTATGGAGTGTTTTTGATATATCTTGTCTCAGGATTTGCTTGCAGTCCTACCATATCCCACAAAATGCAGAAGTGCAGTCAATGCAGCTTTTTACCTAAAATGGTAAAAATTGGTCAAAGCCTCATGCGGTTTATTACCTGCCCCTGGAATAACATCAATGGCAATTATAAGAATAATGCTGATAATAATACAAATTTTGTATGTATGTTTTCAGCCCTACAAAACCATAACTATAGAAGTTTAAATTTATACGTAAAGCTAGATATTTGTAGAAATATCTATATTGATATATAGCTATCTATTTATATAGCTAGATATATATCTATGCAGTAACATACATTAGATAGATAGATAGATAGATAGATAGACTGTATATAAGCCTGCAAGTCTTGCACTTGAAGCAGCTTTATGATGTCATTAAGGCTCGATGGTGACACGCGCACCCGGAACAAGGACCACAGGTTGTTAGCGGCCATTTTTCCATCAGTCTCCACTGGAGCTAGAAGTGAGCAGACAGATACTCCTATAGACGCGGCTGGAGCCAGATCATTTGTCTCTGTGATGGACAACGTTTGAAATTCGCCCTTAAGCGGGAGACGGCAGCCTACAACAGTCAAATATATTGCGGCTTATCACTTCTTTTGAGGGAGGTACAGTTATTCCAGATAGGGGAATGGGTAGGTTAAGATATTCCAGGGTGGGGAATGCTTATGGGCAAGGCATTATGCTTGATCGGAGGCGGATGAAGTGGCAAAAAAGGCTCGGCCTACACCATGACCATGCAACTCGTCAACCCAAAGTGAATATGAGCCACACAGGTTGGTTGAAATGGCGCAGCATGAATGATAGAACCTGGATCCAAGCGTCTCAGGATGCATTGCAGTGAAAACGTTCAACAATGTTCAGCGTGACCAATGTTTCTATCTTGGAAAATGAAATCGCATGCTGTATGGAGTGTTTTTGATATATCTTGTCTCAGGATTTGCTTGCAGTCCTACCATATCCCACAAAATGCAGAAGTGCAGTCAATGCAGCTTTTTACCTAAAATGGTAAAAATTGGTCAAAGCCTCATGCGGTTTATTACCTGCCCCTGGAATAACATCAATGGCAATTATAAGAATAATGCTGATAATAATACAAATTTTGTATGTATGTTTTCAGCCCTACAAAACCATAACTATAGAAGTTTAAATTTATACGTAAAGCTAGATATTTGTAGAAATATCTATATTGATATATAGCTATCTATTTATATAGCTAGATATATATCTATGCAGTAACATACATTAGATAGATAGATAGATAGATAGACTGTATATAAGCCTGCAAGTCTTGCACTTGAAGCAGCTTTATGATGTCATTAAGGCTCGATGGTGACACGCGCACCCGGAACAAGGATCACAGGTTGTTAGCGGCCATTTTTCCATCAGTCTCCACTGGAGCTAGAAGTGAGCAGACAGATACTCCTATAGACGCTGCTGGAGCCAGATCATTTGTCTCTGTGATGGACAACGTTTGAAATTCGCCCTTAAGCGGGATACGGCAGCCTACAACAGTCAAATTGATCGCTGCTTATCACTTCTTTTGTGGTAGGTACAGTTATTCCAGATAGGGGAATGGGTAGGTTAAGTTATTCCAGGGAGGGGAATGCTTATGGGCAAGGCATTATGCTTGATCGGAGGCGGATGAAGTGGCAAAAAAGGCTCGGCCTACACCATGACCATGCCAATTGTCAACCCAAAGTGAATATGAGCCACACAGGTTGGTTGAAATAGCGCAACATGAATGATGGAACCTGGATCCAAGCGTCCCAGGATGCATTGCAGCGAAAACGTTCAACAATGTTCAGCGTGACCAATGTTTCTATCTTGGAAAATGAAATTGCATGCTGTATGGAGTGTTTTTGATATATCTTGTCTCAGGATTTGCTTGCAGTCCTACCATATCCCACAAAATGCAGAAGTGCAGTCAATGCAGCTTTTTACCTAAAATGGTAAAAATTGGTCAAAGCCTCATGCGGTTTATTACCTGTCCCTGGAATAACATCAATGGCAATTATAAGAATAATGCTGATAATAATACAAATTTTGTATGTATGTTTTCAGCCCTACAAAACCATAACTATAGAAGTTTAAATTTATACGTAAAGCTAGATATTTGTAGAAATATCTATATTGATATATAGCTATCTATTTATATAGCTAGATATATATCTATGCAGTAACATACATTAGATAGATAGATAGATAGATAGATAGATAGATAGATAGATAGATAGACTGTATATAAGCCTGCAAGTCTTGCACTTGAAGCAGCTTTATGATGTCATTAAGGCTCGATGGTGACACGCGCACCCGGAACAAGGACCACAGGTTGTTAGCGGCCATTTTTCCATCAGTCTCCACTGGAGCTAGAAGTGAGCAGACAGATACTCCTATAGACGCGGCTGGAGCCAGATCATTTGTCTCTGTGATGGACAACGTTTGAAATTCGCCCTTAAGCGGGAGACGGCAGCCTACAACAGTCAAATATATTGCGGCTTATCACTTCTTTTGAGGGAGGTACAGTTATTCCAGATAGGGGAATGGGTAGGTTAAGATATTCCAGGGTGGGGAATGCTTATGGGCAAGGCATTATGCTTGATCGGAGGCGGATGAAGTGGCAAAAAAGGCTCGGCCTACACCATGACCATGCAACTCGTCAACCCAAAGTGAATATGAGCCACACAGGTTGGTTGAAATGGCGCAGCATGAATGATAGAACCTGGATCCAAGCGTCTCAGGATGCATTGCAGCGAAAACGTTCAGCAATGTTCAGCGTGACCAATGTTTCTATCTTGGAAAATGAAATCGCATGCTGTATGGAGTGTTTTTGATATATCTTGTCTCAGGATTTGCTTGCAGTCCTACCATATCCCACAAAATGCAGAAGTGCAGTCAATGCAGCTTTTTACCTAAAATGGTAAAAATTGGTCAAAGCCTCATGCGGTTTATTACCTGCCCCTGGAATAACATCAATGGCAATTATAAGAATAATGCTGATAATAATACAAATTTTGTATGTATGTTTTCAGCCCTACAAAACCATAACTATAGAAGTTTAAATTTATACGTAAAGCTAGATATTTGTAGAAATATCTATATTGATATATAGCTATCTATTTATATAGCTAGATATATATCTATGCAGTAACATACATTAGATAGATAGATAGATAGATAGATAGATAGATAGATAGATAGATAGACTGTATATAAGCCTGCAAGTCTTGCACTTGAAACAGCTTTATGATGTCATTAAGGCTCGATGGTGACACGCGCACCCGGAACAAGGACCACAGGTTGTTAGCGGCCATTTTTCCATCAGTCTCCACTGGAGCTAGAAGTGAGCAGACAGATACTCCTATAGACGCGGCTGGAGCCAGATCATTTGTCTCTGTGATGGACAACGTTTGAAATTCGCCCTTAAGCGGGAGACGGCAGCCTACAACAGTCAAATATATTGCGGCTTATCACTTCTTTTGAGGGAGGTACAGTTATTCCAGATAGGGGAATGGGTAGGTTAAGATATTCCAGGGTGGGGAATGCTTATGGGCAAGGCATTATGCTTGATCGGAGGCGGATGAAGTGGCAAAAAAGGCTCGGCCTACACCATGACCATGCAACTCGTCAACCCAAAGTGAATATGAGCCACACAGGTTGGTTGAAATGGCGCAGCATGAATGATAGAACCTGGATCCAAGCGTCTCAGGATGCATTGCAGCGAAAACGTTCAACAATGTTCAGCGTGACCAATGTTTCTATCTTGGAAAATGAAATCGCATGCTGTATGGAGTGTTTTTGATATATCTTGTCTCAGGATTTGCTTGCAGTCCTACCATATCCCACAAAATGCAGAAGTGCAGTCAATGCAGCTTTTTACCTAAAATGGTAAAAATTGGTCAAAGCCTCATGCGGTTTATTACCTGCCCCTGGAATAACATCAATGGCAATTATAAGAATAATGCTGATAATAATACAAATTTTGTATGTATGTTTTCAGCCCTACAAAACCATAACTATAGAAGTTTAAATTTATACGTAAAGCTAGATATTTGTAGAAATATCTATATTGATATATAGCTATCTATTTATATAGCTAGATATATATCTATGCAGTAACATACATTAGATAGATAGATAGATAGATAGATAGATAGATAGATAGACTGTATATAAGCCTGCAAGTCTTGCACTTGAAGCAGCTTTATGATGTCATTAAGGCTCGATGGTGACACGCGCACCCGGAACAAGGATCACAGGTTGTTAGCGGCCATTTTTCCATCAGTCTCCACTGGAGCTAGAAGTGAGCAGACAGATACTCCTATAGACGCTGCTGGAGCCAGATCATTTGTCTCTGTGATGGACAACGTTTGAAATTCGCCCTTAAGCGGGATACGGCAGCCTACAACAGTCAAATTGATCGCTGCTTATCACTTCTTTTGTGGTAGGTACAGTTATTCCAGATAGGGGAATGGGTAGGTTAAGTTATTCCAGGGAGGGGAATGCTTATGGGCAAGGCATTATGCTTGATCGGAGGCGGATGAAGTGGCAAAAAAGGCTCGGCCTACACCATGACCATGCCAATCGTCAACCCAAAGTGAATATGAGCCACACAGGTTGGTTGAAATAGCGCAACATGAATGATGGAACCTGGATCCAAGCGTCCCAGGATGCATTGCAGCGAAAACGTTCAACAATGTTCAGCGTGACCAATGTTTCTATCTTGGAAAATGAAATTGCATGCTGTATGGAGTGTTTTTGACATATCTTGTCTCAGGATTTGCTTGCAGTCCTACCATATCCCACAAAATGCAGAAGTGCAGTCAATGCAGCTTTTTACCTAAAATGGTAAAAATTGGTCAAAGACTCATGCGGTTTATTACCTGCCCCTGGAATAACATCAATGGCAATTATAAGAATAATGCTGATAATAATACAAATTTTGTATGTATGTTTTGAGCCCTACAAAACCATAACTATAGAAGTTTAAATTTATACGTAAAGCTAGATATTTGTAGAAATATCTATATTGATATATAGCTATCTATTTATATAGCTAGATATATATCTATGCAGTAACATACATTAGATAGATAGATAGATAGATAGATAGATAGATAGATAGATAGATAGATAGATAGATAGATAGACTGTATATAAGCCTGCAAGTCTTGCACTTGAAGCAGCTTTATGATGTCATTAAGGCTCGATGGTGACACGCGCACCCGGAACAAGGACCACAGGTTGTTAGCGGCCATTTTTCCATCAGTCTCCACTGGAGCTAGAAGTGAGCAGACAGATACTCCTATAGACGCGGCTGGAGCCAGATCATTTGTCTCTGTGATGGACAACGTTTGAAATTCGCCCTTAAGCGGGAGACGGCAGCCTACAACAGTCAAATATATTGCGGCTTATCACTTCTTTTGAGGGAGGTACAGTTATTCCAGATAGGGGAATGGGTAGGTTAAGATATTCCAGGGTGGGGAATGCTTATGGGCAAGGCATTATGCTTGATCGGAGGCGGATGAAGTGGCAAAAAAGGCTCGGCCTACACCATGACCATGCAACTCGTCAACCCAAAGTGAATATGAGCCACACAGGTTGGTTGAAATGGCGCAGCATGAATGATAGAACCTGGATCCAAGCGTCTCAGGATGCATTGCAGCGAAAACGTTCAACAATGTTCAGCGTGACCAATGTTTCTATCTTGGAAAATGAAATCGCATGCTGTATGGAGTGTTTTTGATATATCTTGTCTCAGGATTTGCTTGCAGTCCTACCATATCCCACAAAATGCAGAAGTGCAGTCAATGCAGCTTTTTACCTAAAATGGTAAAAATTGGTCAAAGCCTCATGCGGTTTATTACCTGCCCCTGGAATAACATCAATGGCAATTATAAGAATAATGCTGATAATAATACAAATTTTGTATGTATGTTTTCAGCCCTACAAAACCATAACTATAGAAGTTTAAATTTATACGTAAAGCTAGATATTTGTAGAAATATCTATATTGATATATAGCTATCTATTTATATAGCTAGATATATATCTATGCAGTAACATACATTAGATAGATAGATAGATAGATAGATAGATAGATAGACTGTATATAAGCCTGCAAGTCTTGCACTTGAAGCAGCTTTATGATGTCATTAAGGCTCGATGGTGACACGCGCACCCGGAACAAGGATCACAGGTTGTTAGCGGCCATTTTTCCATCAGTCTCCACTGGAGCTAGAAGTGAGCAGACAGATACTCCTATAGACGCTGCTGGAGCCAGATCATTTGTCTCTGTGATGGACAACGTTTGAAATTCGCCCTTAAGCGGGATACGGCAGCCTACAACAGTCAAATTGATCGCTGCTTATCACTTCTTTTGTGGTAGGTACAGTTATTCCAGATAGGGGAATGGGTAGGTTAAGTTATTCCAGGGAGGGGAATGCTTATGGGCAAGGCATTATGCTTGATCGGAGGCGGATGAAGTGGCAAAAAAGGCTCGGCCTACACCATGACCATGCCAATTGTCAACCCAAAGTGAATATGAGCCACACAGGTTGGTTGAAATAGCGCAACATGAATGATGGAACCTGGATCCAAGCGTCCCAGGATGCATTGCAGCGAAAACGTTCAACAATGTTCAGCGTGACCAATGTTTCAATCTTGGAAAATGAAATTGCATGCTGTATGGAGTGTTTTTGATATATCTTGTCTCAGGATTTGCTTGCAGTCCTACCATATCCCACAAAATGCAGAAGTGCAGTCAATGCAGCTTTTTACCTAAAATGGTAAAAATTGGTCAAAGCCTCATGCGGTTTATTACCTGTCCCTGGAATAACATCAATGGCAATTATAAGAATAATGCTGATAATAATACAAATTTTGTATGTATGTTTTCAGCCCTACAAAACCATAACTATAGAAGTTTAAATTTATACGTAAAGCTAGATATTTGTAGAAATATCTATATTGATATATAGCTATCTATTTATATAGCTAGATATATATCTATGCAGTAACATACATTAGATAGATAGATAGATAGATAGATAGATAGATAGACTGTATATAAGCCTGCAAGTCTTGCACTTGAAGCAGCTTTATGATGTCATTAAGGCTCGATGGTGACACGCGCACCCGGAACAAGGACCACAGGTTGTTAGCGGCCATTTTTCCATCAGTCTCCACTGGAGCTAGAAGTGAGCAGACAGATACTCCTATAGACGCGGCTGGAGCCAGATCATTTGTCTCTGTGATGGACAACGTTTGAAATTCGCCCTTAAGCGGGAGACGGCAGCCTACAACAGTCAAATATATTGCGGCTTATCACTTCTTTTGAGGGAGGTACAGTTATTCCAGATAGGGGAATGGGTAGGTTAAGATATTCCAGGGTGGGGAATGCTTATGGGCAAGGCATTATGCTTGATCGGAGGCGGATGAAGTGGCAAAAAAGGCTCGGCCTACACCATGACCATGCAACTCGTCAACCCAAAGTGAATATGAGCCACACAGGTTGGTTGAAATGGCGCAGCATGAATGATAGAACCTGGATCCAAGCGTCTCAGGATGCATTGCAGCGAAAACGTTCAACAATGTTCAGCGTGACCAATGTTTCTATCTTGGAAAATGAAATCGCATGCTGTATGGAGTGTTTTTGATATATCTTGTCTCAGGATTTGCTTGCAGTCCTACCATATCCCACAAAATGCAGAAGTGCAGTCAATGCAGCTTTTTACCTAAAATGGTAAAAATTGGTCAAAGCCTCATGCGGTTTATTACCTGCCCCTGGAATAACATCAATGGCAATTATAAGAATAATGCTGATAATAATACAAATTTTGTATGTATGTTTTCAGCCCTACAAAACCATAACTATAGAAGTTTAAATTTATACGTAAAGCTAGATATTTGTAGAAATATCTATATTGATATATAGCTATCTATTTATATAGCTAGATATATATCTATGCAGTAACATACATTAGATAGATAGATAGATAGATAGATAGACTGTATATAAGCCTGCAAGTCTTGCACTTGAAGCAGCTTTATGATGTCATTAAGGCTCGATGGTGACACGCGCACCCGGAACAAGGATCACAGGTTGTTAGCGGCCATTTTTCCATCAGTCTCCACTGGAGCTAGAAGTGAGCAGACAGATACTCCTATAGACGCTGCTGGAGCCAGATCATTTGTCTCTGTGATGGACAACGTTTGAAATTCGCCCTTAAGCGGGATACGGCAGCCTACAACAGTCAAATTGATCGCTGCTTATCACTTCTTTTGTGGTAGGTACAGTTATTCCAGATAGGGGAATGGGTAGGTTAAGTTATTCCAGGGAGGGGAATGCTTATGGGCAAGGCATTATGCTTGATCGGAGGCGGATGAAGTGGCAAAAAAGGCTCGGCCTACACCATGACCATGCCAATTGTCAACCCAAAGTGAATATGAGCCACACAGGTTGGTTGAAATAGCGCAACATGAATGATGGAACCTGGATCCAAGCGTCCCAGGATGCATTGCAGCGAAAACGTTCAACAATGTTCAGCGTGACCAATGTTTCTATCTTGGAAAATGAAATTGCATGCTGTATGGAGTGTTTTTGATATATCTTGTCTCAGGATTTGCTTGCAGTCCTACCATATCCCACAAAATGCAGAAGTGCAGTCAATGCAGCTTTTTACCTAAAATGGTAAAAATTGGTCAAAGCCTCATGCGGTTTATTACCTGTCCCTGGAATAACATCAATGGCAATTATAAGAATAATGCTGATAATAATACAAATTTTGTATGTATGTTTTCAGCCCTACAAAACCATAACTATAGAAGTTTAAATTTATACGTAAAGCTAGATATTTGTAGAAATATCTATATTGATATATAGCTATCTATTTATATAGCTAGATATATATCTATGCAGTAACATACATTAGATAGATAGATAGATAGATAGATAGATAGATAGACTGTATATAAGCCTGCAAGTCTTGCACTTGAAGCAGCTTTATGATGTCATTAAGGCTCGATGGTGACACGCGCACCCGGAACAAGGACCACAGGTTGTTAGCGGCCATTTTTCCATCAGTCTCCACTGGAGCTAGAAGTGAGCAGACAGATACTCCTATAGACGCGGCTGGAGCCAGATCATTTGTCTCTGTGATGGACAACGTTTGAAATTCGCCCTTAAGCGGGAGACGGCAGCCTACAACAGTCAAATATATTGCGGCTTATCACTTCTTTTGAGGGAGGTACAGTTATTCCAGATAGGGGAATGGGTAGGTTAAGATATTCCAGGGTGGGGAATGCTTATGGGCAAGGCATTATGCTTGATCGGAGGCGGATGAAGTGGCAAAAAAGGCTCGG
Source organism: Eleutherodactylus coqui (assembly GCF_035609145.1). Taxonomy (NCBI): domain Eukaryota; kingdom Metazoa; phylum Chordata; class Amphibia; order Anura; family Eleutherodactylidae; genus Eleutherodactylus; species Eleutherodactylus coqui. The sequence continues at coordinate 315,610 of NW_027101823.1, forward strand.
CCTACACCATGACCATGCAACTCGTCAACCCAAAGTGAATATGAGCCACACAGGTTGGTTGAAATGGCGCAGCATGAATGATAGAACCTGGATCCAAGCGTCTCAGGATGCATTGCAGCGAAAACGTTCAACAATGTTCAGCGTGACCAATGTTTCTATCTTGGAAAATGAAATCGCATGCTGTATGGAGTGTTTTTGATATATCTTGTCTCAGGATTTGCTTGCAGTCCTACCATATCCCACAAAATGCAGAAGTGCAGTCAATGCAGCTTTTTACCTAAAATGGTAAAAATTGGTCAAAGCCTCATGCGGTTTATTACCTGCCCCTGGAATAACATCAATGGCAATTATAAGAATAATGCTGATAATAATACAAATTTTGTATGTATGTTTTCAGCCCTACAAAACCATAACTATAGAAGTTTAAATTTATACGTAAAGCTAGATATTTGTAGAAATATCTATATTGATATATAGCTATCTATTTATATAGCTAGATATATATCTATGCAGTAACATACATTAGATAGATAGATAGATAGATAGATAGACTGTATATAAGCCTGCAAGTCTTGCACTTGAAGCAGCTTTATGATGTCATTAAGGCTCGATGGTGACACGCGCACCCGGAACAAGGATCACAGGTTGTTAGCGGCCATTTTTCCATCAGTCTCCACTGGAGCTAGAAGTGAGCAGACAGATACTCCTATAGACGCTGCTGGAGCCAGATCATTTGTCTCTGTGATGGACAACGTTTGAAATTCGCCCTTAAGCGGGATACGGCAGCCTACAACAGTCAAATTGATCGCTGCTTATCACTTCTTTTGTGGTAGGTACAGTTATTCCAGATAGGGGAATGGGTAGGTTAAGTTATTCCAGGGAGGGGAATGCTTATGGGCAAGGCATTATGCTTGATCGGAGGCGGATGAAGTGGCAAAAAAGGCTCGGCCTACACCATGACCATGCCAATTGTCAACCCAAAGTGAATATGAGCCACACAGGTTGGTTGAAATAGCGCAACATGAATGATGGAACCTGGATCCAAGCGTCCCAGGATGCATTGCAGCGAAAACGTTCAACAATGTTCAGCGTGACCAATGTTTCTATCTTGGAAAATGAAATTGCATGCTGTATGGAGTGTTTTTGATATATCTTGTCTCAGGATTTGCTTGCAGTCCTACCATATCCCACAAAATGCAGAAGTGCAGTCAATGCAGCTTTTTACCTAAAATGGTAAAAATTGGTCAAAGCCTCATGCGGTTTATTACCTGTCCCTGGAATAACATCAATGGCAATTATAAGAATAATGCTGATAATAATACAAATTTTGTATGTATGTTTTCAGCCCTACAAAACCATAACTATAGAAGTTTAAATTTATACGTAAAGCTAGATATTTGTAGAAATATCTATATTGATATATAGCTATCTATTTATATAGCTAGATATATATCTATGCAGTAACATACATTAGATAGATAGATAGATAGATAGATAGATAGATAGACTGTATATAAGCCTGCAAGTCTTGCACTTGAAGCAGCTTTATGATGTCATTAAGGCTCGATGGTGACACGCGCACCCGGAACAAGGACCACAGGTTGTTAGCGGCCATTTTTCCATCAGTCTCCACTGGAGCTAGAAGTGAGCAGACAGATACTCCTATAGACGCGGCTGGAGCCAGATCATTTGTCTCTGTGATGGACAACGTTTGAAATTCGCCCTTAAGCGGGAGACGGCAGCCTACAACAGTCAAATATATTGCGGCTTATCACTTCTTTTGAGGGAGGTACAGTTATTCCAGATAGGGGAATGGGTAGGTTAAGATATTCCAGGGTGGGGAATGCTTATGGGCAAGGCATTATGCTTGATCGGAGGCGGATGAAGTGGCAAAAAAGGCTCGGCCTACACCATGACCATGCAACTCGTCAACCCAAAGTGAATATGAGCCACACAGGTTGGTTGAAATGGCGCAGCATGAATGATAGAACCTGGATCCAAGCGTCTCAGGATGCATTGCAGCGAAAACGTTCAGCAATGTTCAGCGTGACCAATGTTTCTATCTTGGAAAATGAAATCGCATGCTGTATGGAGTGTTTTTGATATATCTTGTCTCAGGATTTGCTTGCAGTCCTACCATATCCCACAAAATGCAGAAGTGCAGTCAATGCAGCTTTTTACCTAAAATGGTAAAAATTGGTCAAAGCCTCATGCGGTTTATTACCTGCCCCTGGAATAACATCAATGGCAATTATAAGAATAATGCTGATAATAATACAAATTTTGTATGTATGTTTTCAGCCCTACAAAACCATAACTATAGAAGTTTAAATTTATACGTAAAGCTAGATATTTGTAGAAATATCTATATTGATATATAGCTATCTATTTATATAGCTAGATATATATCTATGCAGTAACATACATTAGATAGATAGATAGATAGATAGATAGATAGATAGATAGATAGATAGATAGATAGATAGACTGTATATAAGCCTGCAAGTCTTGCACTTGAAGCAGCTTTATGATGTCATTAAGGCTCGATGGTGACACGCGCACCCGGAACAAGGACCACAGGTTGTTAGCGGCCATTTTTCCATCAGTCTCCACTGGAGCTAGAAGTGAGCAGACAGATACTCCTATAGACGCGGCTGGAGCCAGATCATTTGTCTCTCTGATGGACAACGTTTGAAATTCGCCCTTAAGCGGGAGACGGCAGCCTACAACAGTCAAATATATTGCGGCTTATCACTTCTTTTGAGGGAGGTACAGTTATTCCAGATAGGGGAATGGGTAGGTTAAGATATTCCAGGGTGGGGAATGCTTATGGGCAAGGCATTATGCTTGATCGGAGGCGGATGAAGTGGCAAAAAAGGCTCGGCCTACACCATGACCATGCAACTCGTCAACCCAAAGTGAATATGAGCCACACAGGTTGGTTGAAATGGCGCAGCATGAATGATAGAACCTGGATCCAAGCGTCTCAGGATGCATTGCAGTGAAAACGTTCAACAATGTTCAGCGTGACCAATGTTTCTATCTTGGAAAATGAAATCGCATGCTGTATGGAGTGTTTTTGATATATCTTGTCTCAGGATTTGCTTGCAGTCCTACCATATCCCACAAAATGCAGAAGTGCAGTCAATGCAGCTTTTTACCTAAAATGGTAAAAATTGGTCAAAGCCTCATGCGGTTTATTACCTGCCCCTGGAATAACATCAATGGCAATTATAAGAATAATGCTGATAATAATACAAATTTTGTATGTATGTTTTCAGCCCTACAAAACCATAACTATAGAAGTTTAAATTTATACGTAAAGCTAGATATTTGTAGAAATATCTATATTGATATATAGCTATCTATTTATATAGCTAGATATATATCTATGCAGTAACATACATTAGATAGATAGATAGATAGATAGACTGTATATAAGCCTGCAAGTCTTGCACTTGAAGCAGCTTTATGATGTCATTAAGGCTCGATGGTGACACGCGCACCCGGAACAAGGATCACAGGTTGTTAGCGGCCATTTTTCCATCAGTCTCCACTGGAGCTAGAAGTGAGCAGACAGATACTCCTATAGACGCTGCTGGAGCCAGATCATTTGTCTCTGTGATGGACAACGTTTGAAATTCGCCCTTAAGCGGGATACGGCAGCCTACAACAGTCAAATTGATCGCTGCTTATCACTTCTTTTGTGGTAGGTACAGTTATTCCAGATAGGGGAATGGGTAGGTTAAGTTATTCCAGGGAGGGGAATGCTTATGGGCAAGGCATTATGCTTGATCGGAGGCGGATGAAGTGGCAAAAAAGGCTCGGCCTACACCATGACCATGCCAATTGTCAACCCAAAGTGAATATGAGCCACACAGGTTGGTTGAAATAGCGCAACATGAATGATGGAACCTGGATCCAAGCGTCCCAGGATGCATTGCAGCGAAAACGTTCAACAATGTTCAGCGTGACCAATGTTTCTATCTTGGAAAATGAAATTGCATGCTGTATGGAGTGTTTTTGATATATCTTGTCTCAGGATTTGCTTGCAGTCCTACCATATCCCACAAAATGCAGAAGTGCAGTCAATGCAGCTTTTTACCTAAAATGGTAAAAATTGGTCAAAGCCTCATGCGGTTTATTACCTGTCCCTGGAATAACATCAATGGCAATTATAAGAATAATGCTGATAATAATACAAATTTTGTATGTATGTTTTCAGCCCTACAAAACCATAACTATAGAAGTTTAAATTTATACGTAAAGCTAGATATTTGTAGAAATATCTATATTGATATATAGCTATCTATTTATATAGCTAGATATATATCTATGCAGTAACATACATTAGATAGATAGATAGATAGATAGATAGATAGATAGATAGATAGACTGTATAGATAGATAGATAGTCTTGCACTTGAAGCAGCTTTATGATGTCATTAAGGCTCGATGGTGACACGCGCACCCGGAACAAGGACCACAGGTTGTTAGCGGCCATTTTTCCATCAGTCTCCACTGGAGCTAGAAGTGAGCAGACAGATACTCCTATAGACGCGGCTGGAGCCAGATCATTTGTCTCTGTGATGGACAACGTTTGAAATTCGCCCTTAAGCGGGAGACGGCAGCCTACAACAGTCAAATATATTGCGGCTTATCACTTCTTTTGAGGGAGGTACAGTTATTCCAGATAGGGGAATGGGTAGGTTAAGATATTCCAGGGTGGGGAATGCTTATGGGCAAGGCATTATGCTTGATCGGAGGCGGATGAAGTGGCAAAAAAGGCTCGGCCTACACCATGACCATGCAACTCGTCAACCCAAAGTGAATATGAGCCACACAGGTTGGTTGAAATGGCGCAGCATGAATGATAGAACCTGGATCCAAGCGTCTCAGGATGCATTGCAGCGAAAACGTTCAGCAATGTTCAGCGTGACCAATGTTTCTATCTTGGAAAATGAAATCGCATGCTGTATGGAGTGTTTTTGATATATCTTGTCTCAGGATTTGCTTGCAGTCCTACCATATCCCACAAAATGCAGAAGTGCAGTCAATGCAGCTTTTTACCTAAAATGGTAAAAATTGGTCAAAGCCTCATGCGGTTTATTACCTGCCCCTGGAATAACATCAATGGCAATTATAAGAATAATGCTGATAATAATACAAATTTTGTATGTATGTTTTCAGCCCTACAAAACCATAACTATAGAAGTTTAAATTTATACGTAAAGCTAGATATTTGTAGAAATATCTATATTGATATATAGCTATCTATTTATATAGCTAGATATATATCTATGCAGTAACATACATTAGATAGATAGATAGATAGATAGATAGACTGTATATAAGCCTGCAAGTCTTGCACTTGAAGCAGCTTTATGATGTCATTAAGGCTCGATGGTGACACGCGCACCCGGAACAAGGACCACAGGTTGTTAGCGGCCATTTTTCCATCAGTCTCCACTGGAGCTAGAAGTGAGCAGACAGATACTCCTATAGACGCGGCTGGAGCCAGATCATTTGTCTCTGTGATGGACAACGTTTGAAATTCGCCCTTAAGCGGGAGACGGCAGCCTACAACAGTCAAATATATTGCGGCTTATCACTTCTTTTGAGGGAGGTACAGTTATTCCAGATAGGGGAATGGGTAGGTTAAGATATTCCAGGGTGGGGAATGCTTATGGGCAAGGCATTATGCTTGATCGGAGGCGGATGAAGTGGCAAAAAAGGCTCGGCCTACACCATGACCATGCAACTCGTCAACCCAAAGTGAATATGAGCCACACAGGTTGGTTGAAATGGCGCAGCATGAATGATAGAACCTGGATCCAAGCGTCTCAGGATGCATTGCAGTGAAAACGTTCAACAATGTTCAGCGTGACCAATGTTTCTATCTTGGAAAATGAAATCGCATGCTGTATGGAGTGTTTTTGATATATCTTGTCTCAGGATTTGCTTGCAGTCCTACCATATCCCACAAAATGCAGAAGTGCAGTCAATGCAGCTTTTTACCTAAAATGGTAAAAATTGGTCAAAGCCTCATGCGGTTTATTACCTGCCCCTGGAATAACATCAATGGCAATTATAAGAATAATGCTGATAATAATACAAATTTTGTATGTATGTTTTCAGCCCTACAAAACCATAACTATAGAAGTTTAAATTTATACGTAAAGCTAGATATTTGTAGAAATATCTATATTGATATATAGCTATCTATTTATATAGCTAGATATATATCTATGCAGTAACATACATTAGATAGATAGATAGATAGATAGACTGTATATAAGCCTGCAAGTCTTGCACTTGAAGCAGCTTTATGATGTCATTAAGGCTCGATGGTGACACGCGCACCCGGAACAAGGATCACAGGTTGTTAGCGGCCATTTTTCCATCAGTCTCCACTGGAGCTAGAAGTGAGCAGACAGATACTCCTATAGACGCTGCTGGAGCCAGATCATTTGTCTCTGTGATGGACAACGTTTGAAATTCGCCCTTAAGCGGGATACGGCAGCCTACAACAGTCAAATTGATCGCTGCTTATCACTTCTTTTGTGGTAGGTACAGTTATTCCAGATAGGGGAATGGGTAGGTTAAGTTATTCCAGGGAGGGGAATGCTTATGGGCAAGGCATTATGCTTGATCGGAGGCGGATGAAGTGGCAAAAAAGGCTCGGCCTACACCATGACCATGCCAATTGTCAACCCAAAGTGAATATGAGCCACACAGGTTGGTTGAAATAGCGCAACATGAATGATGGAACCTGGATCCAAGCGTCCCAGGATGCATTGCAGCGAAAACGTTCAACAATGTTCAGCGTGACCAATGTTTCTATCTTGGAAAATGAAATTGCATGCTGTATGGAGTGTTTTTGATATATCTTGTCTCAGGATTTGCTTGCAGTCCTACCATATCCCACAAAATGCAGAAGTGCAGTCAATGCAGCTTTTTACCTAAAATGGTAAAAATTGGTCAAAGCCTCATGCGGTTTATTACCTGTCCCTGGAATAACATCAATGGCAATTATAAGAATAATGCTGATAATAATACAAATTTTGTATGTATGTTTTCAGCCCTACAAAACCATAACTATAGAAGTTTAAATTTATACGTAAAGCTAGATATTTGTAGAAATATCTATATTGATATATAGCTATCTATTTATATAGCTAGATATATATCTATGCAGTAACATACATTAGATAGATAGATAGATAGATAGATAGATAGATAGATAGATAGATAGACTGTATATAAGCCTGCAAGTCTTGCACTTGAAGCAGCTTTATGATGTCATTAAGGCTCGATGGTGACACGCGCACCCGGAACAAGGACCACAGGTTGTTAGCGGCCATTTTTCCATCAGTCTCCACTGGAGCTAGAAGTGAGCAGACAGATACTCCTATAGACGCGGCTGGAGCCAGATCATTTGTCTCTGTGATGGACAACGTTTGAAATTCGCCCTTAAGCGGGAGACGGCAGCCTACAACAGTCAAATATATTGCGGCTTATCACTTCTTTTGAGGGAGGTACAGTTATTCCAGATAGGGGAATGGGTAGGTTAAGATATTCCAGGGTGGGGAATGCTTATGGGCAAGGCATTATGCTTGATCGGAGGCGGATGAAGTGGCAAAAAAGGCTCGGCCTACACCATGACCATGCAACTCGTCAACCCAAAGTGAATATGAGCCACACAGGTTGGTTGAAATGGCGCAGCATGAATGATAGAACCTGGATCCAAGCGTCTCAGGATGCATTGCAGCGAAAACGTTCAGCAATGTTCAGCGTGACCAATGTTTCTATCTTGGAAAATGAAATCGCATGCTGTATGGAGTGTTTTTGATATATCTTGTCTCAGGATTTGCTTGCAGTCCTACCATATCCCACAAAATGCAGAAGTGCAGTCAATGCAGCTTTTTACCTAAAATGGTAAAAATTGGTCAAAGCCTCATGCGGTTTATTACCTGCCCCTGGAATAACATCAATGGCAATTATAAGAATAATGCTGATAATAATACAAATTTTGTATGTATGTTTTCAGCCCTACAAAACCATAACTATAGAAGTTTAAATTTATACGTAAAGCTAGATATTTGTAGAAATATCTATATTGATATATAGCTATCTATTTATATAGCTAGATATATATCTATGCAGTAACATACATTAGATAGATAGATAGATAGATAGATAGATAGATAGATAGATAGATAGATAGATAGACTGTATATAAGCCTGCAAGTCTTGCACTTGAAACAGCTTTATGATGTCATTAAGGCTCGATGGTGACACGCGCACCCGGAACAAGGACCACAGGTTGTTAGCGGCCATTTTTCCATCAGTCTCCACTGGAGCTAGAAGTGAGCAGACAGATACTCCTATAGACGCGGCTGGAGCCAGATCATTTGTCTCTGTGATGGACAACGTTTGAAATTCGCCCTTAAGCGGGAGACGGCAGCCTACAACAGTCAAATATATTGCGGCTTATCACTTCTTTTGAGGGAGGTACAGTTATTCCAGATAGGGGAATGGGTAGGTTAAGATATTCCAGGGTGGGGAATGCTTATGGGCAAGGCATTATGCTTGATCGGAGGCGGATGAAGTGGCAAAAAAGGCTCGGCCTACACCATGACCATGCAACTCGTCAACCCAAAGTGAATATGAGCCACACAGGTTGGTTGAAATGGCGCAGCATGAATGATAGAACCTGGATCCAAGCGTCTCAGGATGCATTGCAGTGAAAACGTTCAACAATGTTCAGCGTGACCAATGTTTCTATCTTGGAAAATGAAATCGCATGCTGTATGGAGTGTTTTTGATATATCTTGTCTCAGGATTTGCTTGCAGTCCTACCATATCCCACAAAATGCAGAAGTGCAGTCAATGCAGCTTTTTACCTAAAATGGTAAAAATTGGTCAAAGCCTCATGCGGTTTATTACCTGCCCCTGGAATAACATCAATGGCAATTATAAGAATAATGCTGATAATAATACAAATTTTGTATGTATGTTTTCAGCCCTACAAAACCATAACTATAGAAGTTTAAATTTATACGTAAAGCTAGATATTTGTAGAAATATCTATATTGATATATAGCTATCTATTTATATAGCTAGATATATATCTATGCAGTAACATACATTAGATAGATAGATAGATAGATAGATAGATAGATAGATAGATAGATAGATAGACTGTATATAAGCCTGCAAGTCTTGCACTTGAAGCAGCTTTATGATGTCATTAAGGCTCGATGGTGACACGCGCACCCGGAACAAGGACCACAGGTTGTTAGCGGCCATTTTTCCATCAGTCTCCACTGGAGCTAGAAGTGAGCAGACAGATACTCCTATAGACGCGGCTGGAGCCAGATCATTTGTCTCTCTGATGGACAACGTTTGAAATTCGCCCTTAAGCGGGAGACGGCAGCCTACAACAGTCAAATATATTGCGGCTTATCACTTCTTTTGAGGGAGGTACAGTTATTCCAGATAGGGGAATGGGTAGGTTAAGATATTCCAGGGTGGGGAATGCTTATGGGCAAGGCATTATGCTTGATCGGAGGCGGATGAAGTGGCAAAAAAGGCTCGGCCTACACCATGACCATGCAACTCGTCAACCCAAAGTGAATATGAGCCACACAGGTTGGTTGAAATGGCGCAGCATGAATGATAGAACCTGGATCCAAGCGTCTCAGGATGCATTGCAGTGAAAACGTTCAACAATGTTCAGCGTGACCAATGTTTCTATCTTGGAAAATGAAATCGCATGCTGTATGGAGTGTTTTTGATATATCTTGTCTCAGGATTTGCTTGCAGTCCTACCATATCCCACAAAATGCAGAAGTGCAGTCAATGCAGCTTTTTACCTAAAATGGTAAAAATTGGTCAAAGCCTCATGCGGTTTATTACCTGCCCCTGGAATAACATCAATGGCAATTATAAGAATAATGCTGATAATAATACAAATTTTGTATGTATGTTTTCAGCCCTACAAAACCATAACTATAGAAGTTTAAATTTATACGTAAAGCTAGATATTTGTAGAAATATCTATATTGATATATAGCTATCTATTTATATAGCTAGATATATATCTATGCAGTAACATACATTAGATAGATAGATAGATAGATAGACTGTATATAAGCCTGCAAGTCTTGCACTTGAAGCAGCTTTATGATGTCATTAAGGCTCGATGGTGACACGCGCACCCGGAACAAGGATCACAGGTTGTTAGCGGCCATTTTTCCATCAGTCTCCACTGGAGCTAGAAGTGAGCAGACAGATACTCCTATAGACGCTGCTGGAGCCAGATCATTTGTCTCTGTGATGGACAACGTTTGAAATTCGCCCTTAAGCGGGATACGGCAGCCTACAACAGTCAAATTGATCGCTGCTTATCACTTCTTTTGTGGTAGGTACAGTTATTCCAGATAGGGGAATGGGTAGGTTAAGTTATTCCAGGGAGGGGAATGCTTATGGGCAAGGCATTATGCTTGATCGGAGGCGGATGAAGTGGCAAAAAAGGCTCGGCCTACACCATGACCATGCCAATTGTCAACCCAAAGTGAATATGAGCCACACAGGTTGGTTGAAATAGCGCAACATGAATGATGGAACCTGGATCCAAGCGTCCCAGGATGCATTGCAGCGAAAACGTTCAACAATGTTCAGCGTGACCAATGTTTCTATCTTGGAAAATGAAATTGCATGCTGTATGGAGTGTTTTTGATATATCTTGTCTCAGGATTTGCTTGCAGTCCTACCATATCCCACAAAATGCAGAAGTGCAGTCAATGCAGCTTTTTACCTAAAATGGTAAAAATTGGTCAAAGCCTCATGCGGTTTATTACCTGTCCCTGGAATAACATCAATGGCAATTATAAGAATAATGCTGATAATAATACAAATTTTGTATGTATGTTTTCAGCCCTACAAAACCATAACTATAGAAGTTTAAATTTATACGTAAAGCTAGATATTTGTAGAAATATCTATATTGATATATAGCTATCTATTTATATAGCTAGATATATATCTATGCAGTAACATACATTAGATAGATAGATAGATAGATAGATAGATAGATAGATAGATAGACTGTATATAAGCCTGCAAGTCTTGCACTTGAAGCAGCTTTATGATGTCATTAAGGCTCGATGGTGACACGCGCACCCGGAACAAGGACCACAGGTTGTTAGCGGCCATTTTTCCATCAGTCTCCACTGGAGCTAGAAGTGAGCAGACAGATACTCCTATAGACGCGGCTGGAGCCAGATCATTTGTCTCTGTGATGGACAACGTTTGAAATTCGCCCTTAAGCGGGAGACGGCAGCCTACAACAGTCAAATATATTGCGGCTTATCACTTCTTTTGAGGGAGGTACAGTTATTCCAGATAGGGGAATGGGTAGGTTAAGATATTCCAGGGTGGGGAATGCTTATGGGCAAGGCATTATGCTTGATCGGAGGCGGATGAAGTGGCAAAAAAGGCTCGGCCTACACCATGACCATGCAACTCGTCAACCCAAAGTGAATATGAGCCACACAGGTTGGTTGAAATGGCGCAGCATGAATGATAGAACCTGGATCCAAGCGTCTCAGGATGCATTGCAGCGAAAACGTTCAGCAATGTTCAGCGTGACCAATGTTTCTATCTTGGAAAATGAAATCGCATGCTGTATGGAGTGTTTTTGATATATCTTGTCTCAGGATTTGCTTGCAGTCCTACCATATCCCACAAAATGCAGAAGTGCAGTCAATGCAGCTTTTTACCTAAAATGGTAAAAATTGGTCAAAGCCTCATGCGGTTTATTACCTGCCCCTGGAATAACATCAATGGCAATTATAAGAATAATGCTGATAATAATACAAATTTTGTATGTATGTTTTCAGCCCTACAAAACCATAACTATAGAAGTTTAAATTTATACGTAAAGCTAGATATTTGTAGAAATATCTATATTGATATATAGCTATCTATTTATATAGCTAGATATATATCTATGCAGTAACATACATTAGATAGATAGATAGATAGATAGATAGATAGATAGACTGTATATAAGCCTGCAAGTCTTGCACTTGAAGCAGCTTTATGATGTCATTAAGGCTCGATGGTGACACGCGCACCCGGAACAAGGACCACAGGTTGTTAGCGGCCATTTTTCCATCAGTCTCCACTGGAGCTAGAAGTGAGCAGACAGATACTCCTATAGACGCGGCTGGAGCCAGATCATTTGTCTCTGTGATGGACAACGTTTGAAATTCGCCCTTAAGCGGGAGACGGCAGCCTACAACAGTCAAATATATTGCGGCTTATCACTTCTTTTGAGGGAGGTACAGTTATTCCAGATAGGGGAATGGGTAGGTTAAGATATTCCAGGGTGGGGAATGCTTATGGGCAAGGCATTATGCTTGATCGGAGGCGGATGAAGTGGCAAAAAAGGCTCGGCCTACACCATGACCATGCAACTCGTCAACCCAAAGTGAATATGAGCCACACAGGTTGGTTGAAATGGCGCAGCATGAATGATAGAACCTGGATCCAAGCGTCTCAGGATGCATTGCAGTGAAAACGTTCAACAATGTTCAGCGTGACCAATGTTTCTATCTTGGAAAATGAAATCGCATGCTGTATGGAGTGTTTTTGATATATCTTGTCTCAGGATTTGCTTGCAGTCCTACCATATCCCACAAAATGCAGAAGTGCAGTCAATGCAGCTTTTTACCTAAAATGGTAAAAATTGGTCAAAGCCTCATGCGGTTTATTACCTGCCCCTGGAATAACATCAATGGCAATTATAAGAATAATGCTGATAATAATACAAATTTTGTATGTATGTTTTCAGCCCTACAAAACCATAACTATAGAAGTTTAAATTTATACGTAAAGCTAGATATTTGTAGAAATATCTATATTGATATATAGCTATCTATTTATATAGCTAGATATATATCTATGCAGTAACATACATTAGATAGATAGATAGATAGATAGACTGTATATAAGCCTGCAAGTCTTGCACTTGAAGCAGCTTTATGATGTCATTAAGGCTCGATGGTGACACGCGCACCCGGAACAAGGATCACAGGTTGTTAGCGGCCATTTTTCCATCAGTCTCCACTGGAGCTAGAAGTGAGCAGACAGATACTCCTATAGACGCTGCTGGAGCCAGATCATTTGTCTCTGTGATGGACAACGTTTGAAATTCGCCCTTAAGCGGGATACGGCAGCCTACAACAGTCAAATTGATCGCTGCTTATCACTTCTTTTGTGGTAGGTACAGTTATTCCAGATAGGGGAATGGGTAGGTTAAGTTATTCCAGGGAGGGGAATGCTTATGGGCAAGGCATTATGCTTGATCGGAGGCGGATGAAGTGGCAAAAAAGGCTCGGCCTACACCATGACCATGCCAATTGTCAACCCAAAGTGAATATGAGCCACACAGGTTGGTTGAAATAGCGCAACATGAATGATGGAACCTGGATCCAAGCGTCCCAGGATGCATTGCAGCGAAAACGTTCAACAATGTTCAGCGTGACCAATGTTTCTATCTTGGAAAATGAAATTGCATGCTGTATGGAGTGTTTTTGATATATCTTGTCTCAGGATTTGCTTGCAGTCCTACCATATCCCACAAAATGCAGAAGTGCAGTCAATGCAGCTTTTTACCTAAAATGGTAAAAATTGGTCAAAGCCTCATGCGGTTTATTACCTGTCCCTGGAATAACATCAATGGCAATTATAAGAATAATGCTGATAATAATACAAATTTTGTATGTATGTTTTCAGCCCTACAAAACCATAACTATAGAAGTTTAAATTTATACGTAAAGCTAGATATTTGTAGAAATATCTATATTGATATATAGCTATCTATTTATATAGCTAGATATATATCTATGCAGTAACATACATTAGATAGATAGATAGATAGATAGATAGATAGATAGATAGATAGACTGTATATAAGCCTGCAAGTCTTGCACTTGAAGCAGCTTTATGATGTCATTAAGGCTCGATGGTGACACGCGCACCCGGAACAAGGACCACAGGTTGTTAGCGGCCATTTTTCCATCAGTCTCCACTGGAGCTAGAAGTGAGCAGACAGATACTCCTATAGACGCGGCTGGAGCCAGATCATTTGTCTCTGTGATGGACAACGTTTGAAATTCGCCCTTAAGCGGGAGACGGCAGCCTACAACAGTCAAATATATTGCGGCTTATCACTTCTTTTGAGGGAGGTACAGTTATTCCAGATAGGGGAATGGGTAGGTTAAGATATTCCAGGGTGGGGAATGCTTATGGGCAAGGCATTATGCTTGATCGGAGGCGGATGAAGTGGCAAAAAAGGCTCGGCCTACACCATGACCATGCAACTCGTCAACCCAAAGTGAATATGAGCCACACAGGTTGGTTGAAATGGCGCAGCATGAATGATAGAACCTGGATCCAAGCGTCTCAGGATGCATTGCAGCGAAAACGTTCAGCAATGTTCAGCGTGACCAATGTTTCTATCTTGGAAAATGAAATCGCATGCTGTATGGAGTGTTTTTGATATATCTTGTCTCAGGATTTGCTTGCAGTCCTACCATATCCCACAAAATGCAGAAGTGCAGTCAATGCAGCTTTTTACCTAAAATGGTAAAAATTGGTCAAAGCCTCATGCGGTTTATTACCTGCCCCTGGAATAACATCAATGGCAATTATAAGAATAATGCTGATAATAATACAAATTTTGTATGTATGTTTTCAGCCCTACAAAACCATAACTATAGAAGTTTAAATTTATACGTAAAGCTAGATATTTGTAGAAATATCTATATTGATATATAGCTATCTATTTATATAGCTAGATATATATCTATGCAGTAACATACATTAGATAGATAGATAGATAGATAGATAGATAGATAGATAGATAGACTGTATATAAGCCTGCAAGTCTTGCACTTGAAACAGCTTTATGATGTCATTAAGGCTCGATGGTGACACGCGCACCCGGAACAAGGACCACAGGTTGTTAGCGGCCATTTTTCCATCAGTCTCCACTGGAGCTAGAAGTGAGCAGACAGATACTCCTATAGACGCGGCTGGAGCCAGATCATTTGTCTCTGTGATGGACAACGTTTGAAATTCGCCCTTAAGCGGGAGACGGCAGCCTACAACAGTCAAATATATTGCGGCTTATCACTTCTTTTGAGGGAGGTACAGTTATTCCAGATAGGGGAATGGGTAGGTTAAGATATTCCAGGGTGGGGAATGCTTATGGGCAAGGCATTATGCTTGATCGGAGGCGGATGAAGTGGCAAAAAAGGCTCGGCCTACACCATGACCATGCAACTCGTCAACCCAAAGTGAATATGAGCCACACAGGTTGGTTGAAATGGCGCAGCATGAATGATAGAACCTGGATCCAAGCGTCTCAGGATGCATTGCAGTGAAAACGTTCAACAATGTTCAGCGTGACCAATGTTTCTATCTTGGAAAATGAAATCGCATGCTGTATGGAGTGTTTTTGATATATCTTGTCTCAGGATTTGCTTGCAGTCCTACCATATCCCACAAAATGCAGAAGTGCAGTCAATGCAGCTTTTTACCTAAAATGGTAAAAATTGGTCAAAGCCTCATGCGGTTTATTACCTGCCCCTGGAATAACATCAATGGCAATTATAAGAATAATGCTGATAATAATACAAATTTTGTATGTATGTTTTCAGCCCTACAAAACCATAACTATAGAAGTTTAAATTTATACGTAAAGCTAGATATTTGTAGAAATATCTATATTGATATATAGCTATCTATTTATATAGCTAGATATATATCTATGCAGTAACATACATTAGATAGATAGATAGATAGATAGATAGATAGACTGTATATAAGCCTGCAAGTCTTGCACTTGAAGCAGCTTTATGATGTCATTAAGGCTCGATGGTGACACGCGCACCCGGAACAAGGACCACAGGTTGTTAGCGGCCATTTTTCCATCAGTCTCCACTGGAGCTAGAAGTGAGCAGACAGATACTCCTATAGACGCGGCTGGAGCCAGATCATTTGTCTCTGTGATGGACAACGTTTGAAATTCGCCCTTAAGCGGGAGACGGCAGCCTACAACAGTCAAATATATTGCGGCTTATCACTTCTTTTGAGGGAGGTACAGTTATTCCAGATAGGGGAATGGGTAGGTTAAGATATTCCAGGGTGGGGAATGCTTATGGGCAAGGCATTATGCTTGATCGGAGGCGGATGAAGTGGCAAAAAAGGCTCGGCCTACACCATGACCATGCAACTCGTCAACCCAAAGTGAATATGAGCCACACAGGTTGGTTGAAATGGCGCAGCATGAATGATAGAACCTGGATCCAAGCGTCTCAGGATGCATTGCAGTGAAAACGTTCAACAATGTTCAGCGTGACCAATGTTTCTATCTTGGAAAATGAAATCGCATGCTGTATGGAGTGTTTTTGATATATCTTGTCTCAGGATTTGCTTGCAGTCCTACCATATCCCACAAAATGCAGAAGTGCAGTCAATGCAGCTTTTTACCTAAAATGGTAAAAATTGGTCAAAGCCTCATGCGGTTTATTACCTGCCCCTGGAATAACATCAATGGCAATTATAAGAATAATGCTGATAATAATACAAATTTTGTATGTATGTTTTCAGCCCTACAAAACCATAACTATAGAAGTTTAAATTTATACGTAAAGCTAGATATTTGTAGAAATATCTATATTGATATATAGCTATCTATTTATATAGCTAGATATATATCTATGCAGTAACATACATTAGATAGATAGATAGATAGATAGACTGTATATAAGCCTGCAAGTCTTGCACTTGAAGCAGCTTTATGATGTCATTAAGGCTCGATGGTGACACGCGCACCCGGAACAAGGATCACAGGTTGTTAGCGGCCATTTTTCCATCAGTCTCCACTGGAGCTAGAAGTGAGCAGACAGATACTCCTATAGACGCTGCTGGAGCCAGATCATTTGTCTCTGTGATGGACAACGTTTGAAATTCGCCCTTAAGCGGGATACGGCAGCCTACAACAGTCAAATTGATCGCTGCTTATCACTTCTTTTGTGGTAGGTACAGTTATTCCAGATAGGGGAATGGGTAGGTTAAGTTATTCCAGGGAGGGGAATGCTTATGGGCAAGGCATTATGCTTGATCGGAGGCGGATGAAGTGGCAAAAAAGGCTCGGCCTACACCATGACCATGCCAATTGTCAACCCAAAGTGAATATGAGCCACACAGGTTGGTTGAAATAGCGCAACATGAATGATGGAACCTGGATCCAAGCGTCCCAGGATGCATTGCAGCGAAAACGTTCAACAATGTTCAGCGTGACCAATGTTTCTATCTTGGAAAATGAAATTGCATGCTGTATGGAGTGTTTTTGATATATCTTGTCTCAGGATTTGCTTGCAGTCCTACCATATCCCACAAAATGCAGAAGTGCAGTCAATGCAGCTTTTTACCTAAAATGGTAAAAATTGGTCAAAGCCTCATGCGGTTTATTACCTGTCCCTGGAATAACATCAATGGCAATTATAAGAATAATGCTGATAATAATACAAATTTTGTATGTATGTTTTCAGCCCTACAAAACCATAACTATAGAAGTTTAAATTTATACGTAAAGCTAGATATTTGTAGAAATATCTATATTGATATATAGCTATCTATTTATATAGCTAGATATATATCTATGCAGTAACATACATTAGATAGATAGATAGATAGATAGATAGATAGATAGATAGATAGACTGTATATAAGCCTGCAAGTCTTGCACTTGAAGCAGCTTTATGATGTCATTAAGGCTCGATGGTGACACGCGCACCCGGAACAAGGACCACAGGTTGTTAGCGGCCATTTTTCCATCAGTCTCCACTGGAGCTAGAAGTGAGCAGACAGATACTCCTATAGACGCGGCTGGAGCCAGATCATTTGTCTCTGTGATGGACAACGTTTGAAATTCGCCCTTAAGCGGGAGACGGCAGCCTACAACAGTCAAATATATTGCGGCTTATCACTTCTTTTGAGGGAGGTACAGTTATTCCAGATAGGGGAATGGGTAGGTTAAGATATTCCAGGGTGGGGAATGCTTATGGGCAAGGCATTATGCTTGATCGGAGGCGGATGAAGTGGCAAAAAAGGCTCGGCCTACACCATGACCATGCAACTCGTCAACCCAAAGTGAATATGAGCCACACAGGTTGGTTGAAATGGCGCAGCATGAATGATAGAACCTGGATCCAAGCGTCTCAGGATGCATTGCAGTGAAAACGTTCAACAATGTTCAGCGTGACCAATGTTTCTATCTTGGAAAATGAAATCGCATGCTGTATGGAGTGTTTTTGATATATCTTGTCTCAGGATTTGCTTGCAGTCCTACCATATCCCACAAAATGCAGAAGTGCAGTCAATGCAGCTTTTTACCTAAAATGGTAAAAATTGGTCAAAGCCTCATGCGGTTTATTACCTGTCCCTGGAATAACATCAATGGCAATTATAAGAATAATGCTGATAATAATACAAATTTTGTATGTATGTTTTCAGCCCTACAAAACCATAACTATAGAAGTTTAAATTTATACGTAAAGCTAGATATTTGTAGAAATATCTATATTGATATATAGCTATCTATTTATATAGCTAGATATATATCTATGCAGTAACATACATTAGATAGATAGATAGATAGATAGATAGATAGATAGACTGTATATAAGCCTGCAAGTCTTGCACTTGAAGCAGCTTTATGATGTCATTAAGGCTCGATGGTGACACGCGCACCCGGAACAAGGACCACAGGTTGTTAGCGGCCATTTTTCCATCAGTCTCCACTGGAGCTAGAAGTGAGCAGACAGATACTCCTATAGACGCGGCTGGAGCCAGATCATTTGTCTCTGTGATGGACAACGTTTGAAATTCGCCCTTAAGCGGGAGACGGCAGCCTACAACAGTCAAATATATTGCGGCTTATCACTTCTTTTGAGGGAGGTACAGTTATTCCAGATAGGGGAATGGGTAGGTTAAGATATTCCAGGGTGGGGAATGCTTATGGGCAAGGCATTATGCTTGATCGGAGGCGGATGAAGTGGCAAAAAAGGCTCGGCCTACACCATGACCATGCAACTCGTCAACCCAAAGTGAATATGAGCCACACAGGTTGGTTGAAATGGCGCAGCATGAATGATAGAACCTGGATCCAAGCGTCTCAGGATGCATTGCAGCGAAAACGTTCAGCAATGTTCAGCGTGACCAATGTTTCTATCTTGGAAAATGAAATCGCATGCTGTATGGAGTGTTTTTGATATATCTTGTCTCAGGATTTGCTTGCAGTCCTACCATATCCCACAAAATGCAGAAGTGCAGTCAATGCAGCTTTTTACCTAAAATGGTAAAAATTGGTCAAAGCCTCATGCGGTTTATTACCTGCCCCTGGAATAACATCAATGGCAATTATAAGAATAATGCTGATAATAATACAAATTTTGTATGTATGTTTTCAGCCCTACAAAACCATAACTATAGAAGTTTAAATTTATACGTAAAGCTAGATATTTGTAGAAATATCTATATTGATATATAGCTATCTATTTATATAGCTAGATATATATCTATGCAGTAACATACATTAGATAGATAGATAGATAGATAGATAGATAGATAGATAGATAGATAGACTGTATATAAGCCTGCAAGTCTTGCACTTGAAGCAGCTTTATGATGTCATTAAGGCTCGATGGTGACACGCGCACCCGGAACAAGGACCACAGGTTGTTAGCGGCCATTTTTCCATCAGTCTCCACTGGAGCTAGAAGTGAGCAGACAGATACTCCTATAGACGCGGCTGGAGCCAGATCATTTGTCTCTCTGATGGACAACGTTTGAAATTCGCCCTTAAGCGGGAGACGGCAGCCTACAACAGTCAAATATATTGCGGCTTATCACTTCTTTTGAGGGAGGTACAGTTATTCCAGATAGGGGAATGGGTAGGTTAAGATATTCCAGGGTGGGGAATGCTTATGGGCAAGGCATTATGCTTGATCGGAGGCGGATGAAGTGGCAAAAAAGGCTCGGCCTACACCATGACCATGCAACTCGTCAACCCAAAGTGAATATGAGCCACACAGGTTGGTTGAAATGGCGCAGCATGAATGATAGAACCTGGATCCAAGCGTCTCAGGATGCATTGCAGTGAAAACGTTCAACAATGTTCAGCGTGACCAATGTTTCTATCTTGGAAAATGAAATCGCATGCTGTATGGAGTGTTTTTGATATATCTTGTCTCAGGATTTGCTTGCAGTCCTACCATATCCCACAAAATGCAGAAGTGCAGTCAATGCAGCTTTTTACCTAAAATGGTAAAAATTGGTCAAAGCCTCATGCGGTTTATTACCTGCCCCTGGAATAACATCAATGGCAATTATAAGAATAATGCTGATAATAATACAAATTTTGTATGTATGTTTTCAGCCCTACAAAACCATAACTATAGAAGTTTAAATTTATACGTAAAGCTAGATATTTGTAGAAATATCTATATTGATATATAGCTATCTATTTATATAGCTAGATATATATCTATGCAGTAACATACATTAGATAGATAGATAGATAGATAGACTGTATATAAGCCTGCAAGTCTTGCACTTGAAGCAGCTTTATGATGTCATTAAGGCTCGATGGTGACACGCGCACCCGGAACAAGGATCACAGGTTGTTAGCGGCCATTTTTCCATCAGTCTCCACTGGAGCTAGAAGTGAGCAGACAGATACTCCTATAGACGCTGCTGGAGCCAGATCATTTGTCTCTGTGATGGACAACGTTTGAAATTCGCCCTTAAGCGGGATACGGCAGCCTACAACAGTCAAATTGATCGCTGCTTATCACTTCTTTTGTGGTAGGTACAGTTATTCCAGATAGGGGAATGGGTAGGTTAAGTTATTCCAGGGAGGGGAATGCTTATGGGCAAGGCATTATGCTTGATCGGAGGCGGATGAAGTGGCAAAAAAGGCTCGGCCTACACCATGACCATGCCAATTGTCAACCCAAAGTGAATATGAGCCACACAGGTTGGTTGAAATAGCGCAACATGAATGATGGAACCTGGATCCAAGCGTCCCAGGATGCATTGCAGCGAAAACGTTCAACAATGTTCAGCGTGACCAATGTTTCTATCTTGGAAAATGAAATTGCATGCTGTATGGAGTGTTTTTGATATATCTTGTCTCAGGATTTGCTTGCAGTCCTACCATATCCCACAAAATGCAGAAGTGCAGTCAATGCAGCTTTTTACCTAAAATGGTAAAAATTGGTCAAAGCCTCATGCGGTTTATTACCTGTCCCTGGAATAACATCAATGGCAATTATAAGAATAATGCTGATAATAATACAAATTTTGTATGTATGTTTTCAGCCCTACAAAACCATAACTATAGAAGTTTAAATTTATACGTAAAGCTAGATATTTGTAGAAATATCTATATTGATATATAGCTATCTATTTATATAGCTAGATATATATCTATGCAGTAACATACATTAGATAGATAGATAGATAGATAGATAGATAGATAGATAGACTGTATATAAGCCTGCAAGTCTTGCACTTGAAGCAGCTTTATGATGTCATTAAGGCTCGATGGTGACACGCGCACCCGGAACAAGGACCACAGGTTGTTAGCGGCCATTTTTCCATCAGTCTCCACTGGAGCTAGAAGTGAGCAGACAGATACTCCTATAGACGCGGCTGGAGCCAGATCATTTGTCTCTGTGATGGACAACGTTTGAAATTCGCCCTTAAGCGGGAGACGGCAGCCTACAACAGTCAAATATATTGCGGCTTATCACTTCTTTTGAGGGAGGTACAGTTATTCCAGATAGGGGAATGGGTAGGTTAAGATATTCCAGGGTGGGGAATGCTTATGGGCAAGGCATTATGCTTGATCGGAGGCGGATGAAGTGGCAAAAAAGGCTCGGCCTACACCATGACCATGCAACTCGTCAACCCAAAGTGAATATGAGCCACACAGGTTGGTTGAAATGGCGCAGCATGAATGATAGAACCTGGATCCAAGCGTCTCAGGATGCATTGCAGCGAAAACGTTCAGCAATGTTCAGCGTGACCAATGTTTCTATCTTGGAAAATGAAATCGCATGCTGTATGGAGTGTTTTTGATATATCTTGTCTCAGGATTTGCTTGCAGTCCTACCATATCCCACAAAATGCAGAAGTGCAGTCAATGCAGCTTTTTACCTAAAATGGTAAAAATTGGTCAAAGCCTCATGCGGTTTATTACCTGCCCCTGGAATAACATCAATGGCAATTATAAGAATAATGCTGATAATAATACAAATTTTGTATGTATGTTTTCAGCCCTACAAAACCATAACTATAGAAGTTTAAATTTATACGTAAAGCTAGATATTTGTAGAAATATCTATATTGATATATAGCTATCTATTTATATAGCTAGATATATATCTATGCAGTAACATACATTAGATAGATAGATAGATAGATAGATAGACTGTATATAAGCCTGCAAGTCTTGCACTTGAAGCAGCTTTATGATGTCATTAAGGCTCGATGGTGACACGCGCACCCGGAACAAGGACCACAGGTTGTTAGCGGCCATTTTTCCATCAGTCTCCACTGGAGCTAGAAGTGAGCAGACAGATACTCCTATAGACGCGGCTGGAGCCAGATCATTTGTCTCTGTGATGGACAACGTTTGAAATTCGCCCTTAAGCGGGAGACGGCAGCCTACAACAGTCAAATATATTGCGGCTTATCACTTCTTTTGAGGGAGGTACAGTTATTCCAGATAGGGGAATGGGTAGGTTAAGATATTCCAGGGTGGGGAATGCTTATGGGCAAGGCATTATGCTTGATCGGAGGCGGATGAAGTGGCAAAAAAGGCTCGGCCTACACCATGACCATGCAACTCGTCAACCCAAAGTGAATATGAGCCACACAGGTTGGTTGAAATGGCGCAGCATGAATGATAGAACCTGGATCCAAGCGTCTCAGGATGCATTGCAGTGAAAACGTTCAACAATGTTCAGCGTGACCAATGTTTCTATCTTGGAAAATGAAATCGCATGCTGTATGGAGTGTTTTTGATATATCTTGTCTCAGGATTTGCTTGCAGTCCTACCATATCCCACAAAATGCAGAAGTGCAGTCAATGCAGCTTTTTACCTAAAATGGTAAAAATTGGTCAAAGCCTCATGCGGTTTATTACCTGCCCCTGGAATAACATCAATGGCAATTATAAGAATAATGCTGATAATAATACAAATTTTGTATGTATGTTTTCAGCCCTACAAAACCATAACTATAGAAGTTTAAATTTATACGTAAAGCTAGATATTTGTAGAAATATCTATATTGATATATAGCTATCTATTTATATAGCTAGATATATATCTATGCAGTAACATACATTAGATAGATAGATAGATAGATAGACTGTATATAAGCCTGCAAGTCTTGCACTTGAAGCAGCTTTATGATGTCATTAAGGCTCGATGGTGACACGCGCACCCGGAACAAGGATCACAGGTTGTTAGCGGCCATTTTTCCATCAGTCTCCACTGGAGCTAGAAGTGAGCAGACAGATACTCCTATAGACGCTGCTGGAGCCAGATCATTTGTCTCTGTGATGGACAACGTTTGAAATTCGCCCTTAAGCGGGATACGGCAGCCTACAACAGTCAAATTGATCGCTGCTTATCACTTCTTTTGTGGTAGGTACAGTTATTCCAGATAGGGGAATGGGTAGGTTAAGTTATTCCAGGGAGGGGAATGCTTATGGGCAAGGCATTATGCTTGATCGGAGGCGGATGAAGTGGCAAAAAAGGCTCGGCCTACACCATGACCATGCCAATTGTCAACCCAAAGTGAATATGAGCCACACAGGTTGGTTGAAATAGCGCAACATGAATGATGGAACCTGGATCCAAGCGTCCCAGGATGCATTGCAGCGAAAACGTTCAACAATGTTCAGCGTGACCAATGTTTCTATCTTGGAAAATGAAATTGCATGCTGTATGGAGTGTTTTTGATATATCTTGTCTCAGGATTTGCTTGCAGTCCTACCATATCCCACAAAATGCAGAAGTGCAGTCAATGCAGCTTTTTACCTAAAATGGTAAAAATTGGTCAAAGCCTCATGCGGTTTATTACCTGTCCCTGGAATAACATCAATGGCAATTATAAGAATAATGCTGATAATAATACAAATTTTGTATGTATGTTTTCAGCCCTACAAAACCATAACTATAGAAGTTTAAATTTATACGTAAAGCTAGATATTTGTAGAAATATCTATATTGATATATAGCTATCTATTTATATAGCTAGATATATATCTATGCAGTAACATACATTAGATAGATAGATAGATAGATAGATAGATAGATAGATAGATAGACTGTATATAAGCCTGCAAGTCTTGCACTTGAAGCAGCTTTATGATGTCATTAAGGCTCGATGGTGACACGCGCACCCGGAACAAGGACCACAGGTTGTTAGCGGCCATTTTTCCATCAGTCTCCACTGGAGCTAGAAGTGAGCAGACAGATACTCCTATAGACGCGGCTGGAGCCAGATCATTTGTCTCTGTGATGGACAACGTTTGAAATTCGCCCTTAAGCGGGAGACGGCAGCCTACAACAGTCAAATATATTGCGGCTTATCACTTCTTTTGAGGGAGGTACAGTTATTCCAGATAGGGGAATGGGTAGGTTAAGATATTCCAGGGTGGGGAATGCTTATGGGCAAGGCATTATGCTTGATCGGAGGCGGATGAAGTGGCAAAAAAGGCTCGGCCTACACCATGACCATGCAACTCGTCAACCCAAAGTGAATATGAGCCACACAGGTTGGTTGAAATGGCGCAGCATGAATGATAGAACCTGGATCCAAGCGTCTCAGGATGCATTGCAGCGAAAACGTTCAGCAATGTTCAGCGTGACCAATGTTTCTATCTTGGAAAATGAAATCGCATGCTGTATGGAGTGTTTTTGATATATCTTGTCTCAGGATTTGCTTGCAGTCCTACCATATCCCACAAAATGCAGAAGTGCAGTCAATGCAGCTTTTTACCTAAAATGGTAAAAATTGGTCAAAGCCTCATGCGGTTTATTACCTGCCCCTGGAATAACATCAATGGCAATTATAAGAATAATGCTGATAATAATACAAATTTTGTATGTATGTTTTCAGCCCTACAAAACCATAACTATAGAAGTTTAAATTTATACGTAAAGCTAGATATTTGTAGAAATATCTATATTGATATATAGCTATCTATTTATATAGCTAGATATATATCTATGCAGTAACATACATTAGATAGATAGATAGATAGATAGATAGATAGATAGATAGATAGATAGATAGATAGATAGATAGATAGACTGTATATAAGCCTGCAAGTCTTGCACTTGAAACAGCTTTATGATGTCATTAAGGCTCGATGGTGACACGCGCACCCGGAACAAGGACCACAGGTTGTTAGCGGCCATTTTTCCATCAGTCTCCACTGGAGCTAGAAGTGAGCAGACAGATACTCCTATAGACGCGGCTGGAGCCAGATCATTTGTCTCTGTGATGGACAACGTTTGAAATTCGCCCTTAAGCGGGAGACGGCAGCCTACAACAGTCAAATATATTGCGGCTTATCACTTCTTTTGAGGGAGGTACAGTTATTCCAGATAGGGGAATGGGTAGGTTAAGATATTCCAGGGTGGGGAATGCTTATGGGCAAGGCATTATGCTTGATCGGAGGCGGATGAAGTGGCAAAAAAGGCTCGGCCTACACCATGACCATGCAACTCGTCAACCCAAAGTGAATATGAGCCACACAGGTTGGTTGAAATGGCGCAGCATGAATGATAGAACCTGGATCCAAGCGTCTCAGGATGCATTGCAGTGAAAACGTTCAACAATGTTCAGCGTGACCAATGTTTCTATCTTGGAAAATGAAATCGCATGCTGTATGGAGTGTTTTTGATATATCTTGTCTCAGGATTTGCTTGCAGTCCTACCATATCCCACAAAATGCAGAAGTGCAGTCAATGCAGCTTTTTACCTAAAATGGTAAAAATTGGTCAAAGCCTCATGCGGTTTATTACCTGCCCCTGGAATAACATCAATGGCAATTATAAGAATAATGCTGATAATAATACAAATTTTGTATGTATGTTTTCAGCCCTACAAAACCATAACTATAGAAGTTTAAATTTATACGTAAAGCTAGATATTTGTAGAAATATCTATATTGATATATAGCTATCTATTTATATAGCTAGATATATATCTATGCAGTAACATACATTAGATAGATAGATAGATAGATAGATAGATAGATAGATAGATAGACTGTATATAAGCCTGCAAGTCTTGCACTTGAAGCAGCTTTATGATGTCATTAAGGCTCGATGGTGACACGCGCACCCGGAACAAGGACCACAGGTTGTTAGCGGCCATTTTTCCATCAGTCTCCACTGGAGCTAGAAGTGAGCAGACAGATACTCCTATAGACGCGGCTGGAGCCAGATCATTTGTCTCTCTGATGGACAACGTTTGAAATTCGCCCTTAAGCGGGAGACGGCAGCCTACAACAGTCAAATATATTGCGGCTTATCACTTCTTTTGAGGGAGGTACAGTTATTCCAGATAGGGGAATGGGTAGGTTAAGATATTCCAGGGTGGGGAATGCTTATGGGCAAGGCATTATGCTTGATCGGAGGCGGATGAAGTGGCAAAAAAGGCTCGGCCTACACCATGACCATGCAACTCGTCAACCCAAAGTGAATATGAGCCACACAGGTTGGTTGAAATGGCGCAGCATGAATGATAGAACCTGGATCCAAGCGTCTCAGGATGCATTGCAGTGAAAACGTTCAACAATGTTCAGCGTGACCAATGTTTCTATCTTGGAAAATGAAATCGCATGCTGTATGGAGTGTTTTTGATATATCTTGTCTCAGGATTTGCTTGCAGTCCTACCATATCCCACAAAATGCAGAAGTGCAGTCAATGCAGCTTTTTACCTAAAATGGTAAAAATTGGT
The DNA here is from genome assembly GCF_035609145.1 of Eleutherodactylus coqui. Taxonomy (NCBI): domain Eukaryota; kingdom Metazoa; phylum Chordata; class Amphibia; order Anura; family Eleutherodactylidae; genus Eleutherodactylus; species Eleutherodactylus coqui. Next base: position 342,740 of record NW_027101823.1, read on the forward strand.
CAAAGCCTCATGCGGTTTATTACCTGCCCCTGGAATAACATCAATGGCAATTATAAGAATAATGCTGATAATAATACAAATTTTGTATGTATGTTTTCAGCCCTACAAAACCATAACTATAGAAGTTTAAATTTATACGTAAAGCTAGATATTTGTAGAAATATCTATATTGATATATAGCTATCTATTTATATAGCTAGATATATATCTATGCAGTAACATACATTAGATAGATAGATAGATAGATAGACTGTATATAAGCCTGCAAGTCTTGCACTTGAAGCAGCTTTATGATGTCATTAAGGCTCGATGGTGACACGCGCACCCGGAACAAGGATCACAGGTTGTTAGCGGCCATTTTTCCATCAGTCTCCACTGGAGCTAGAAGTGAGCAGACAGATACTCCTATAGACGCTGCTGGAGCCAGATCATTTGTCTCTGTGATGGACAACGTTTGAAATTCGCCCTTAAGCGGGATACGGCAGCCTACAACAGTCAAATTGATCGCTGCTTATCACTTCTTTTGTGGTAGGTACAGTTATTCCAGATAGGGGAATGGGTAGGTTAAGTTATTCCAGGGAGGGGAATGCTTATGGGCAAGGCATTATGCTTGATCGGAGGCGGATGAAGTGGCAAAAAAGGCTCGGCCTACACCATGACCATGCCAATTGTCAACCCAAAGTGAATATGAGCCACACAGGTTGGTTGAAATAGCGCAACATGAATGATGGAACCTGGATCCAAGCGTCCCAGGATGCATTGCAGCGAAAACGTTCAACAATGTTCAGCGTGACCAATGTTTCTATCTTGGAAAATGAAATTGCATGCTGTATGGAGTGTTTTTGATATATCTTGTCTCAGGATTTGCTTGCAGTCCTACCATATCCCACAAAATGCAGAAGTGCAGTCAATGCAGCTTTTTACCTAAAATGGTAAAAATTGGTCAAAGCCTCATGCGGTTTATTACCTGTCCCTGGAATAACATCAATGGCAATTATAAGAATAATGCTGATAATAATACAAATTTTGTATGTATGTTTTCAGCCCTACAAAACCATAACTATAGAAGTTTAAATTTATACGTAAAGCTAGATATTTGTAGAAATATCTATATTGATATATAGCTATCTATTTATATAGCTAGATATATATCTATGCAGTAACATACATTAGATAGATAGATAGATAGATAGATAGATAGATAGATAGATAGATAGACTGTATATAAGCCTGCAAGTCTTGCACTTGAAGCAGCTTTATGATGTCATTAAGGCTCGATGGTGACACGCGCACCCGGAACAAGGACCACAGGTTGTTAGCGGCCATTTTTCCATCAGTCTCCACTGGAGCTAGAAGTGAGCAGACAGATACTCCTATAGACGCGGCTGGAGCCAGATCATTTGTCTCTGTGATGGACAACGTTTGAAATTCGCCCTTAAGCGGGAGACGGCAGCCTACAACAGTCAAATATATTGCGGCTTATCACTTCTTTTGAGGGAGGTACAGTTATTCCAGATAGGGGAATGGGTAGGTTAAGATATTCCAGGGTGGGGAATGCTTATGGGCAAGGCATTATGCTTGATCGGAGGCGGATGAAGTGGCAAAAAAGGCTCGGCCTACACCATGACCATGCAACTCGTCAACCCAAAGTGAATATGAGCCACACAGGTTGGTTGAAATGGCGCAGCATGAATGATAGAACCTGGATCCAAGCGTCTCAGGATGCATTGCAGCGAAAACGTTCAGCAATGTTCAGCGTGACCAATGTTTCTATCTTGGAAAATGAAATCGCATGCTGTATGGAGTGTTTTTGATATATCTTGTCTCAGGATTTGCTTGCAGTCCTACCATATCCCACAAAATGCAGAAGTGCAGTCAATGCAGCTTTTTACCTAAAATGGTAAAAATTGGTCAAAGCCTCATGCGGTTTATTACCTGCCCCTGGAATAACATCAATGGCAATTATAAGAATAATGCTGATAATAATACAAATTTTGTATGTATGTTTTCAGCCCTACAAAACCATAACTATAGAAGTTTAAATTTATACGTAAAGCTAGATATTTGTAGAAATATCTATATTGATATATAGCTATCTATTTATATAGCTAGATATATATCTATGCAGTAACATACATTAGATAGATAGATAGATAGATAGATAGATAGACTGTATATAAGCCTGCAAGTCTTGCACTTGAAGCAGCTTTATGATGTCATTAAGGCTCGATGGTGACACGCGCACCCGGAACAAGGACCACAGGTTGTTAGCGGCCATTTTTCCATCAGTCTCCACTGGAGCTAGAAGTGAGCAGACAGATACTCCTATAGACGCGGCTGGAGCCAGATCATTTGTCTCTGTGATGGACAACGTTTGAAATTCGCCCTTAAGCGGGAGACGGCAGCCTACAACAGTCAAATATATTGCGGCTTATCACTTCTTTTGAGGGAGGTACAGTTATTCCAGATAGGGGAATGGGTAGGTTAAGATATTCCAGGGTGGGGAATGCTTATGGGCAAGGCATTATGCTTGATCGGAGGCGGATGAAGTGGCAAAAAAGGCTCGGCCTACACCATGACCATGCAACTCGTCAACCCAAAGTGAATATGAGCCACACAGGTTGGTTGAAATGGCGCAGCATGAATGATAGAACCTGGATCCAAGCGTCTCAGGATGCATTGCAGTGAAAACGTTCAACAATGTTCAGCGTGACCAATGTTTCTATCTTGGAAAATGAAATCGCATGCTGTATGGAGTGTTTTTGATATATCTTGTCTCAGGATTTGCTTGCAGTCCTACCATATCCCACAAAATGCAGAAGTGCAGTCAATGCAGCTTTTTACCTAAAATGGTAAAAATTGGTCAAAGCCTCATGCGGTTTATTACCTGCCCCTGGAATAACATCAATGGCAATTATAAGAATAATGCTGATAATAATACAAATTTTGTATGTATGTTTTCAGCCCTACAAAACCATAACTATAGAAGTTTAAATTTATACGTAAAGCTAGATATTTGTAGAAATATCTATATTGATATATAGCTATCTATTTATATAGCTAGATATATATCTATGCAGTAACATACATTAGATAGATAGATAGATAGATAGACTGTATATAAGCCTGCAAGTCTTGCACTTGAAGCAGCTTTATGATGTCATTAAGGCTCGATGGTGACACGCGCACCCGGAACAAGGATCACAGGTTGTTAGCGGCCATTTTTCCATCAGTCTCCACTGGAGCTAGAAGTGAGCAGACAGATACTCCTATAGACGCTGCTGGAGCCAGATCATTTGTCTCTGTGATGGACAACGTTTGAAATTCGCCCTTAAGCGGGATACGGCAGCCTACAACAGTCAAATTGATCGCTGCTTATCACTTCTTTTGTGGTAGGTACAGTTATTCCAGATAGGGGAATGGGTAGGTTAAGTTATTCCAGGGAGGGGAATGCTTATGGGCAAGGCATTATGCTTGATCGGAGGCGGATGAAGTGGCAAAAAAGGCTCGGCCTACACCATGACCATGCCAATTGTCAACCCAAAGTGAATATGAGCCACACAGGTTGGTTGAAATAGCGCAACATGAATGATGGAACCTGGATCCAAGCGTCCCAGGATGCATTGCAGCGAAAACGTTCAACAATGTTCAGCGTGACCAATGTTTCTATCTTGGAAAATGAAATTGCATGCTGTATGGAGTGTTTTTGATATATCTTGTCTCAGGATTTGCTTGCAGTCCTACCATATCCCACAAAATGCAGAAGTGCAGTCAATGCAGCTTTTTACCTAAAATGGTAAAAATTGGTCAAAGCCTCATGCGGTTTATTACCTGTCCCTGGAATAACATCAATGGCAATTATAAGAATAATGCTGATAATAATACAAATTTTGTATGTATGTTTTCAGCCCTACAAAACCATAACTATAGAAGTTTAAATTTATACGTAAAGCTAGATATTTGTAGAAATATCTATATTGATATATAGCTATCTATTTATATAGCTAGATATATATCTATGCAGTAACATACATTAGATAGATAGATAGATAGATAGATAGATAGATAGATAGATAGATAGATAGATAGACTGTATATAAGCCTGCAAGTCTTGCACTTGAAGCAGCTTTATGATGTCATTAAGGCTCGATGGTGACACGCGCACCCGGAACAAGGACCACAGGTTGTTAGCGGCCATTTTTCCATCAGTCTCCACTGGAGCTAGAAGTGAGCAGACAGATACTCCTATAGACGCGGCTGGAGCCAGATCATTTGTCTCTGTGATGGACAACGTTTGAAATTCGCCCTTAAGCGGGAGACGGCAGCCTACAACAGTCAAATATATTGCGGCTTATCACTTCTTTTGAGGGAGGTACAGTTATTCCAGATAGGGGAATGGGTAGGTTAAGATATTCCAGGGTGGGGAATGCTTATGGGCAAGGCATTATGCTTGATCGGAGGCGGATGAAGTGGCAAAAAAGGCTCGGCCTACACCATGACCATGCAACTCGTCAACCCAAAGTGAATATGAGCCACACAGGTTGGTTGAAATGGCGCAGCATGAATGATAGAACCTGGATCCAAGCGTCTCAGGATGCATTGCAGCGAAAACGTTCAGCAATGTTCAGCGTGACCAATGTTTCTATCTTGGAAAATGAAATCGCATGCTGTATGGAGTGTTTTTGATATATCTTGTCTCAGGATTTGCTTGCAGTCCTACCATATCCCACAAAATGCAGAAGTGCAGTCAATGCAGCTTTTTACCTAAAATGGTAAAAATTGGTCAAAGCCTCATGCGGTTTATTACCTGCCCCTGGAATAACATCAATGGCAATTATAAGAATAATGCTGATAATAATACAAATTTTGTATGTATGTTTTCAGCCCTACAAAACCATAACTATAGAAGTTTAAATTTATACGTAAAGCTAGATATTTGTAGAAATATCTATATTGATATATAGCTATCTATTTATATAGCTAGATATATATCTATGCAGTAACATACATTAGATAGATAGATAGATAGATAGATAGATAGATAGATAGATAGATAGACTGTATATAAGCCTGCAAGTCTTGCACTTGAAACAGCTTTATGATGTCATTAAGGCTCGATGGTGACACGCGCACCCGGAACAAGGACCACAGGTTGTTAGCGGCCATTTTTCCATCAGTCTCCACTGGAGCTAGAAGTGAGCAGACAGATACTCCTATAGACGCGGCTGGAGCCAGATCATTTGTCTCTGTGATGGACAACGTTTGAAATTCGCCCTTAAGCGGGAGACGGCAGCCTACAACAGTCAAATATATTGCGGCTTATCACTTCTTTTGAGGGAGGTACAGTTATTCCAGATAGGGGAATGGGTAGGTTAAGATATTCCAGGGTGGGGAATGCTTATGGGCAAGGCATTATGCTTGATCGGAGGCGGATGAAGTGGCAAAAAAGGCTCGGCCTACACCATGACCATGCAACTCGTCAACCCAAAGTGAATATGAGCCACACAGGTTGGTTGAAATGGCGCAGCATGAATGATAGAACCTGGATCCAAGCGTCTCAGGATGCATTGCAGTGAAAACGTTCAACAATGTTCAGCGTGACCAATGTTTCTATCTTGGAAAATGAAATCGCATGCTGTATGGAGTGTTTTTGATATATCTTGTCTCAGGATTTGCTTGCAGTCCTACCATATCCCACAAAATGCAGAAGTGCAGTCAATGCAGCTTTTTACCTAAAATGGTAAAAATTGGTCAAAGCCTCATGCGGTTTATTACCTGCCCCTGGAATAACATCAATGGCAATTATAAGAATAATGCTGATAATAATACAAATTTTGTATGTATGTTTTCAGCCCTACAAAACCATAACTATAGAAGTTTAAATTTATACGTAAAGCTAGATATTTGTAGAAATATCTATATTGATATATAGCTATCTATTTATATAGCTAGATATATATCTATGCAGTAACATACATTAGATAGATAGATAGATAGATAGATAGATAGACTGTATATAAGCCTGCAAGTCTTGCACTTGAAGCAGCTTTATGATGTCATTAAGGCTCGATGGTGACACGCGCACCCGGAACAAGGACCACAGGTTGTTAGCGGCCATTTTTCCATCAGTCTCCACTGGAGCTAGAAGTGAGCAGACAGATACTCCTATAGACGCGGCTGGAGCCAGATCATTTGTCTCTGTGATGGACAACGTTTGAAATTCGCCCTTAAGCGGGAGACGGCAGCCTACAACAGTCAAATATATTGCGGCTTATCACTTCTTTTGAGGGAGGTACAGTTATTCCAGATAGGGGAATGGGTAGGTTAAGATATTCCAGGGTGGGGAATGCTTATGGGCAAGGCATTATGCTTGATCGGAGGCGGATGAAGTGGCAAAAAAGGCTCGGCCTACACCATGACCATGCAACTCGTCAACCCAAAGTGAATATGAGCCACACAGGTTGGTTGAAATGGCGCAGCATGAATGATAGAACCTGGATCCAAGCGTCTCAGGATGCATTGCAGTGAAAACGTTCAACAATGTTCAGCGTGACCAATGTTTCTATCTTGGAAAATGAAATCGCATGCTGTATGGAGTGTTTTTGATATATCTTGTCTCAGGATTTGCTTGCAGTCCTACCATATCCCACAAAATGCAGAAGTGCAGTCAATGCAGCTTTTTACCTAAAATGGTAAAAATTGGTCAAAGCCTCATGCGGTTTATTACCTGCCCCTGGAATAACATCAATGGCAATTATAAGAATAATGCTGATAATAATACAAATTTTGTATGTATGTTTTCAGCCCTACAAAACCATAACTATAGAAGTTTAAATTTATACGTAAAGCTAGATATTTGTAGAAATATCTATATTGATATATAGCTATCTATTTATATAGCTAGATATATATCTATGCAGTAACATACATTAGATAGATAGATAGATAGATAGACTGTATATAAGCCTGCAAGTCTTGCACTTGAAGCAGCTTTATGATGTCATTAAGGCTCGATGGTGACACGCGCACCCGGAACAAGGATCACAGGTTGTTAGCGGCCATTTTTCCATCAGTCTCCACTGGAGCTAGAAGTGAGCAGACAGATACTCCTATAGACGCTGCTGGAGCCAGATCATTTGTCTCTGTGATGGACAACGTTTGAAATTCGCCCTTAAGCGGGATACGGCAGCCTACAACAGTCAAATTGATCGCTGCTTATCACTTCTTTTGTGGTAGGTACAGTTATTCCAGATAGGGGAATGGGTAGGTTAAGTTATTCCAGGGAGGGGAATGCTTATGGGCAAGGCATTATGCTTGATCGGAGGCGGATGAAGTGGCAAAAAAGGCTCGGCCTACACCATGACCATGCCAATTGTCAACCCAAAGTGAATATGAGCCACACAGGTTGGTTGAAATAGCGCAACATGAATGATGGAACCTGGATCCAAGCGTCCCAGGATGCATTGCAGCGAAAACGTTCAACAATGTTCAGCGTGACCAATGTTTCTATCTTGGAAAATGAAATTGCATGCTGTATGGAGTGTTTTTGATATATCTTGTCTCAGGATTTGCTTGCAGTCCTACCATATCCCACAAAATGCAGAAGTGCAGTCAATGCAGCTTTTTACCTAAAATGGTAAAAATTGGTCAAAGCCTCATGCGGTTTATTACCTGTCCCTGGAATAACATCAATGGCAATTATAAGAATAATGCTGATAATAATACAAATTTTGTATGTATGTTTTCAGCCCTACAAAACCATAACTATAGAAGTTTAAATTTATACGTAAAGCTAGATATTTGTAGAAATATCTATATTGATATATAGCTATCTATTTATATAGCTAGATATATATCTATGCAGTAACATACATTAGATAGATAGATAGATAGATAGATAGATAGATAGATAGATAGATAGATAGACTGTATATAAGCCTGCAAGTCTTGCACTTGAAGCAGCTTTATGATGTCATTAAGGCTCGATGGTGACACGCGCACCCGGAACAAGGACCACAGGTTGTTAGCGGCCATTTTTCCATCAGTCTCCACTGGAGCTAGAAGTGAGCAGACAGATACTCCTATAGACGCGGCTGGAGCCAGATCATTTGTCTCTGTGATGGACAACGTTTGAAATTCGCCCTTAAGCGGGAGACGGCAGCCTACAACAGTCAAATATATTGCGGCTTATCACTTCTTTTGAGGGAGGTACAGTTATTCCAGATAGGGGAATGGGTAGGTTAAGATATTCCAGGGTGGGGAATGCTTATGGGCAAGGCATTATGCTTGATCGGAGGCGGATGAAGTGGCAAAAAAGGCTCGGCCTACACCATGACCATGCAACTCGTCAACCCAAAGTGAATATGAGCCACACAGGTTGGTTGAAATGGCGCAGCATGAATGATAGAACCTGGATCCAAGCGTCTCAGGATGCATTGCAGCGAAAACGTTCAGCAATGTTCAGCGTGACCAATGTTTCTATCTTGGAAAATGAAATCGCATGCTGTATGGAGTGTTTTTGATATATCTTGTCTCAGGATTTGCTTGCAGTCCTACCATATCCCACAAAATGCAGAAGTGCAGTCAATGCAGCTTTTTACCTAAAATGGTAAAAATTGGTCAAAGCCTCATGCGGTTTATTACCTGCCCCTGGAATAACATCAATGGCAATTATAAGAATAATGCTGATAATAATACAAATTTTGTATGTATGTTTTCAGCCCTACAAAACCATAACTATAGAAGTTTAAATTTATACGTAAAGCTAGATATTTGTAGAAATATCTATATTGATATATAGCTATCTATTTATATAGCTAGATATATATCTATGCAGTAACATACATTAGATAGATAGATAGATAGATAGATAGATAGACTGTATATAAGCCTGCAAGTCTTGCACTTGAAGCAGCTTTATGATGTCATTAAGGCTCGATGGTGACACGCGCACCCGGAACAAGGACCACAGGTTGTTAGCGGCCATTTTTCCATCAGTCTCCACTGGAGCTAGAAGTGAGCAGACAGATACTCCTATAGACGCGGCTGGAGCCAGATCATTTGTCTCTGTGATGGACAACGTTTGAAATTCGCCCTTAAGCGGGAGACGGCAGCCTACAACAGTCAAATATATTGCGGCTTATCACTTCTTTTGAGGGAGGTACAGTTATTCCAGATAGGGGAATGGGTAGGTTAAGATATTCCAGGGTGGGGAATGCTTATGGGCAAGGCATTATGCTTGATCGGAGGCGGATGAAGTGGCAAAAAAGGCTCGGCCTACACCATGACCATGCAACTCGTCAACCCAAAGTGAATATGAGCCACACAGGTTGGTTGAAATGGCGCAGCATGAATGATAGAACCTGGATCCAAGCGTCTCAGGATGCATTGCAGTGAAAACGTTCAACAATGTTCAGCGTGACCAATGTTTCTATCTTGGAAAATGAAATCGCATGCTGTATGGAGTGTTTTTGATATATCTTGTCTCAGGATTTGCTTGCAGTCCTACCATATCCCACAAAATGCAGAAGTGCAGTCAATGCAGCTTTTTACCTAAAATGGTAAAAATTGGTCAAAGCCTCATGCGGTTTATTACCTGCCCCTGGAATAACATCAATGGCAATTATAAGAATAATGCTGATAATAATACAAATTTTGTATGTATGTTTTCAGCCCTACAAAACCATAACTATAGAAGTTTAAATTTATACGTAAAGCTAGATATTTGTAGAAATATCTATATTGATATATAGCTATCTATTTATATAGCTAGATATATATCTATGCAGTAACATACATTAGATAGATAGATAGATAGATAGACTGTATATAAGCCTGCAAGTCTTGCACTTGAAGCAGCTTTATGATGTCATTAAGGCTCGATGGTGACACGCGCACCCGGAACAAGGATCACAGGTTGTTAGCGGCCATTTTTCCATCAGTCTCCACTGGAGCTAGAAGTGAGCAGACAGATACTCCTATAGACGCTGCTGGAGCCAGATCATTTGTCTCTGTGATGGACAACGTTTGAAATTCGCCCTTAAGCGGGATACGGCAGCCTACAACAGTCAAATTGATCGCTGCTTATCACTTCTTTTGTGGTAGGTACAGTTATTCCAGATAGGGGAATGGGTAGGTTAAGTTATTCCAGGGAGGGGAATGCTTATGGGCAAGGCATTATGCTTGATCGGAGGCGGATGAAGTGGCAAAAAAGGCTCGGCCTACACCATGACCATGCCAATTGTCAACCCAAAGTGAATATGAGCCACACAGGTTGGTTGAAATAGCGCAACATGAATGATGGAACCTGGATCCAAGCGTCCCAGGATGCATTGCAGCGAAAACGTTCAACAATGTTCAGCGTGACCAATGTTTCTATCTTGGAAAATGAAATTGCATGCTGTATGGAGTGTTTTTGATATATCTTGTCTCAGGATTTGCTTGCAGTCCTACCATATCCCACAAAATGCAGAAGTGCAGTCAATGCAGCTTTTTACCTAAAATGGTAAAAATTGGTCAAAGCCTCATGCGGTTTATTACCTGTCCCTGGAATAACATCAATGGCAATTATAAGAATAATGCTGATAATAATACAAATTTTGTATGTATGTTTTCAGCCCTACAAAACCATAACTATAGAAGTTTAAATTTATACGTAAAGCTAGATATTTGTAGAAATATCTATATTGATATATAGCTATCTATTTATATAGCTAGATATATATCTATGCAGTAACATACATTAGATAGATAGATAGATAGATAGATAGATAGATAGATAGATAGATAGATAGATAGATAGATAGACTGTATATAAGCCTGCAAGTCTTGCACTTGAAGCAGCTTTATGATGTCATTAAGGCTCGATGGTGACACGCGCACCCGGAACAAGGACCACAGGTTGTTAGCGGCCATTTTTCCATCAGTCTCCACTGGAGCTAGAAGTGAGCAGACAGATACTCCTATAGACGCGGCTGGAGCCAGATCATTTGTCTCTGTGATGGACAACGTTTGAAATTCGCCCTTAAGCGGGAGACGGCAGCCTACAACAGTCAAATATATTGCGGCTTATCACTTCTTTTGAGGGAGGTACAGTTATTCCAGATAGGGGAATGGGTAGGTTAAGATATTCCAGGGTGGGGAATGCTTATGGGCAAGGCATTATGCTTGATCGGAGGCGGATGAAGTGGCAAAAAAGGCTCGGCCTACACCATGACCATGCAACTCGTCAACCCAAAGTGAATATGAGCCACACAGGTTGGTTGAAATGGCGCAGCATGAATGATAGAACCTGGATCCAAGCGTCTCAGGATGCATTGCAGCGAAAACGTTCAGCAATGTTCAGCGTGACCAATGTTTCTATCTTGGAAAATGAAATCGCATGCTGTATGGAGTGTTTTTGATATATCTTGTCTCAGGATTTGCTTGCAGTCCTACCATATCCCACAAAATGCAGAAGTGCAGTCAATGCAGCTTTTTACCTAAAATGGTAAAAATTGGTCAAAGCCTCATGCGGTTTATTACCTGCCCCTGGAATAACATCAATGGCAATTATAAGAATAATGCTGATAATAATACAAATTTTGTATGTATGTTTTCAGCCCTACAAAACCATAACTATAGAAGTTTAAATTTATACGTAAAGCTAGATATTTGTAGAAATATCTATATTGATATATAGCTATCTATTTATATAGCTAGATATATATCTATGCAGTAACATACATTAGATAGATAGATAGATAGATAGATAGATAGATAGATAGATAGATAGATAGACTGTATATAAGCCTGCAAGTCTTGCACTTGAAACAGCTTTATGATGTCATTAAGGCTCGATGGTGACACGCGCACCCGGAACAAGGACCACAGGTTGTTAGCGGCCATTTTTCCATCAGTCTCCACTGGAGCTAGAAGTGAGCAGACAGATACTCCTATAGACGCGGCTGGAGCCAGATCATTTGTCTCTGTGATGGACAACGTTTGAAATTCGCCCTTAAGCGGGAGACGGCAGCCTACAACAGTCAAATATATTGCGGCTTATCACTTCTTTTGAGGGAGGTACAGTTATTCCAGATAGGGGAATGGGTAGGTTAAGATATTCCAGGGTGGGGAATGCTTATGGGCAAGGCATTATGCTTGATCGGAGGCGGATGAAGTGGCAAAAAAGGCTCGGCCTACACCATGACCATGCAACTCGTCAACCCAAAGTGAATATGAGCCACACAGGTTGGTTGAAATGGCGCAGCATGAATGATAGAACCTGGATCCAAGCGTCTCAGGATGCATTGCAGTGAAAACGTTCAACAATGTTCAGCGTGACCAATGTTTCTATCTTGGAAAATGAAATCGCATGCTGTATGGAGTGTTTTTGATATATCTTGTCTCAGGATTTGCTTGCAGTCCTACCATATCCCACAAAATGCAGAAGTGCAGTCAATGCAGCTTTTTACCTAAAATGGTAAAAATTGGTCAAAGCCTCATGCGGTTTATTACCTGCCCCTGGAATAACATCAATGGCAATTATAAGAATAATGCTGATAATAATACAAATTTTGTATGTATGTTTTCAGCCCTACAAAACCATAACTATAGAAGTTTAAATTTATACGTAAAGCTAGATATTTGTAGAAATATCTATATTGATATATAGCTATCTATTTATATAGCTAGATATATATCTATGCAGTAACATACATTAGATAGATAGATAGATAGATAGATAGATAGATAGACTGTATATAAGCCTGCAAGTCTTGCACTTGAAGCAGCTTTATGATGTCATTAAGGCTCGATGGTGACACGCGCACCCGGAACAAGGACCACAGGTTGTTAGCGGCCATTTTTCCATCAGTCTCCACTGGAGCTAGAAGTGAGCAGACAGATACTCCTATAGACGCGGCTGGAGCCAGATCATTTGTCTCTGTGATGGACAACGTTTGAAATTCGCCCTTAAGCGGGAGACGGCAGCCTACAACAGTCAAATATATTGCGGCTTATCACTTCTTTTGAGGGAGGTACAGTTATTCCAGATAGGGGAATGGGTAGGTTAAGATATTCCAGGGTGGGGAATGCTTATGGGCAAGGCATTATGCTTGATCGGAGGCGGATGAAGTGGCAAAAAAGGCTCGGCCTACACCATGACCATGCAACTCGTCAACCCAAAGTGAATATGAGCCACACAGGTTGGTTGAAATGGCGCAGCATGAATGATAGAACCTGGATCCAAGCGTCTCAGGATGCATTGCAGTGAAAACGTTCAACAATGTTCAGCGTGACCAATGTTTCTATCTTGGAAAATGAAATCGCATGCTGTATGGAGTGTTTTTGATATATCTTGTCTCAGGATTTGCTTGCAGTCCTACCATATCCCACAAAATGCAGAAGTGCAGTCAATGCAGCTTTTTACCTAAAATGGTAAAAATTGGTCAAAGCCTCATGCGGTTTATTACCTGCCCCTGGAATAACATCAATGGCAATTATAAGAATAATGCTGATAATAATACAAATTTTGTATGTATGTTTTCAGCCCTACAAAACCATAACTATAGAAGTTTAAATTTATACGTAAAGCTAGATATTTGTAGAAATATCTATATTGATATATAGCTATCTATTTATATAGCTAGATATATATCTATGCAGTAACATACATTAGATAGATAGATAGATAGATAGACTGTATATAAGCCTGCAAGTCTTGCACTTGAAGCAGCTTTATGATGTCATTAAGGCTCGATGGTGACACGCGCACCCGGAACAAGGATCACAGGTTGTTAGCGGCCATTTTTCCATCAGTCTCCACTGGAGCTAGAAGTGAGCAGACAGATACTCCTATAGACGCTGCTGGAGCCAGATCATTTGTCTCTGTGATGGACAACGTTTGAAATTCGCCCTTAAGCGGGATACGGCAGCCTACAACAGTCAAATTGATCGCTGCTTATCACTTCTTTTGTGGTAGGTACAGTTATTCCAGATAGGGGAATGGGTAGGTTAAGTTATTCCAGGGAGGGGAATGCTTATGGGCAAGGCATTATGCTTGATCGGAGGCGGATGAAGTGGCAAAAAAGGCTCGGCCTACACCATGACCATGCCAATTGTCAACCCAAAGTGAATATGAGCCACACAGGTTGGTTGAAATAGCGCAACATGAATGATGGAACCTGGATCCAAGCGTCCCAGGATGCATTGCAGCGAAAACGTTCAACAATGTTCAGCGTGACCAATGTTTCTATCTTGGAAAATGAAATTGCATGCTGTATGGAGTGTTTTTGATATATCTTGTCTCAGGATTTGCTTGCAGTCCTACCATATCCCACAAAATGCAGAAGTGCAGTCAATGCAGCTTTTTACCTAAAATGGTAAAAATTGGTCAAAGCCTCATGCGGTTTATTACCTGTCCCTGGAATAACATCAATGGCAATTATAAGAATAATGCTGATAATAATACAAATTTTGTATGTATGTTTTCAGCCCTACAAAACCATAACTATAGAAGTTTAAATTTATACGTAAAGCTAGATATTTGTAGAAATATCTATATTGATATATAGCTATCTATTTATATAGCTAGATATATATCTATGCAGTAACATACATTAGATAGATAGATAGATAGATAGATAGATAGATAGACTGTATATAAGCCTGCAAGTCTTGCACTTGAAGCAGCTTTATGATGTCATTAAGGCTCGATGGTGACACGCGCACCCGGAACAAGGACCACAGGTTGTTAGCGGCCATTTTTCCATCAGTCTCCACTGGAGCTAGAAGTGAGCAGACAGATACTCCTATAGACGCGGCTGGAGCCAGATCATTTGTCTCTGTGATGGACAACGTTTGAAATTCGCCCTTAAGCGGGAGACGGCAGCCTACAACAGTCAAATATATTGCGGCTTATCACTTCTTTTGAGGGAGGTACAGTTATTCCAGATAGGGGAATGGGTAGGTTAAGATATTCCAGGGTGGGGAATGCTTATGGGCAAGGCATTATGCTTGATCGGAGGCGGATGAAGTGGCAAAAAAGGCTCGGCCTACACCATGACCATGCAACTCGTCAACCCAAAGTGAATATGAGCCACACAGGTTGGTTGAAATGGCGCAGCATGAATGATAGAACCTGGATCCAAGCGTCTCAGGATGCATTGCAGCGAAAACGTTCAGCAATGTTCAGCGTGACCAATGTTTCTATCTTGGAAAATGAAATCGCATGCTGTATGGAGTGTTTTTGATATATCTTGTCTCAGGATTTGCTTGCAGTCCTACCATATCCCACAAAATGCAGAAGTGCAGTCAATGCAGCTTTTTACCTAAAATGGTAAAAATTGGTCAAAGCCTCATGCGGTTTATTACCTGCCCCTGGAATAACATCAATGGCAATTATAAGAATAATGCTGATAATAATACAAATTTTGTATGTATGTTTTCAGCCCTACAAAACCATAACTATAGAAGTTTAAATTTATACGTAAAGCTAGATATTTGTAGAAATATCTATATTGATATATAGCTATCTATTTATATAGCTAGATATATATCTATGCAGTAACATACATTAGATAGATAGATAGATAGATAGATAGATAGATAGATAGATAGATAGATAGACTGTATATAAGCCTGCAAGTCTTGCACTTGAAACAGCTTTATGATGTCATTAAGGCTCGATGGTGACACGCGCACCCGGAACAAGGACCACAGGTTGTTAGCGGCCATTTTTCCATCAGTCTCCACTGGAGCTAGAAGTGAGCAGACAGATACTCCTATAGACGCGGCTGGAGCCAGATCATTTGTCTCTGTGATGGACAACGTTTGAAATTCGCCCTTAAGCGGGAGACGGCAGCCTACAACAGTCAAATATATTGCGGCTTATCACTTCTTTTGAGGGAGGTACAGTTATTCCAGATAGGGGAATGGGTAGGTTAAGATATTCCAGGGTGGGGAATGCTTATGGGCAAGGCATTATGCTTGATCGGAGGCGGATGAAGTGGCAAAAAAGGCTCGGCCTACACCATGACCATGCAACTCGTCAACCCAAAGTGAATATGAGCCACACAGGTTGGTTGAAATGGCGCAGCATGAATGATAGAACCTGGATCCAAGCGTCTCAGGATGCATTGCAGCGAAAACGTTCAGCAATGTTCAGCGTGACCAATGTTTCTATCTTGGAAAATGAAATCGCATGCTGTATGGAGTGTTTTTGATATATCTTGTCTCAGGATTTGCTTGCAGTCCTACCATATCCCACAAAATGCAGAAGTGCAGTCAATGCAGCTTTTTACCTAAAATGGTAAAAATTGGTCAAAGCCTCATGCGGTTTATTACCTGCCCCTGGAATAACATCAATGGCAATTATAAGAATAATGCTGATAATAATACAAATTTTGTATGTATGTTTTCAGCCCTACAAAACCATAACTATAGAAGTTTAAATTTATACGTAAAGCTAGATATTTGTAGAAATATCTATATTGATATATAGCTATCTATTTATATAGCTAGATATATATCTATGCAGTAACATACATTAGATAGATAGATAGATAGATAGATAGATAGATAGATAGATAGATAGATAGATAGATAGATAGACTGTATATAAGCCTGCAAGTCTTGCACTTGAAACAGCTTTATGATGTCATTAAGGCTCGATGGTGACACGCGCACCCGGAACAAGGACCACAGGTTGTTAGCGGCCATTTTTCCATCAGTCTCCACTGGAGCTAGAAGTGAGCAGACAGATACTCCTATAGACGCGGCTGGAGCCAGATCATTTGTCTCTGTGATGGACAACGTTTGAAATTCGCCCTTAAGCGGGAGACGGCAGCCTACAACAGTCAAATATATTGCGGCTTATCACTTCTTTTGAGGGAGGTACAGTTATTCCAGATAGGGGAATGGGTAGGTTAAGATATTCCAGGGTGGGGAATGCTTATGGGCAAGGCATTATGCTTGATCGGAGGCGGATGAAGTGGCAAAAAAGGCTCGGCCTACACCATGACCATGCAACTCGTCAACCCAAAGTGAATATGAGCCACACAGGTTGGTTGAAATGGCGCAGCATGAATGATAGAACCTGGATCCAAGCGTCTCAGGATGCATTGCAGTGAAAACGTTCAACAATGTTCAGCGTGACCAATGTTTCTATCTTGGAAAATGAAATCGCATGCTGTATGGAGTGTTTTTGATATATCTTGTCTCAGGATTTGCTTGCAGTCCTACCATATCCCACAAAATGCAGAAGTGCAGTCAATGCAGCTTTTTACCTAAAATGGTAAAAATTGGTCAAAGCCTCATGCGGTTTATTACCTGCCCCTGGAATAACATCAATGGCAATTATAAGAATAATGCTGATAATAATACAAATTTTGTATGTATGTTTTCAGCCCTACAAAACCATAACTATAGAAGTTTAAATTTATACGTAAAGCTAGATATTTGTAGAAATATCTATATTGATATATAGCTATCTATTTATATAGCTAGATATATATCTATGCAGTAACATACATTAGATAGATAGATAGATAGATAGATAGATAGACTGTATATAAGCCTGCAAGTCTTGCACTTGAAGCAGCTTTATGATGTCATTAAGGCTCGATGGTGACACGCGCACCCGGAACAAGGACCACAGGTTGTTAGCGGCCATTTTTCCATCAGTCTCCACTGGAGCTAGAAGTGAGCAGACAGATACTCCTATAGACGCGGCTGGAGCCAGATCATTTGTCTCTCTGATGGACAACGTTTGAAATTCGCCCTTAAGCGGGAGACGGCAGCCTACAACAGTCAAATATATTGCGGCTTATCACTTCTTTTGAGGGAGGTACAGTTATTCCAGATAGGGGAATGGGTAGGTTAAGATATTCCAGGGTGGGGAATGCTTATGGGCAAGGCATTATGCTTGATCGGAGGCGGATGAAGTGGCAAAAAAGGCTCGGCCTACACCATGACCATGCAACTCGTCAACCCAAAGTGAATATGAGCCACACAGGTTGGTTGAAATGGCGCAGCATGAATGATAGAACCTGGATCCAAGCGTCTCAGGATGCATTGCAGTGAAAACGTTCAACAATGTTCAGCGTGACCAATGTTTCTATCTTGGAAAATGAAATCGCATGCTGTATGGAGTGTTTTTGATATATCTTGTCTCAGGATTTGCTTGCAGTCCTACCATATCCCACAAAATGCAGAAGTGCAGTCAATGCAGCTTTTTACCTAAAATGGTAAAAATTGGTCAAAGCCTCATGCGGTTTATTACCTGCCCCTGGAATAACATCAATGGCAATTATAAGAATAATGCTGATAATAATACAAATTTTGTATGTATGTTTTCAGCCCTACAAAACCATAACTATAGAAGTTTAAATTTATACGTAAAGCTAGATATTTGTAGAAATATCTATATTGATATATAGCTATCTATTTATATAGCTAGATATATATCTATGCAGTAACATACATTAGATAGATAGATAGATAGATAGACTGTATATAAGCCTGCAAGTCTTGCACTTGAAGCAGCTTTATGATGTCATTAAGGCTCGATGGTGACACGCGCACCCGGAACAAGGATCACAGGTTGTTAGCGGCCATTTTTCCATCAGTCTCCACTGGAGCTAGAAGTGAGCAGACAGATACTCCTATAGACGCTGCTGGAGCCAGATCATTTGTCTCTGTGATGGACAACGTTTGAAATTCGCCCTTAAGCGGGATACGGCAGCCTACAACAGTCAAATTGATCGCTGCTTATCACTTCTTTTGTGGTAGGTACAGTTATTCCAGATAGGGGAATGGGTAGGTTAAGTTATTCCAGGGAGGGGAATGCTTATGGGCAAGGCATTATGCTTGATCGGAGGCGGATGAAGTGGCAAAAAAGGCTCGGCCTACACCATGACCATGCCAATTGTCAACCCAAAGTGAATATGAGCCACACAGGTTGGTTGAAATAGCGCAACATGAATGATGGAACCTGGATCCAAGCGTCCCAGGATGCATTGCAGCGAAAACGTTCAACAATGTTCAGCGTGACCAATGTTTCTATCTTGGAAAATGAAATTGCATGCTGTATGGAGTGTTTTTGATATATCTTGTCTCAGGATTTGCTTGCAGTCCTACCATATCCCACAAAATGCAGAAGTGCAGTCAATGCAGCTTTTTACCTAAAATGGTAAAAATTGGTCAAAGCCTCATGCGGTTTATTACCTGTCCCTGGAATAACATCAATGGCAATTATAAGAATAATGCTGATAATAATACAAATTTTGTATGTATGTTTTCAGCCCTACAAAACCATAACTATAGAAGTTTAAATTTATACGTAAAGCTAGATATTTGTAGAAATATCTATATTGATATATAGCTATCTATTTATATAGCTAGATATATATCTATGCAGTAACATACATTAGATAGATAGATAGATAGATAGATAGATAGATAGATAGATAGATAGATAGATAGACTGTATATAAGCCTGCAAGTCTTGCACTTGAAGCAGCTTTATGATGTCATTAAGGCTCGATGGTGACACGCGCACCCGGAACAAGGACCACAGGTTGTTAGCGGCCATTTTTCCATCAGTCTCCACTGGAGCTAGAAGTGAGCAGACAGATACTCCTATAGACGCGGCTGGAGCCAGATCATTTGTCTCTGTGATGGACAACGTTTGAAATTCGCCCTTAAGCGGGAGACGGCAGCCTACAACAGTCAAATATATTGCGGCTTATCACTTCTTTTGAGGGAGGTACAGTTATTCCAGATAGGGGAATGGGTAGGTTAAGATATTCCAGGGTGGGGAATGCTTATGGGCAAGGCATTATGCTTGATCGGAGGCGGATGAAGTGGCAAAAAAGGCTCGGCCTACACCATGACCATGCAACTCGTCAACCCAAAGTGAATATGAGCCACACAGGTTGGTTGAAATGGCGCAGCATGAATGATAGAACCTGGATCCAAGCGTCTCAGGATGCATTGCAGCGAAAACGTTCAGCAATGTTCAGCGTGACCAATGTTTCTATCTTGGAAAATGAAATCGCATGCTGTATGGAGTGTTTTTGATATATCTTGTCTCAGGATTTGCTTGCAGTCCTACCATATCCCACAAAATGCAGAAGTGCAGTCAATGCAGCTTTTTACCTAAAATGGTAAAAATTGGTCAAAGCCTCATGCGGTTTATTACCTGCCCCTGGAATAACATCAATGGCAATTATAAGAATAATGCTGATAATAATACAAATTTTGTATGTATGTTTTCAGCCCTACAAAACCATAACTATAGAAGTTTAAATTTATACGTAAAGCTAGATATTTGTAGAAATATCTATATTGATATATAGCTATCTATTTATATAGCTAGATATATATCTATGCAGTAACATACATTAGATAGATAGATAGATAGATAGATAGATAGACTGTATATAAGCCTGCAAGTCTTGCACTTGAAGCAGCTTTATGATGTCATTAAGGCTCGATGGTGACACGCGCACCCGGAACAAGGACCACAGGTTGTTAGCGGCCATTTTTCCATCAGTCTCCACTGGAGCTAGAAGTGAGCAGACAGATACTCCTATAGACGCGGCTGGAGCCAGATCATTTGTCTCTGTGATGGACAACGTTTGAAATTCGCCCTTAAGCGGGAGACGGCAGCCTACAACAGTCAAATATATTGCGGCTTATCACTTCTTTTGAGGGAGGTACAGTTATTCCAGATAGGGGAATGGGTAGGTTAAGATATTCCAGGGTGGGGAATGCTTATGGGCAAGGCATTATGCTTGATCGGAGGCGGATGAAGTGGCAAAAAAGGCTCGGCCTACACCATGACCATGCAACTCGTCAACCCAAAGTGAATATGAGCCACACAGGTTGGTTGAAATGGCGCAGCATGAATGATAGAACCTGGATCCAAGCGTCTCAGGATGCATTGCAGTGAAAACGTTCAACAATGTTCAGCGTGACCAATGTTTCTATCTTGGAAAATGAAATCGCATGCTGTATGGAGTGTTTTTGATATATCTTGTCTCAGGATTTGCTTGCAGTCCTACCATATCCCACAAAATGCAGAAGTGCAGTCAATGCAGCTTTTTACCTAAAATGGTAAAAATTGGTCAAAGCCTCATGCGGTTTATTACCTGCCCCTGGAATAACATCAATGGCAATTATAAGAATAATGCTGATAATAATACAAATTTTGTATGTATGTTTTCAGCCCTACAAAACCATAACTATAGAAGTTTAAATTTATACGTAAAGCTAGATATTTGTAGAAATATCTATATTGATATATAGCTATCTATTTATATAGCTAGATATATATCTATGCAGTAACATACATTAGATAGATAGATAGATAGATAGATAGATAGACTGTATATAAGCCTGCAAGTCTTGCACTTGAAGCAGCTTTATGATGTCATTAAGGCTCGATGGTGACACGCGCACCCGGAACAAGGACCACAGGTTGTTAGCGGCCATTTTTCCATCAGTCTCCACTGGAGCTAGAAGTGAGCAGACAGATACTCCTATAGACGCGGCTGGAGCCAGATCATTTGTCTCTGTGATGGACAACGTTTGAAATTCGCCCTTAAGCGGGAGACGGCAGCCTACAACAGTCAAATATATTGCGGCTTATCACTTCTTTTGAGGGAGGTACAGTTATTCCAGATAGGGGAATGGGTAGGTTAAGATATTCCAGGGTGGGGAATGCTTATGGGCAAGGCATTATGCTTGATCGGAGGCGGATGAAGTGGCAAAAAAGGCTCGGCCTACACCATGACCATGCAACTCGTCAACCCAAAGTGAATATGAGCCACACAGGTTGGTTGAAATGGCGCAGCATGAATGATAGAACCTGGATCCAAGCGTCTCAGGATGCATTGCAGTGAAAACGTTCAACAATGTTCAGCGTGACCAATGTTTCTATCTTGGAAAATGAAATCGCATGCTGTATGGAGTGTTTTTGATATATCTTGTCTCAGGATTTGCTTGCAGTCCTACCATATCCCACAAAATGCAGAAGTGCAGTCAATGCAGCTTTTTACCTAAAATGGTAAAAATTGGTCAAAGCCTCATGCGGTTTATTACCTGCCCCTGGAATAACATCAATGGCAATTATAAGAATAATGCTGATAATAATACAAATTTTGTATGTATGTTTTCAGCCCTACAAAACCATAACTATAGAAGTTTAAATTTATACGTAAAGCTAGATATTTGTAGAAATATCTATATTGATATATAGCTATCTATTTATATAGCTAGATATATATCTATGCAGTAACATACATTAGATAGATAGATAGATAGATAGACTGTATATAAGCCTGCAAGTCTTGCACTTGAAGCAGCTTTATGATGTCATTAAGGCTCGATGGTGACACGCGCACCCGGAACAAGGATCACAGGTTGTTAGCGGCCATTTTTCCATCAGTCTCCACTGGAGCTAGAAGTGAGCAGACAGATACTCCTATAGACGCTGCTGGAGCCAGATCATTTGTCTCTGTGATGGACAACGTTTGAAATTCGCCCTTAAGCGGGATACGGCAGCCTACAACAGTCAAATTGATCGCTGCTTATCACTTCTTTTGTGGTAGGTACAGTTATTCCAGATAGGGGAATGGGTAGGTTAAGTTATTCCAGGGAGGGGAATGCTTATGGGCAAGGCATTATGCTTGATCGGAGGCGGATGAAGTGGCAAAAAAGGCTCGGCCTACACCATGACCATGCCAATTGTCAACCCAAAGTGAATATGAGCCACACAGGTTGGTTGAAATAGCGCAACATGAATGATGGAACCTGGATCCAAGCGTCCCAGGATGCATTGCAGCGAAAACGTTCAACAATGTTCAGCGTGACCAATGTTTCTATCTTGGAAAATGAAATTGCATGCTGTATGGAGTGTTTTTGATATATCTTGTCTCAGGATTTGCTTGCAGTCCTACCATATCCCACAAAATGCAGAAGTGCAGTCAATGCAGCTTTTTACCTAAAATGGTAAAAATTGGTCAAAGCCTCATGCGGTTTATTACCTGTCCCTGGAATAACATCAATGGCAATTATAAGAATAATGCTGATAATAATACAAATTTTGTATGTATGTTTTCAGCCCTACAAAACCATAACTATAGAAGTTTAAATTTATACGTAAAGCTAGATATTTGTAGAAATATCTATATTGATATATAGCTATCTATTTATATAGCTAGATATATATCTATGCAGTAACATACATTAGATAGATAGATAGATAGATAGATAGATAGATAGATAGATAGACTGTATATAAGCCTGCAAGTCTTGCACTTGAAGCAGCTTTATGATGTCATTAAGGCTCGATGGTGACACGCGCACCCGGAACAAGGACCACAGGTTGTTAGCGGCCATTTTTCCATCAGTCTCCACTGGAGCTAGAAGTGAGCAGACAGATACTCCTATAGACGCGGCTGGAGCCAGATCATTTGTCTCTGTGATGGACAACGTTTGAAATTCGCCCTTAAGCGGGAGACGGCAGCCTACAACAGTCAAATATATTGCGGCTTATCACTTCTTTTGAGGGAGGTACAGTTATTCCAGATAGGGGAATGGGTAGGTTAAGATATTCCAGGGTGGGGAATGCTTATGGGCAAGGCATTATGCTTGATCGGAGGCGGATGAAGTGGCAAAAAAGGCTCGGCCTACACCATGACCATGCAACTCGTCAACCCAAAGTGAATATGAGCCACACAGGTTGGTTGAAATGGCGCAGCATGAATGATAGAACCTGGATCCAAGCGTCTCAGGATGCATTGCAGCGAAAACGTTCAGCAATGTTCAGCGTGACCAATGTTTCTATCTTGGAAAATGAAATCGCATGCTGTATGGAGTGTTTTTGATATATCTTGTCTCAGGATTTGCTTGCAGTCCTACCATATCCCACAAAATGCAGAAGTGCAGTCAATGCAGCTTTTTACCTAAAATGGTAAAAATTGGTCAAAGCCTCATGCGGTTTATTACCTGCCCCTGGAATAACATCAATGGCAATTATAAGAATAATGCTGATAATAATACAAATTTTGTATGTATGTTTTCAGCCCTACAAAACCATAACTATAGAAGTTTAAATTTATACGTAAAGCTAGATATTTGTAGAAATATCTATATTGATATATAGCTATCTATTTATATAGCTAGATATATATCTATGCAGTAACATACATTAGATAGATAGATAGATAGATAGACTGTATATAAGCCTGCAAGTCTTGCACTTGAAACAGCTTTATGATGTCATTAAGGCTCGATGGTGACACGCGCACCCGGAACAAGGACCACAGGTTGTTAGCGGCCATTTTTCCATCAGTCTCCACTGGAGCTAGAAGTGAGCAGACAGATACTCCTATAGACGCGGCTGGAGCCAGATCATTTGTCTCTGTGATGGACAACGTTTGAAATTCGCCCTTAAGCGGGAGACGGCAGCCTACAACAGTCAAATATATTGCGGCTTATCACTTCTTTTGAGGGAGGTACAGTTATTCCAGATAGGGGAATGGGTAGGTTAAGATATTCCAGGGTGGGGAATGCTTATGGGCAAGGCATTATGCTTGATCGGAGGCGGATGAAGTGGCAAAAAAGGCTCGGCCTACACCATGACCATGCAACTCGTCAACCCAAAGTGAATATGAGCCACACAGGTTGGTTGAAATGGCGCAGCATGAATGATAGAACCTGGATCCAAGCGTCTCAGGATGCATTGCAGTGAAAACGTTCAACAATGTTCAGCGTGACCAATGTTTCTATCTTGGAAAATGAAATCGCATGCTGTATGGAGTGTTTTTGATATATCTTGTCTCAGGATTTGCTTGCAGTCCTACCATATCCCACAAAATGCAGAAGTGCAGTCAATGCAGCTTTTTACCTAAAATGGTAAAAATTGGTCAAAGCCTCATGCGGTTTATTACCTGCCCCTGGAATAACATCAATGGCAATTATAAGAATAATGCTGATAATAATACAAATTTTGTATGTATGTTTTCAGCCCTACAAAACCATAACTATAGAAGTTTAAATTTATACGTAAAGCTAGATATTTGTAGAAATATCTATATTGATATATAGCTATCTATTTATATAGCTAGATATATATCTATGCAGTAACATACATTAGATAGATAGATAGATAGATAGACTGTATATAAGCCTGCAAGTCTTGCACTTGAAGCAGCTTTATGATGTCATTAAGGCTCGATGGTGACACGCGCACCCGGAACAAGGATCACAGGTTGTTAGCGGCCATTTTTCCATCAGTCTCCACTGGAGCTAGAAGTGAGCAGACAGATACTCCTATAGACGCTGCTGGAGCCAGATCATTTGTCTCTGTGATGGACAACGTTTGAAATTCGCCCTTAAGCGGGATACGGCAGCCTACAACAGTCAAATTGATCGCTGCTTATCACTTCTTTTGTGGTAGGTACAGTTATTCCAGATAGGGGAATGGGTAGGTTAAGTTATTCCAGGGAGGGGAATGCTTATGGGCAAGGCATTATGCTTGATCGGAGGCGGATGAAGTGGCAAAAAAGGCTCGGCCTACACCATGACCATGCCAATTGTCAACCCAAAGTGAATATGAGCCACACAGGTTGGTTGAAATAGCGCAACATGAATGATGGAACCTGGATCCAAGCGTCCCAGGATGCATTGCAGCGAAAACGTTCAACAATGTTCAGCGTGACCAATGTTTCTATCTTGGAAAATGAAATTGCATGCTGTATGGAGTGTTTTTGATATATCTTGTCTCAGGATTTGCTTGCAGTCCTACCATATCCCACAAAATGCAGAAGTGCAGTCAATGCAGCTTTTTACCTAAAATGGTAAAAATTGGTCAAAGCCTCATGCGGTTTATTACCTGTCCCTGGAATAACATCAATGGCAATTATAAGAATAATGCTGATAATAATACAAATTTTGTATGTATGTTTTCAGCCCTACAAAACCATAACTATAGAAGTTTAAATTTATACGTAAAGCTAGATATTTGTAGAAATATCTATATTGATATATAGCTATCTATTTATATAGCTAGATATATATCTATGCAGTAACATACATTAGATAGATAGATAGATAGATAGATAGATAGACAGATAGATAGATAGACTGTATATAAGCCTGCAAGTCTTGCACTTGAAGCAGCTTTATGATGTCATTAAGGCTCGATGGTGACACGCGCACCCGGAACAAGGACCACAGGTTGTTAGCGGCCATTTTTCCATCAGTCTCCACTGGAGCTAGAAGTGAGCAGACAGATACTCCTATAGACGCGGCTGGAGCCAGATCATTTGTCTCTGTGATGGACAACGTTTGAAATTCGCCCTTAAGCGGGAGACGGCAGCCTACAACAGTCAAATATATTGCGGCTTATCACTTCTTTTGAGGGAGGTACAGTTATTCCAGATAGGGGAATGGGTAGGTTAAGATATTCCAGGGTGGGGAATGCTTATGGGCAAGGCATTATGCTTGATCGGAGGCGGATGAAGTGGCAAAAAAGGCTCGGCCTACACCATGACCATGCAACTCGTCAACCCAAAGTGAATATGAGCCACACAGGTTGGTTGAAATGGCGCAGCATGAATGATAGAACCTGGATCCAAGCGTCTCAGGATGCATTGCAGCGAAAACGTTCAGCAATGTTCAGCGTGACCAATGTTTCTATCTTGGAAAATGAAATCGCATGCTGTATGGAGTGTTTTTGATATATCTTGTCTCAGGATTTGCTTGCAGTCCTACCATATCCCACAAAATGCAGAAGTGCAGTCAATGCAGCTTTTTACCTAAAATGGTAAAAATTGGTCAAAGCCTCATGCGGTTTATTACCTGCCCCTGGAATAACATCAATGGCAATTATAAGAATAATGCTGATAATAATACAAATTTTGTATGTATGTTTTCAGCCCTACAAAACCATAACTATAGAAGTTTAAATTTATACGTAAAGCTAGATATTTGTAGAAATATCTATATTGATATATAGCTATCTATTTATATAGCTAGATATATATCTATGCAGTAACATACATTAGATAGATAGATAGATAGATAGACTGTATATAAGCCTGCAAGTCTTGCACTTGAAACAGCTTTATGATGTCATTAAGGCTCGATGGTGACACGCGCACCCGGAACAAGGACCACAGGTTGTTAGCGGCCATTTTTCCATCAGTCTCCACTGGAGCTAGAAGTGAGCAGACAGATACTCCTATAGACGCGGCTGGAGCCAGATCATTTGTCTCTGTGATGGACAACGTTTGAAATTCGCCCTTAAGCGGGAGACGGCAGCCTACAACAGTCAAATATATTGCGGCTTATCACTTCTTTTGAGGGAGGTACAGTTATTCCAGATAGGGGAATGGGTAGGTTAAGATATTCCAGGGTGGGGAATGCTTATGGGCAAGGCATTATGCTTGATCGGAGGCGGATGAAGTGGCAAAAAAGGCTCGGCCTACACCATGACCATGCAACTCGTCAACCCAAAGTGAATATGAGCCACACAGGTTGGTTGAAATGGCGCAGCATGAATGATAGAACCTGGATCCAAGCGTCTCAGGATGCATTGCAGTGAAAACGTTCAACAATGTTCAGCGTGACCAATGTTTCTATCTTGGAAAATGAAATCGCATGCTGTATGGAGTGTTTTTGATATATCTTGTCTCAGGATTTGCTTGCAGTCCTACCATATCCCACAAAATGCAGAAGTGCAGTCAATGCAGCTTTTTACCTAAAATGGTAAAAATTGGTCAAAGCCTCATGCGGTTTATTACCTGCCCCTGGAATAACATCAATGGCAATTATAAGAATAATGCTGATAATAATACAAATTTTGTATGTATGTTTTCAGCCCTACAAAACCATAACTATAGAAGTTTAAATTTATACGTAAAGCTAGATATTTGTAGAAATATCTATATTGATATATAGCTATCTATTTATATAGCTAGATATATATCTATGCAGTAACATACATTAGATAGATAGATAGATAGATAGACTGTATATAAGCCTGCAAGTCTTGCACTTGAAGCAGCTTTATGATGTCATTAAGGCTCGATGGTGACACGCGCACCCGGAACAAGGATCACAGGTTGTTAGCGGCCATTTTTCCATCAGTCTCCACTGGAGCTAGAAGTGAGCAGACAGATACTCCTATAGACGCTGCTGGAGCCAGATCATTTGTCTCTGTGATGGACAACGTTTGAAATTCGCCCTTAAGCGGGATACGGCAGCCTACAACAGTCAAATTGATCGCTGCTTATCACTTCTTTTGTGGTAGGTACAGTTATTCCAGATAGGGGAATGGGTAGGTTAAGTTATTCCAGGGAGGGGAATGCTTATGGGCAAGGCATTATGCTTGATCGGAGGCGGATGAAGTGGCAAAAAAGGCTCGGCCTACACCATGACCATGCCAATTGTCAACCCAAAGTGAATATGAGCCACACAGGTTGGTTGAAATAGCGCAACATGAATGATGGAACCTGGATCCAAGCGTCCCAGGATGCATTGCAGCGAAAACGTTCAACAATGTTCAGCGTGACCAATGTTTCTATCTTGGAAAATGAAATTGCATGCTGTATGGAGTGTTTTTGATATATCTTGTCTCAGGATTTGCTTGCAGTCCTACCATATCCCACAAAATGCAGAAGTGCAGTCAATGCAGCTTTTTACCTAAAATGGTAAAAATTGGTCAAAGCCTCATGCGGTTTATTACCTGTCCCTGGAATAACATCAATGGCAATTATAAGAATAATGCTGATAATAATACAAATTTTGTATGTATGTTTTCAGCCCTACAAAACCATAACTATAGAAGTTTAAATTTATACGTAAAGCTAGATATTTGTAGAAATATCTATATTGATATATAGCTATCTATTTATATAGCTAGATATATATCTATGCAGTAACATACATTAGATAGATAGATAGATAGATAGATAGACAGATAGATAGATAGACTGTATATAAGCCTGCAAGTCTTGCACTTGAAGCAGCTTTATGATGTCATTAAGGCTCGATGGTGACACGCGCACCCGGAACAAGGACCACAGGTTGTTAGCGGCCATTTTTCCATCAGTCTCCACTGGAGCTAGAAGTGAGCAGACAGATACTCCTATAGACGCGGCTGGAGCCAGATCATTTGTCTCTGTGATGGACAACGTTTGAAATTCGCCCTTAAGCGGGAGACGGCAGCCTACAACAGTCAAATATATTGCGGCTTATCACTTCTTTTGAGGGAGGTACAGTTATTCCAGATAGGGGAATGGGTAGGTTAAGATATTCCAGGGTGGGGAATGCTTATGGGCAAGGCATTATGCTTGATCGGAGGCGGATGAAGTGGCAAAAAAGGCTCGGCCTACACCATGACCATGCAACTCGTCAACCCAAAGTGAATATGAGCCACACAGGTTGGTTGAAATGGCGCAGCATGAATGATAGAACCTGGATCCAAGCGTCTCAGGATGCATTGCAGCGAAAACGTTCAGCAATGTTCAGCGTGACCAATGTTTCTATCTTGGAAAATGAAATCGCATGCTGTATGGAGTGTTTTTGATATATCTTGTCTCAGGATTTGCTTGCAGTCCTACCATATCCCACAAAATGCAGAAGTGCAGTCAATGCAGCTTTTTACCTAAAATGGTAAAAATTGGTCAAAGCCTCATGCGGTTTATTACCTGCCCCTGGAATAACATCAATGGCAATTATAAGAATAATGCTGATAATAATACAAATTTTGTATGTATGTTTTCAGCCCTACAAAACCATAACTATAGAAGTTTAAATTTATACGTAAAGCTAGATATTTGTAGAAATATCTATATTGATATATAGCTATCTATTTATATAGCTAGATATATATCTATGCAGTAACATACATTAGATAGATAGATAGATAGATAGATAGATAGATAGATAGATAGATAGATAGACTGTATATAAGCCTGCAAGTCTTGCACTTGAAACAGCTTTATGATGTCATTAAGGCTCGATGGTGACACGCGCACCCGGAACAAGGACCACAGGTTGTTAGCGGCCATTTTTCCATCAGTCTCCACTGGAGCTAGAAGTGAGCAGACAGATACTCCTATAGACGCGGCTGGAGCCAGATCATTTGTCTCTGTGATGGACAACGTTTGAAATTCGCCCTTAAGCGGGAGACGGCAGCCTACAACAGTCAAATATATTGCGGCTTATCACTTCTTTTGAGGGAGGTACAGTTATTCCAGATAGGGGAATGGGTAGGTTAAGATATTCCAGGGTGGGGAATGCTTATGGGCAAGGCATTATGCTTGATCGGAGGCGGATGAAGTGGCAAAAAAGGCTCGGCCTACACCATGACCATGCAACTCGTCAACCCAAAGTGAATATGAGCCACACAGGTTGGTTGAAATGGCGCAGCATGAATGATAGAACCTGGATCCAAGCGTCTCAGGATGCATTGCAGTGAAAACGTTCAACAATGTTCAGCGTGACCAATGTTTCTATCTTGGAAAATGAAATCGCATGCTGTATGGAGTGTTTTTGATATATCTTGTCTCAGGATTTGCTTGCAGTCCTACCATATCCCACAAAATGCAGAAGTGCAGTCAATGCAGCTTTTTACCTAAAATGGTAAAAATTGGTCAAAGCCTCATGCGGTTTATTACCTGCCCCTGGAATAACATCAATGGCAATTATAAGAATAATGCTGATAATAATACAAATTTTGTATGTATGTTTTCAGCCCTACAAAACCATAACTATAGAAGTTTAAATTTATACGTAAAGCTAGATATTTCTAGAAATATCTATATTGATATATAGCTATCTATTTATATAGCTAGATATATATCTATGCAGTAACATACATTAGATAGATAGATAGATAGATAGACTGTATATAAGCCTGCAAGTCTTGCACTTGAAGCAGCTTTATGATGTCATTAAGGCTCGATGGTGACACGCGCACCCGGAACAAGGATCACAGGTTGTTAGCGGCCATTTTTCCATCAGTCTCCACTGGAGCTAGAAGTGAGCAGACAGATACTCCTATAGACGCTGCTGGAGCCAGATCATTTGTCTCTGTGATGGACAACGTTTGAAATTCGCCCTTAAGCGGGATACGGCAGCCTACAACAGTCAAATTGATCGCTGCTTATCACTTCTTTTGTGGTAGGTACAGTTATTCCAGATAGGGGAATGGGTAGGTTAAGTTATTCCAGGGAGGGGAATGCTTATGGGCAAGGCATTATGCTTGATCGGAGGCGGATGAAGTGGCAAAAAAGGCTCGGCCTACACCATGACCATGCCAATTGTCAACCCAAAGTGAATATGAGCCACACAGGTTGGTTGAAATAGCGCAACATGAATGATGGAACCTGGATCCAAGCGTCCCAGGATGCATTGCAGCGAAAACGTTCAACAATGTTCAGCGTGACCAATGTTTCTATCTTGGAAAATGAAATTGCATGCTGTATGGAGTGTTTTTGATATATCTTGTCTCAGGATTTGCTTGCAGTCCTACCATATCCCACAAAATGCAGAAGTGCAGTCAATGCAGCTTTTTACCTAAAATGGTAAAAATTGGTCAAAGCCTCATGCGGTTTATTACCTGTCCCTGGAATAACATCAATGGCAATTATAAGAATAATGCTGATAATAATACAAATTTTGTATGTATGTTTTCAGCCCTACAAAACCATAACTATAGAAGTTTAAATTTATACGTAAAGCTAGATATTTGTAGAAATATCTATATTGATATATAGCTATCTATTTATATAGCTAGATATATATCTATGCAGTAACATACATTAGATAGATAGATAGATAGATAGATAGATAGACAGATAGATAGATAGACTGTATATAAGCCTGCAAGTCTTGCACTTGAAGCAGCTTTATGATGTCATTAAGGCTCGATGGTGACACGCGCACCCGGAACAAGGACCACAGGTTGTTAGCGGCCATTTTTCCATCAGTCTCCACTGGAGCTAGAAGTGAGCAGACAGATACTCCTATAGACGCGGCTGGAGCCAGATCATTTGTCTCTGTGATGGACAACGTTTGAAATTCGCCCTTAAGCGGGAGACGGCAGCCTACAACAGTCAAATATATTGCGGCTTATCACTTCTTTTGAGGGAGGTACAGTTATTCCAGATAGGGGAATGGGTAGGTTAAGATATTCCAGGGTGGGGAATGCTTATGGGCAAGGCATTATGCTTGATCGGAGGCGGATGAAGTGGCAAAAAAGGCTCGGCCTACACCATGACCATGCAACTCGTCAACCCAAAGTGAATATGAGCCACACAGGTTGGTTGAAATGGCGCAGCATGAATGATAGAACCTGGATCCAAGCGTCTCAGGATGCATTGCAGCGAAAACGTTCAGCAATGTTCAGCGTGACCAATGTTTCTATCTTGGAAAATGAAATCGCATGCTGTATGGAGTGTTTTTGATATATCTTGTCTCAGGATTTGCTTGCAGTCCTACCATATCCCACAAAATGCAGAAGTGCAGTCAATGCAGCTTTTTACCTAAAATGGTAAAAATTGGTCAAAGCCTCATGCGGTTTATTACCTGCCCCTGGAATAACATCAATGGCAATTATAAGAATAATGCTGATAATAATACAAATTTTGTATGTATGTTTTCAGCCCTACAAAACCATAACTATAGAAGTTTAAATTTATACGTAAAGCTAGATATTTGTAGAAATATCTATATTGATATATAGCTATCTATTTATATAGCTAGATATATATCTATGCAGTAACATACATTAGATAGATAGATAGATAGATAGATAGATAGATAGATAGATAGATAGATAGACTGTATATAAGCCTGCAAGTCTTGCACTTGAAACAGCTTTATGATGTCATTAAGGCTCGATGGTGACACGCGCACCCGGAACAAGGACCACAGGTTGTTAGCGGCCATTTTTCCATCAGTCTCCACTGGAGCTAGAAGTGAGCAGACAGATACTCCTATAGACGCGGCTGGAGCCAGATCATTTGTCTCTGTGATGGACAACGTTTGAAATTCGCCCTTAAGCGGGAGACGGCAGCCTACAACAGTCAAATATATTGCGGCTTATCACTTCTTTTGAGGGAGGTACAGTTATTCCAGATAGGGGAATGGGTAGGTTAAGATATTCCAGGGTGGGGAATGCTTATGGGCAAGGCATTATGCTTGATCGGAGGCGGATGAAGTGGCAAAAAAGGCTCGGCCTACACCATGACCATGCAACTCGTCAACCCAAAGTGAATATGAGCCACACAGGTTGGTTGAAATGGCGCAGCATGAATGATAGAACCTGGATCCAAGCGTCTCAGGATGCATTGCAGTGAAAACGTTCAACAATGTTCAGCGTGACCAATGTTTCTATCTTGGAAAATGAAATCGCATGCTGTATGGAGTGTTTTTGATATATCTTGTCTCAGGATTTGCTTGCAGTCCTACCATATCCCACAAAATGCAGAAGTGCAGTCAATGCAGCTTTTTACCTAAAATGGTAAAAATTGGTCAAAGCCTCATGCGGTTTATTACCTGCCCCTGGAATAACATCAATGGCAATTATAAGAATAATGCTGATAATAATACAAATTTTGTATGTATGTTTTCAGCCCTACAAAACCATAACTATAGAAGTTTAAATTTATACGTAAAGCTAGATATTTGTAGAAATATCTATATTGATATATAGCTATCTATTTATATAGCTAGATATATATCTATGCAGTAACATACATTAGATAGATAGATAGATAGATAGATAGATAGACTGTATATAAGCCTGCAAGTCTTGCACTTGAAGCAGCTTTATGATGTCATTAAGGCTCGATGGTGACACGCGCACCCGGAACAAGGACCACAGGTTGTTAGCGGCCATTTTTCCATCAGTCTCCACTGGAGCTAGAAGTGAGCAGACAGATACTCCTATAGACGCGGCTGGAGCCAGATCATTTGTCTCTGTGATGGACAACGTTTGAAATTCGCCCTTAAGCGGGAGACGGCAGCCTACAACAGTCAAATATATTGCGGCTTATCACTTCTTTTGAGGGAGGTACAGTTATTCCAGATAGGGGAATGGGTAGGTTAAGATATTCCAGGGTGGGGAATGCTTATGGGCAAGGCATTATGCTTGATCGGAGGCGGATGAAGTGGCAAAAAAGGCTCGGCCTACACCATGACCATGCAACTCGTCAACCCAAAGTGAATATGAGCCACACAGGTTGGTTGAAATGGCGCAGCATGAATGATAGAACCTGGATCCAAGCGTCTCAGGATGCATTGCAGTGAAAACGTTCAACAATGTTCAGCGTGACCAATGTTTCTATCTTGGAAAATGAAATCGCATGCTGTATGGAGTGTTTTTGATATATCTTGTCTCAGGATTTGCTTGCAGTCCTACCATATCCCACAAAATGCAGAAGTGCAGTCAATGCAGCTTTTTACCTAAAATGGTAAAAATTGGTCAAAGCCTCATGCGGTTTATTACCTGCCCCTGGAATAACATCAATGGCAATTATAAGAATAATGCTGATAATAATACAAATTTTGTATGTATGTTTTCAGCCCTACAAAACCATAACTATAGAAGTTTAAATTTATACGTAAAGCTAGATATTTGTAGAAATATCTATATTGATATATAGCTATCTATTTATATAGCTAGATATATATCTATGCAGTAACATACATTAGATAGATAGATAGATAGATAGACTGTATATAAGCCTGCAAGTCTTGCACTTGAAGCAGCTTTATGATGTCATTAAGGCTCGATGGTGACACGCGCACCCGGAACAAGGATCACAGGTTGTTAGCGGCCATTTTTCCATCAGTCTCCACTGGAGCTAGAAGTGAGCAGACAGATACTCCTATAGACGCTGCTGGAGCCAGATCATTTGTCTCTGTGATGGACAACGTTTGAAATTCGCCCTTAAGCGGGATACGGCAGCCTACAACAGTCAAATTGATCGCTGCTTATCACTTCTTTTGTGGTAGGTACAGTTATTCCAGATAGGGGAATGGGTAGGTTAAGTTATTCCAGGGAGGGGAATGCTTATGGGCAAGGCATTATGCTTGATCGGAGGCGGATGAAGTGGCAAAAAAGGCTCGGCCTACACCATGACCATGCCAATTGTCAACCCAAAGTGAATATGAGCCACACAGGTTGGTTGAAATAGCGCAACATGAATGATGGAACCTGGATCCAAGCGTCCCAGGATGCATTGCAGCGAAAACGTTCAACAATGTTCAGCGTGACCAATGTTTCTATCTTGGAAAATGAAATTGCATGCTGTATGGAGTGTTTTTGATATATCTTGTCTCAGGATTTGCTTGCAGTCCTACCATATCCCACAAAATGCAGAAGTGCAGTCAATGCAGCTTTTTACCTAAAATGGTAAAAATTGGTCAAAGCCTCATGCGGTTTATTACCTGTCCCTGGAATAACATCAATGGCAATTATAAGAATAATGCTGATAATAATACAAATTTTGTATGTATGTTTTCAGCCCTACAAAACCATAACTATAGAAGTTTAAATTTATACGTAAAGCTAGATATTTGTAGAAATATCTATATTGATATATAGCTATCTATTTATATAGCTAGATATATATCTATGCAGTAACATACATTAGATAGATAGATAGATAGATAGATAGATAGATAGATAGATAGATAGATAGACTGTATATAAGCCTGCAAGTCTTGCACTTGAAGCAGCTTTATGATGTCATTAAGGCTCGATGGTGACACGCGCACCCGGAACAAGGACCACAGGTTGTTAGCGGCCATTTTTCCATCAGTCTCCACTGGAGCTAGAAGTGAGCAGACAGATACTCCTATAGACGCGGCTGGAGCCAGATCATTTGTCTCTGTGATGGACAACGTTTGAAATTCGCCCTTAAGCGGGAGACGGCAGCCTACAACAGTCAAATATATTGCGGCTTATCACTTCTTTTGAGGGAGGTACAGTTATTCCAGATAGGGGAATGGGTAGGTTAAGATATTCCAGGGTGGGGAATGCTTATGGGCAAGGCATTATGCTTGATCGGAGGCGGATGAAGTGGCAAAAAAGGCTCGGCCTACACCATGACCATGCAACTCGTCAACCCAAAGTGAATATGAGCCACACAGGTTGGTTGAAATGGCGCAGCATGAATGATAGAACCTGGATCCAAGCGTCTCAGGATGCATTGCAGCGAAAACGTTCAGCAATGTTCAGCGTGACCAATGTTTCTATCTTGGAAAATGAAATCGCATGCTGTATGGAGTGTTTTTGATATATCTTGTCTCAGGATTTGCTTGCAGTCCTACCATATCCCACAAAATGCAGAAGTGCAGTCAATGCAGCTTTTTACCTAAAATGGTAAAAATTGGTCAAAGCCTCATGCGGTTTATTACCTGCCCCTGGAATAACATCAATGGCAATTATAAGAATAATGCTGATAATAATACAAATTTTGTATGTATGTTTTCAGCCCTACAAAACCATAACTATAGAAGTTTAAATTTATACGTAAAGCTAGATATTTGTAGAAATATCTATATTGATATATAGCTATCTATTTATATAGCTAGATATATATCTATGCAGTAACATACATTAGATAGATAGATAGATAGATAGATAGATAGATAGATAGATAGATAGATAGACTGTATATAAGCCTGCAAGTCTTGCACTTGAAGCAGCTTTATGATGTCATTAAGGCTCGATGGTGACACGCGCACCCGGAACAAGGACCACAGGTTGTTAGCGGCCATTTTTCCATCAGTCTCCACTGGAGCTAGAAGTGAGCAGACAGATACTCCTATAGACGCGGCTGGAGCCAGATCATTTGTCTCTGTGATGGACAACGTTTGAAATTCGCCCTTAAGCGGGAGACGGCAGCCTACAACAGTCAAATATATTGCGGCTTATCACTTCTTTTGAGGGAGGTACAGTTATTCCAGATAGGGGAATGGGTAGGTTAAGATATTCCAGGGTGGGGAATGCTTATGGGCAAGGCATTATGCTTGATCGGAGGCGGATGAAGTGGCAAAAAAGGCTCGGCCTACACCATGACCATGCAACTCGTCAACCCAAAGTGAATATGAGCCACACAGGTTGGTTGAAATGGCGCAGCATGAATGATAGAACCTGGATCCAAGCGTCTCAGGATGCATTGCAGTGAAAACGTTCAACAATGTTCAGCGTGACCAATGTTTCTATCTTGGAAAATGAAATCGCATGCTGTATGGAGTGTTTTTGATATATCTTGTCTCAGGATTTGCTTGCAGTCCTACCATATCCCACAAAATGCAGAAGTGCAGTCAATGCAGCTTTTTACCTAAAATGGTAAAAATTGGTCAAAGCCTCATGCGGTTTATTACCTGCCCCTGGAATAACATCAATGGCAATTATAAGAATAATGCTGATAATAATACAAATTTTGTATGTATGTTTTCAGCCCTACAAAACCATAACTATAGAAGTTTAAATTTATACGTAAAGCTAGATATTTGTAGAAATATCTATATTGATATATAGCTATCTATTTATATAGCTAGATATATATCTATGCAGTAACATACATTAGATAGATAGATAGATAGATAGATAGACTGTATATAAGCCTGCAAGTCTTGCACTTGAAGCAGCTTTATGATGTCATTAAGGCTCGATGGTGACACGCGCACCCGGAACAAGGATCACAGGTTGTTAGCGGCCATTTTTCCATCAGTCTCCACTGGAGCTAGAAGTGAGCAGACAGATACTCCTATAGACGCTGCTGGAGCCAGATCATTTGTCTCTGTGATGGACAACGTTTGAAATTCGCCCTTAAGCGGGATACGGCAGCCTACAACAGTCAAATTGATCGCTGCTTATCACTTCTTTTGTGGTAGGTACAGTTATTCCAGATAGGGGAATGGGTAGGTTAAGTTATTCCAGGGAGGGGAATGCTTATGGGCAAGGCATTATGCTTGATCGGAGGCGGATGAAGTGGCAAAAAAGGCTCGGCCTACACCATGACCATGCCAATTGTCAACCCAAAGTGAATATGAGCCACACAGGTTGGTTGAAATAGCGCAACATGAATGATGGAACCTGGATCCAAGCGTCCCAGGATGCATTGCAGCGAAAACGTTCAACAATGTTCAGCGTGACCAATGTTTCTATCTTGGAAAATGAAATTGCATGCTGTATGGAGTGTTTTTGATATATCTTGTCTCAGGATTTGCTTGCAGTCCTACCATATCCCACAAAATGCAGAAGTGCAGTCAATGCAGCTTTTTACCTAAAATGGTAAAAATTGGTCAAAGCCTCATGCGGTTTATTACCTGTCCCTGGAATAACATCAATGGCAATTATAAGAATAATGCTGATAATAATACAAATTTTGTATGTATGTTTTCAGCCCTACAAAACCATAACTATAGAAGTTTAAATTTATACGTAAAGCTAGATATTTGTAGAAATATCTATATTGATATATAGCTATCTATTTATATAGCTAGATATATATCTATGCAGTAACATACATTAGATAGATAGATAGATAGATAGATAGATAGATAGATAGACTGTATATAAGCCTGCAAGTCTTGCACTTGAAGCAGCTTTATGATGTCATTAAGGCTCGATGGTGACACGCGCACCCGGAACAAGGACCACAGGTTGTTAGCGGCCATTTTTCCATCAGTCTCCACTGGAGCTAGAAGTGAGCAGACAGATACTCCTATAGACGCGGCTGGAGCCAGATCATTTGTCTCTGTGATGGACAACGTTTGAAATTCGCCCTTAAGCGGGAGACGGCAGCCTACAACAGTCAAATATATTGCGGCTTATCACTTCTTTTGAGGGAGGTACAGTTATTCCAGATAGGGGAATGGGTAGGTTAAGATATTCCAGGGTGGGGAATGCTTATGGGCAAGGCATTATGCTTGATCGGAGGCGGATGAAGTGGCAAAAAAGGCTCGGCCTACACCATGACCATGCAACTCGTCAACCCAAAGTGAATATGAGCCACACAGGTTGGTTGAAATGGCGCAGCATGAATGATAGAACCTGGATCCAAGCGTCTCAGGATGCATTGCAGCGAAAACGTTCAGCAATGTTCAGCGTGACCAATGTTTCTATCTTGGAAAATGAAATCGCATGCTGTATGGAGTGTTTTTGATATATCTTGTCTCAGGATTTGCTTGCAGTCCTACCATATCCCACAAAATGCAGAAGTGCAGTCAATGCAGCTTTTTACCTAAAATGGTAAAAATTGGTCAAAGCCTCATGCGGTTTATTACCTGCCCCTGGAATAACATCAATGGCAATTATAAGAATAATGCTGATAATAATACAAATTTTGTATGTATGTTTTCAGCCCTACAAAACCATAACTATAGAAGTTTAAATTTATACGTAAAGCTAGATATTTGTAGAAATATCTATATTGATATATAGCTATCTATTTATATAGCTAGATATATATCTATGCAGTAACATACATTAGATAGATAGATAGATAGATAGACTGTATATAAGCCTGCAAGTCTTGCACTTGAAACAGCTTTATGATGTCATTAAGGCTCGATGGTGACACGCGCACCCGGAACAAGGACCACAGGTTGTTAGCGGCCATTTTTCCATCAGTCTCCACTGGAGCTAGAAGTGAGCAGACAGATACTCCTATAGACGCGGCTGGAGCCAGATCATTTGTCTCTGTGATGGACAACGTTTGAAATTCGCCCTTAAGCGGGAGACGGCAGCCTACAACAGTCAAATATATTGCGGCTTATCACTTCTTTTGAGGGAGGTACAGTTATTCCAGATAGGGGAATGGGTAGGTTAAGATATTCCAGGGTGGGGAATGCTTATGGGCAAGGCATTATGCTTGATCGGAGGCGGATGAAGTGGCAAAAAAGGCTCGGCCTACACCATGACCATGCAACTCGTCAACCCAAAGTGAATATGAGCCACACAGGTTGGTTGAAATGGCGCAGCATGAATGATAGAACCTGGATCCAAGCGTCTCAGGATGCATTGCAGTGAAAACGTTCAACAATGTTCAGCGTGACCAATGTTTCTATCTTGGAAAATGAAATCGCATGCTGTATGGAGTGTTTTTGATATATCTTGTCTCAGGATTTGCTTGCAGTCCTACCATATCCCACAAAATGCAGAAGTGCAGTCAATGCAGCTTTTTACCTAAAATGGTAAAAATTGGTCAAAGCCTCATGCGGTTTATTACCTGCCCCTGGAATAACATCAATGGCAATTATAAGAATAATGCTGATAATAATACAAATTTTGTATGTATGTTTTCAGCCCTACAAAACCATAACTATAGAAGTTTAAATTTATACGTAAAGCTAGATATTTGTAGAAATATCTATATTGATATATAGCTATCTATTTATATAGCTAGATATATATCTATGCAGTAACATACATTAGATAGATAGATAGATAGATAGACTGTATATAAGCCTGCAAGTCTTGCACTTGAAGCAGCTTTATGATGTCATTAAGGCTCGATGGTGACACGCGCACCCGGAACAAGGATCACAGGTTGTTAGCGGCCATTTTTCCATCAGTCTCCACTGGAGCTAGAAGTGAGCAGACAGATACTCCTATAGACGCTGCTGGAGCCAGATCATTTGTCTCTGTGATGGACAACGTTTGAAATTCGCCCTTAAGCGGGATACGGCAGCCTACAACAGTCAAATTGATCGCTGCTTATCACTTCTTTTGTGGTAGGTACAGTTATTCCAGATAGGGGAATGGGTAGGTTAAGTTATTCCAGGGAGGGGAATGCTTATGGGCAAGGCATTATGCTTGATCGGAGGCGGATGAAGTGGCAAAAAAGGCTCGGCCTACACCATGACCATGCCAATTGTCAACCCAAAGTGAATATGAGCCACACAGGTTGGTTGAAATAGCGCAACATGAATGATGGAACCTGGATCCAAGCGTCCCAGGATGCATTGCAGCGAAAACGTTCAACAATGTTCAGCGTGACCAATGTTTCTATCTTGGAAAATGAAATTGCATGCTGTATGGAGTGTTTTTGATATATCTTGTCTCAGGATTTGCTTGCAGTCCTACCATATCCCACAAAATGCAGAAGTGCAGTCAATGCAGCTTTTTACCTAAAATGGTAAAAATTGGTCAAAGCCTCATGCGGTTTATTACCTGTCCCTGGAATAACATCAATGGCAATTATAAGAATAATGCTGATAATAATACAAATTTTGTATGTATGTTTTCAGCCCTACAAAACCATAACTATAGAAGTTTAAATTTATACGTAAAGCTAGATATTTGTAGAAATATCTATATTGATATATAGCTATCTATTTATATAGCTAGATATATATCTATGCAGTAACATACATTAGATAGATAGATAGATAGATAGATAGATAGATAGACTGTATATAAGCCTGCAAGTCTTGCACTTGAAGCAGCTTTATGATGTCATTAAGGCTCGATGGTGACACGCGCACCCGGAACAAGGACCACAGGTTGTTAGCGGCCATTTTTCCATCAGTCTCCACTGGAGCTAGAAGTGAGCAGACAGATACTCCTATAGACGCGGCTGGAGCCAGATCATTTGTCTCTGTGATGGACAACGTTTGAAATTCGCCCTTAAGCGGGAGACGGCAGCCTACAACAGTCAAATATATTGCGGCTTATCACTTCTTTTGAGGGAGGTACAGTTATTCCAGATAGGGGAATGGGTAGGTTAAGATATTCCAGGGTGGGGAATGCTTATGGGCAAGGCATTATGCTTGATCGGAGGCGGATGAAGTGGCAAAAAAGGCTCGGCCTACACCATGACCATGCAACTCGTCAACCCAAAGTGAATATGAGCCACACAGGTTGGTTGAAATGGCGCAGCATGAATGATAGAACCTGGATCCAAGCGTCTCAGGATGCATTGCAGCGAAAACGTTCAGCAATGTTCAGCGTGACCAATGTTTCTATCTTGGAAAATGAAATCGCATGCTGTATGGAGTGTTTTTGATATATCTTGTCTCAGGATTTGCTTGCAGTCCTACCATATCCCACAAAATGCAGAAGTGCAGTCAATGCAGCTTTTTACCTAAAATGGTAAAAATTGGTCAAAGCCTCATGCGGTTTATTACCTGCCCCTGGAATAACATCAATGGCAATTATAAGAATAATGCTGATAATAATACAAATTTTGTATGTATGTTTTCAGCCCTACAAAACCATAACTATAGAAGTTTAAATTTATACGTAAAGCTAGATATTTGTAGAAATATCTATATTGATA
Organism: Eleutherodactylus coqui; assembly: GCF_035609145.1. NCBI lineage: Eukaryota > Metazoa > Chordata > Amphibia > Anura > Eleutherodactylidae > Eleutherodactylus > Eleutherodactylus coqui. The sequence goes on from NW_027101823.1 coordinate 385,039, forward strand.
TATAGCTATCTATTTATATAGCTAGATATATATCTATGCAGTAACATACATTAGATAGATAGATAGATAGATAGATAGATAGATAGATAGATAGATAGACTGTATATAAGCCTGCAAGTCTTGCACTTGAAGCAGCTTTATGATGTCATTAAGGCTCGATGGTGACACGCGCACCCGGAACAAGGACCACAGGTTGTTAGCGGCCATTTTTCCATCAGTCTCCACTGGAGCTAGAAGTGAGCAGACAGATACTCCTATAGACGCGGCTGGAGCCAGATCATTTGTCTCTGTGATGGACAACGTTTGAAATTCGCCCTTAAGCGGGAGACGGCAGCCTACAACAGTCAAATATATTGCGGCTTATCACTTCTTTTGAGGGAGGTACAGTTATTCCAGATAGGGGAATGGGTAGGTTAAGATATTCCAGGGTGGGGAATGCTTATGGGCAAGGCATTATGCTTGATCGGAGGCGGATGAAGTGGCAAAAAAGGCTCGGCCTACACCATGACCATGCAACTCGTCAACCCAAAGTGAATATGAGCCACACAGGTTGGTTGAAATGGCGCAGCATGAATGATAGAACCTGGATCCAAGCGTCTCAGGATGCATTGCAGTGAAAACGTTCAACAATGTTCAGCGTGACCAATGTTTCTATCTTGGAAAATGAAATCGCATGCTGTATGGAGTGTTTTTGATATATCTTGTCTCAGGATTTGCTTGCAGTCCTACCATATCCCACAAAATGCAGAAGTGCAGTCAATGCAGCTTTTTACCTAAAATGGTAAAAATTGGTCAAAGCCTCATGCGGTTTATTACCTGCCCCTGGAATAACATCAATGGCAATTATAAGAATAATGCTGATAATAATACAAATTTTGTATGTATGTTTTCAGCCCTACAAAACCATAACTATAGAAGTTTAAATTTATACGTAAAGCTAGATATTTGTAGAAATATCTATATTGATATATAGCTATCTATTTATATAGCTAGATATATATCTATGCAGTAACATACATTAGATAGATAGATAGATAGATAGACTGTATATAAGCCTGCAAGTCTTGCACTTGAAGCAGCTTTATGATGTCATTAAGGCTCGATGGTGACACGCGCACCCGGAACAAGGATCACAGGTTGTTAGCGGCCATTTTTCCATCAGTCTCCACTGGAGCTAGAAGTGAGCAGACAGATACTCCTATAGACGCTGCTGGAGCCAGATCATTTGTCTCTGTGATGGACAACGTTTGAAATTCGCCCTTAAGCGGGATACGGCAGCCTACAACAGTCAAATTGATCGCTGCTTATCACTTCTTTTGTGGTAGGTACAGTTATTCCAGATAGGGGAATGGGTAGGTTAAGTTATTCCAGGGAGGGGAATGCTTATGGGCAAGGCATTATGCTTGATCGGAGGCGGATGAAGTGGCAAAAAAGGCTCGGCCTACACCATGACCATGCCAATTGTCAACCCAAAGTGAATATGAGCCACACAGGTTGGTTGAAATAGCGCAACATGAATGATGGAACCTGGATCCAAGCGTCCCAGGATGCATTGCAGCGAAAACGTTCAACAATGTTCAGCGTGACCAATGTTTCTATCTTGGAAAATGAAATTGCATGCTGTATGGAGTGTTTTTGATATATCTTGTCTCAGGATTTGCTTGCAGTCCTACCATATCCCACAAAATGCAGAAGTGCAGTCAATGCAGCTTTTTACCTAAAATGGTAAAAATTGGTCAAAGCCTCATGCGGTTTATTACCTGTCCCTGGAATAACATCAATGGCAATTATAAGAATAATGCTGATAATAATACAAATTTTGTATGTATGTTTTCAGCCCTACAAAACCATAACTATAGAAGTTTAAATTTATACGTAAAGCTAGATATTTGTAGAAATATCTATATTGATATATAGCTATCTATTTATATAGCTAGATATATATCTATGCAGTAACATACATTAGATAGATAGATAGATAGATAGATAGATAGATAGATAGATAGATAGACTGTATATAAGCCTGCAAGTCTTGCACTTGAAGCAGCTTTATGATGTCATTAAGGCTCGATGGTGACACGCGCACCCGGAACAAGGACCACAGGTTGTTAGCGGCCATTTTTCCATCAGTCTCCACTGGAGCTAGAAGTGAGCAGACAGATACTCCTATAGACGCGGCTGGAGCCAGATCATTTGTCTCTGTGATGGACAACGTTTGAAATTCGCCCTTAAGCGGGAGACGGCAGCCTACAACAGTCAAATATATTGCGGCTTATCACTTCTTTTGAGGGAGGTACAGTTATTCCAGATAGGGGAATGGGTAGGTTAAGATATTCCAGGGTGGGGAATGCTTATGGGCAAGGCATTATGCTTGATCGGAGGCGGATGAAGTGGCAAAAAAGGCTCGGCCTACACCATGACCATGCAACTCGTCAACCCAAAGTGAATATGAGCCACACAGGTTGGTTGAAATGGCGCAGCATGAATGATAGAACCTGGATCCAAGCGTCTCAGGATGCATTGCAGCGAAAACGTTCAGCAATGTTCAGCGTGACCAATGTTTCTATCTTGGAAAATGAAATCGCATGCTGTATGGAGTGTTTTTGATATATCTTGTCTCAGGATTTGCTTGCAGTCCTACCATATCCCACAAAATGCAGAAGTGCAGTCAATGCAGCTTTTTACCTAAAATGGTAAAAATTGGTCAAAGCCTCATGCGGTTTATTACCTGCCCCTGGAATAACATCAATGGCAATTATAAGAATAATGCTGATAATAATACAAATTTTGTATGTATGTTTTCAGCCCTACAAAACCATAACTATAGAAGTTTAAATTTATACGTAAAGCTAGATATTTGTAGAAATATCTATATTGATATATAGCTATCTATTTATATAGCTAGATATATATCTATGCAGTAACATACATTAGATAGATAGATAGATAGATAGATAGATAGATAGATAGATAGATAGATAGATAGACTGTATATAAGCCTGCAAGTCTTGCACTTGAAACAGCTTTATGATGTCATTAAGGCTCGATGGTGACACGCGCACCCGGAACAAGGACCACAGGTTGTTAGCGGCCATTTTTCCATCAGTCTCCACTGGAGCTAGAAGTGAGCAGACAGATACTCCTATAGACGCGGCTGGAGCCAGATCATTTGTCTCTGTGATGGACAACGTTTGAAATTCGCCCTTAAGCGGGAGACGGCAGCCTACAACAGTCAAATATATTGCGGCTTATCACTTCTTTTGAGGGAGGTACAGTTATTCCAGATAGGGGAATGGGTAGGTTAAGATATTCCAGGGTGGGGAATGCTTATGGGCAAGGCATTATGCTTGATCGGAGGCGGATGAAGTGGCAAAAAAGGCTCGGCCTACACCATGACCATGCAACTCGTCAACCCAAAGTGAATATGAGCCACACAGGTTGGTTGAAATGGCGCAGCATGAATGATAGAACCTGGATCCAAGCGTCTCAGGATGCATTGCAGTGAAAACGTTCAACAATGTTCAGCGTGACCAATGTTTCTATCTTGGAAAATGAAATCGCATGCTGTATGGAGTGTTTTTGATATATCTTGTCTCAGGATTTGCTTGCAGTCCTACCATATCCCACAAAATGCAGAAGTGCAGTCAATGCAGCTTTTTACCTAAAATGGTAAAAATTGGTCAAAGCCTCATGCGGTTTATTACCTGCCCCTGGAATAACATCAATGGCAATTATAAGAATAATGCTGATAATAATACAAATTTTGTATGTATGTTTTCAGCCCTACAAAACCATAACTATAGAAGTTTAAATTTATACGTAAAGCTAGATATTTGTAGAAATATCTATATTGATATATAGCTATCTATTTATATAGCTAGATATATATCTATGCAGTAACATACATTAGATAGATAGATAGATAGATAGACTGTATATAAGCCTGCAAGTCTTGCACTTGAAGCAGCTTTATGATGTCATTAAGGCTCGATGGTGACACGCGCACCCGGAACAAGGATCACAGGTTGTTAGCGGCCATTTTTCCATCAGTCTCCACTGGAGCTAGAAGTGAGCAGACAGATACTCCTATAGACGCTGCTGGAGCCAGATCATTTGTCTCTGTGATGGACAACGTTTGAAATTCGCCCTTAAGCGGGATACGGCAGCCTACAACAGTCAAATTGATCGCTGCTTATCACTTCTTTTGTGGTAGGTACAGTTATTCCAGATAGGGGAATGGGTAGGTTAAGTTATTCCAGGGAGGGGAATGCTTATGGGCAAGGCATTATGCTTGATCGGAGGCGGATGAAGTGGCAAAAAAGGCTCGGCCTACACCATGACCATGCCAATTGTCAACCCAAAGTGAATATGAGCCACACAGGTTGGTTGAAATAGCGCAACATGAATGATGGAACCTGGATCCAAGCGTCCCAGGATGCATTGCAGCGAAAACGTTCAACAATGTTCAGCGTGACCAATGTTTCTATCTTGGAAAATGAAATTGCATGCTGTATGGAGTGTTTTTGATATATCTTGTCTCAGGATTTGCTTGCAGTCCTACCATATCCCACAAAATGCAGAAGTGCAGTCAATGCAGCTTTTTACCTAAAATGGTAAAAATTGGTCAAAGCCTCATGCGGTTTATTACCTGTCCCTGGAATAACATCAATGGCAATTATAAGAATAATGCTGATAATAATACAAATTTTGTATGTATGTTTTCAGCCCTACAAAACCATAACTATAGAAGTTTAAATTTATACGTAAAGCTAGATATTTGTAGAAATATCTATATTGATATATAGCTATCTATTTATATAGCTAGATATATATCTATGCAGTAACATACATTAGATAGATAGATAGATAGATAGATAGATAGATAGATAGACTGTATATAAGCCTGCAAGTCTTGCACTTGAAGCAGCTTTATGATGTCATTAAGGCTCAATGGTGACACGCGCACCCGGAACAAGGACCACAGGTTGTTAGCGGCCATTTTTCCATCAGTCTCCACTGGAGCTAGAAGTGAGCAGACAGATACTCCTATAGACGCGGCTGGAGCCAGATCATTTGTCTCTGTGATGGACAACGTTTGAAATTCGCCCTTAAGCGGGAGACGGCAGCCTACAACAGTCAAATATATTGCGGCTTATCACTTCTTTTGAGGGAGGTACAGTTATTCCAGATAGGGGAATGGGTAGGTTAAGATATTCCAGGGTGGGGAATGCTTATGGGCAAGGCATTATGCTTGATCGGAGGCGGATGAAGTGGCAAAAAAGGCTCGGCCTACACCATGACCATGCAACTCGTCAACCCAAAGTGAATATGAGCCACACAGGTTGGTTGAAATGGCGCAGCATGAATGATAGAACCTGGATCCAAGCGTCTCAGGATGCATTGCAGCGAAAACGTTCAGCAATGTTCAGCGTGACCAATGTTTCTATCTTGGAAAATGAAATCGCATGCTGTATGGAGTGTTTTTGATATATCTTGTCTCAGGATTTGCTTGCAGTCCTACCATATCCCACAAAATGCAGAAGTGCAGTCAATGCAGCTTTTTACCTAAAATGGTAAAAATTGGTCAAAGCCTCATGCGGTTTATTACCTGCCCCTGGAATAACATCAATGGCAATTATAAGAATAATGCTGATAATAATACAAATTTTGTATGTATGTTTTCAGCCCTACAAAACCATAACTATAGAAGTTTAAATTTATACGTAAAGCTAGATATTTGTAGAAATATCTATATTGATATATAGCTATCTATTTATATAGCTAGATATATATCTATGCAGTAACATACATTAGATAGATAGATAGATAGATAGACTGTATATAAGCCTGCAAGTCTTGCACTTGAAGCAGCTTTATGATGTCATTAAGGCTCGATGGTGACACGCGCACCCGGAACAAGGATCACAGGTTGTTAGCGGCCATTTTTCCATCAGTCTCCACTGGAGCTAGAAGTGAGCAGACAGATACTCCTATAGACGCTGCTGGAGCCAGATCATTTGTCTCTGTGATGGACAACGTTTGAAATTCGCCCTTAAGCGGGATACGGCAGCCTACAACAGTCAAATTGATCGCTGCTTATCACTTCTTTTGTGGTAGGTACAGTTATTCCAGATAGGGGAATGGGTAGGTTAAGTTATTCCAGGGAGGGGAATGCTTATGGGCAAGGCATTATGCTTGATCGGAGGCGGATGAAGTGGCAAAAAAGGCTCGGCCTACACCATGACCATGCCAATTGTCAACCCAAAGTGAATATGAGCCACACAGGTTGGTTGAAATAGCGCAACATGAATGATGGAACCTGGATCCAAGCGTCCCAGGATGCATTGCAGCGAAAACGTTCAACAATGTTCAGCGTGACCAATGTTTCTATCTTGGAAAATGAAATTGCATGCTGTATGGAGTGTTTTTGATATATCTTGTCTCAGGATTTGCTTGCAGTCCTACCATATCCCACAAAATGCAGAAGTGCAGTCAATGCAGCTTTTTACCTAAAATGGTAAAAATTGGTCAAAGCCTCATGCGGTTTATTACCTGTCCCTGGAATAACATCAATGGCAATTATAAGAATAATGCTGATAATAATACAAATTTTGTATGTATGTTTTCAGCCCTACAAAACCATAACTATAGAAGTTTAAATTTATACGTAAAGCTAGATATTTGTAGAAATATCTATATTGATATATAGCTATCTATTTATATAGCTAGATATATATCTATGCAGTAACATACATTAGATAGATAGATAGATAGATAGATAGATAGATAGATAGATAGACTGTATATAAGCCTGCAAGTCTTGCACTTGAAGCAGCTTTATGATGTCATTAAGGCTCGATGGTGACACGCGCACCCGGAACAAGGACCACAGGTTGTTAGCGGCCATTTTTCCATCAGTCTCCACTGGAGCTAGAAGTGAGCAGACAGATACTCCTATAGACGCGGCTGGAGCCAGATCATTTGTCTCTGTGATGGACAACGTTTGAAATTCGCCCTTAAGCGGGAGACGGCAGCCTACAACAGTCAAATATATTGCGGCTTATCACTTCTTTTGAGGGAGGTACAGTTATTCCAGATAGGGGAATGGGTAGGTTAAGATATTCCAGGGTGGGGAATGCTTATGGGCAAGGCATTATGCTTGATCGGAGGCGGATGAAGTGGCAAAAAAGGCTCGGCCTACACCATGACCATGCAACTCGTCAACCCAAAGTGAATATGAGCCACACAGGTTGGTTGAAATGGCGCAGCATGAATGATAGAACCTGGATCCAAGCGTCTCAGGATGCATTGCAGCGAAAACGTTCAGCAATGTTCAGCGTGACCAATGTTTCTATCTTGGAAAATGAAATCGCATGCTGTATGGAGTGTTTTTGATATATCTTGTCTCAGGATTTGCTTGCAGTCCTACCATATCCCACAAAATGCAGAAGTGCAGTCAATGCAGCTTTTTACCTAAAATGGTAAAAATTGGTCAAAGCCTCATGCGGTTTATTACCTGCCCCTGGAATAACATCAATGGCAATTATAAGAATAATGCTGATAATAATACAAATTTTGTATGTATGTTTTCAGCCCTACAAAACCATAACTATAGAAGTTTAAATTTATACGTAAAGCTAGATATTTGTAGAAATATCTATATTGATATATAGCTATCTATTTATATAGCTAGATATATATCTATGCAGTAACATACATTAGATAGATAGATAGATAGATAGATAGATAGATAGATAGATAGATAGATAGATAGACTGTATATAAGCCTGCAAGTCTTGCACTTGAAACAGCTTTATGATGTCATTAAGGCTCGATGGTGACACGCGCACCCGGAACAAGGACCACAGGTTGTTAGCGGCCATTTTTCCATCAGTCTCCACTGGAGCTAGAAGTGAGCAGACAGATACTCCTATAGACGCGGCTGGAGCCAGATCATTTGTCTCTGTGATGGACAACGTTTGAAATTCGCCCTTAAGCGGGAGACGGCAGCCTACAACAGTCAAATATATTGCGGCTTATCACTTCTTTTGAGGGAGGTACAGTTATTCCAGATAGGGGAATGGGTAGGTTAAGATATTCCAGGGTGGGGAATGCTTATGGGCAAGGCATTATGCTTGATCGGAGGCGGATGAAGTGGCAAAAAAGGCTCGGCCTACACCATGACCATGCAACTCGTCAACCCAAAGTGAATATGAGCCACACAGGTTGGTTGAAATGGCGCAGCATGAATGATAGAACCTGGATCCAAGCGTCTCAGGATGCATTGCAGTGAAAACGTTCAACAATGTTCAGCGTGACCAATGTTTCTATCTTGGAAAATGAAATCGCATGCTGTATGGAGTGTTTTTGATATATCTTGTCTCAGGATTTGCTTGCAGTCCTACCATATCCCACAAAATGCAGAAGTGCAGTCAATGCAGCTTTTTACCTAAAATGGTAAAAATTGGTCAAAGCCTCATGCGGTTTATTACCTGCCCCTGGAATAACATCAATGGCAATTATAAGAATAATGCTGATAATAATACAAATTTTGTATGTATGTTTTCAGCCCTACAAAACCATAACTATAGAAGTTTAAATTTATACGTAAAGCTAGATATTTGTAGAAATATCTATATTGATATATAGCTATCTATTTATATAGCTAGATATATATCTATGCAGTAACATACATTAGATAGATAGATAGATAGATAGACTGTATATAAGCCTGCAAGTCTTGCACTTGAAGCAGCTTTATGATGTCATTAAGGCTCGATGGTGACACGCGCACCCGGAACAAGGATCACAGGTTGTTAGCGGCCATTTTTCCATCAGTCTCCACTGGAGCTAGAAGTGAGCAGACAGATACTCCTATAGACGCTGCTGGAGCCAGATCATTTGTCTCTGTGATGGACAACGTTTGAAATTCGCCCTTAAGCGGGATACGGCAGCCTACAACAGTCAAATTGATCGCTGCTTATCACTTCTTTTGTGGTAGGTACAGTTATTCCAGATAGGGGAATGGGTAGGTTAAGTTATTCCAGGGAGGGGAATGCTTATGGGCAAGGCATTATGCTTGATCGGAGGCGGATGAAGTGGCAAAAAAGGCTCGGCCTACACCATGACCATGCCAATTGTCAACCCAAAGTGAATATGAGCCACACAGGTTGGTTGAAATAGCGCAACATGAATGATGGAACCTGGATCCAAGCGTCCCAGGATGCATTGCAGCGAAAACGTTCAACAATGTTCAGCGTGACCAATGTTTCTATCTTGGAAAATGAAATTGCATGCTGTATGGAGTGTTTTTGATATATCTTGTCTCAGGATTTGCTTGCAGTCCTACCATATCCCACAAAATGCAGAAGTGCAGTCAATGCAGCTTTTTACCTAAAATGGTAAAAATTGGTCAAAGCCTCATGCGGTTTATTACCTGTCCCTGGAATAACATCAATGGCAATTATAAGAATAATGCTGATAATAATACAAATTTTGTATGTATGTTTTCAGCCCTACAAAACCATAACTATAGAAGTTTAAATTTATACGTAAAGCTAGATATTTGTAGAAATATCTATATTGATATATAGCTATCTATTTATATAGCTAGATATATATCTATGCAGTAACATACATTAGATAGATAGATAGATAGATAGATAGATAGATAGATAGATAGATAGATAGACTGTATATAAGCCTGCAAGTCTTGCACTTGAAGCAGCTTTATGATGTCATTAAGGCTCAATGGTGACACGCGCACCCGGAACAAGGACCACAGGTTGTTAGCGGCCATTTTTCCATCAGTCTCCACTGGAGCTAGAAGTGAGCAGACAGATACTCCTATAGACGCGGCTGGAGCCAGATCATTTGTCTCTGTGATGGACAACGTTTGAAATTCGCCCTTAAGCGGGAGACGGCAGCCTACAACAGTCAAATATATTGCGGCTTATCACTTCTTTTGAGGGAGGTACAGTTATTCCAGATAGGGGAATGGGTAGGTTAAGATATTCCAGGGTGGGGAATGCTTATGGGCAAGGCATTATGCTTGATCGGAGGCGGATGAAGTGGCAAAAAAGGCTCGGCCTACACCATGACCATGCAACTCGTCAACCCAAAGTGAATATGAGCCACACAGGTTGGTTGAAATGGCGCAGCATGAATGATAGAACCTGGATCCAAGCGTCTCAGGATGCATTGCAGCGAAAACGTTCAGCAATGTTCAGCGTGACCAATGTTTCTATCTTGGAAAATGAAATCGCATGCTGTATGGAGTGTTTTTGATATATCTTGTCTCAGGATTTGCTTGCAGTCCTACCATATCCCACAAAATGCAGAAGTGCAGTCAATGCAGCTTTTTACCTAAAATGGTAAAAATTGGTCAAAGCCTCATGCGGTTTATTACCTGCCCCTGGAATAACATCAATGGCAATTATAAGAATAATGCTGATAATAATACAAATTTTGTATGTATGTTTTCAGCCCTACAAAACCATAACTATAGAAGTTTAAATTTATACGTAAAGCTAGATATTTGTAGAAATATCTATATTGATATATAGCTATCTATTTATATAGCTAGATATATATCTATGCAGTAACATACATTAGATAGATAGATAGATAGATAGATAGATAGATAGATAGATAGATAGATAGACTGTATATAAGCCTGCAAGTCTTGCACTTGAAGCAGCTTTATGATGTCATTAAGGCTCGATGGTGACACGCGCACCCGGAACAAGGACCACAGGTTGTTAGCGGCCATTTTTCCATCAGTCTCCACTGGAGCTAGAAGTGAGCAGACAGATACTCCTATAGACGCGGCTGGAGCCAGATCATTTGTCTCTGTGATGGACAACGTTTGAAATTCGCCCTTAAGCGGGAGACGGCAGCCTACAACAGTCAAATATATTGCGGCTTATCACTTCTTTTGAGGGAGGTACAGTTATTCCAGATAGGGGAATGGGTAGGTTAAGATATTCCAGGGTGGGGAATGCTTATGGGCAAGGCATTATGCTTGATCGGAGGCGGATGAAGTGGCAAAAAAGGCTCGGCCTACACCATGACCATGCAACTCGTCAACCCAAAGTGAATATGAGCCACACAGGTTGGTTGAAATGGCGCAGCATGAATGATAGAACCTGGATCCAAGCGTCTCAGGATGCATTGCAGTGAAAACGTTCAACAATGTTCAGCGTGACCAATGTTTCTATCTTGGAAAATGAAATCGCATGCTGTATGGAGTGTTTTTGATATATCTTGTCTCAGGATTTGCTTGCAGTCCTACCATATCCCACAAAATGCAGAAGTGCAGTCAATGCAGCTTTTTACCTAAAATGGTAAAAATTGGTCAAAGCCTCATGCGGTTTATTACCTGCCCCTGGAATAACATCAATGGCAATTATAAGAATAATGCTGATAATAATACAAATTTTGTATGTATGTTTTCAGCCCTACAAAACCATAACTATAGAAGTTTAAATTTATACGTAAAGCTAGATATTTGTAGAAATATCTATATTGATATATAGCTATCTATTTATATAGCTAGATATATATCTATGCAGTAACATACATTAGATAGATAGATAGATAGATAGACTGTATATAAGCCTGCAAGTCTTGCACTTGAAGCAGCTTTATGATGTCATTAAGGCTCGATGGTGACACGCGCACCCGGAACAAGGATCACAGGTTGTTAGCGGCCATTTTTCCATCAGTCTCCACTGGAGCTAGAAGTGAGCAGACAGATACTCCTATAGACGCTGCTGGAGCCAGATCATTTGTCTCTGTGATGGACAACGTTTGAAATTCGCCCTTAAGCGGGATACGGCAGCCTACAACAGTCAAATTGATCGCTGCTTATCACTTCTTTTGTGGTAGGTACAGTTATTCCAGATAGGGGAATGGGTAGGTTAAGTTATTCCAGGGAGGGGAATGCTTATGGGCAAGGCATTATGCTTGATCGGAGGCGGATGAAGTGGCAAAAAAGGCTCGGCCTACACCATGACCATGCCAATTGTCAACCCAAAGTGAATATGAGCCACACAGGTTGGTTGAAATAGCGCAACATGAATGATGGAACCTGGATCCAAGCGTCCCAGGATGCATTGCAGCGAAAACGTTCAACAATGTTCAGCGTGACCAATGTTTCTATCTTGGAAAATGAAATTGCATGCTGTATGGAGTGTTTTTGATATATCTTGTCTCAGGATTTGCTTGCAGTCCTACCATATCCCACAAAATGCAGAAGTGCAGTCAATGCAGCTTTTTACCTAAAATGGTAAAAATTGGTCAAAGCCTCATGCGGTTTATTACCTGTCCCTGGAATAACATCAATGGCAATTATAAGAATAATGCTGATAATAATACAAATTTTGTATGTATGTTTTCAGCCCTACAAAACCATAACTATAGAAGTTTAAATTTATACGTAAAGCTAGATATTTGTAGAAATATCTATATTGATATATAGCTATCTATTTATATAGCTAGATATATATCTATGCAGTAACATACATTAGATAGATAGATAGATAGATAGACTGTATATAAGCCTGCAAGTCTTGCACTTGAAGCAGCTTTATGATGTCATTAAGGCTCGATGGTGACACGCGCACCCGGAACAAGGATCACAGGTTGTTAGCGGCCATTTTTCCATCAGTCTCCACTGGAGCTAGAAGTGAGCAGACAGATACTCCTATAGACGCTGCTGGAGCCAGATCATTTGTCTCTGTGATGGACAACGTTTGAAATTCGCCCTTAAGCGGGATACGGCAGCCTACAACAGTCAAATTGATCGCTGCTTATCACTTCTTTTGTGGTAGGTACAGTTATTCCAGATAGGGGAATGGGTAGGTTAAGTTATTCCAGGGAGGGGAATGCTTATGGGCAAGGCATTATGCTTGATCGGAGGCGGATGAAGTGGCAAAAAAGGCTCGGCCTACACCATGACCATGCCAATTGTCAACCCAAAGTGAATATGAGCCACACAGGTTGGTTGAAATAGCGCAACATGAATGATGGAACCTGGATCCAAGCGTCCCAGGATGCATTGCAGCGAAAACGTTCAACAATGTTCAGCGTGACCAATGTTTCTATCTTGGAAAATGAAATTGCATGCTGTATGGAGTGTTTTTGATATATCTTGTCTCAGGATTTGCTTGCAGTCCTACCATATCCCACAAAATGCAGAAGTGCAGTCAATGCAGCTTTTTACCTAAAATGGTAAAAATTGGTCAAAGCCTCATGCGGTTTATTACCTGTCCCTGGAATAACATCAATGGCAATTATAAGAATAATGCTGATAATAATACAAATTTTGTATGTATGTTTTCAGCCCTACAAAACCATAACTATAGAAGTTTAAATTTATACGTAAAGCTAGATATTTGTAGAAATATCTATATTGATATATAGCTATCTATTTATATAGCTAGATATATATCTATGCAGTAACATACATTAGATAGATAGATAGATAGATAGATAGATAGATAGATAGACTGTATATAAGCCTGCAAGTCTTGCACTTGAAGCAGCTTTATGATGTCATTAAGGCTCGATGGTGACACGCGCACCCGGAACAAGGACCACAGGTTGTTAGCGGCCATTTTTCCATCAGTCTCCACTGGAGCTAGAAGTGAGCAGACAGATACTCCTATAGACGCGGCTGGAGCCAGATCATTTGTCTCTGTGATGGACAACGTTTGAAATTCGCCCTTAAGCGGGAGACGGCAGCCTACAACAGTCAAATATATTGCGGCTTATCACTTCTTTTGAGGGAGGTACAGTTATTCCAGATAGGGGAATGGGTAGGTTAAGATATTCCAGGGTGGGGAATGCTTATGGGCAAGGCATTATGCTTGATCGGAGGCGGATGAAGTGGCAAAAAAGGCTCGGCCTACACCATGACCATGCAACTCGTCAACCCAAAGTGAATATGAGCCACACAGGTTGGTTGAAATGGCGCAGCATGAATGATAGAACCTGGATCCAAGCGTCTCAGGATGCATTGCAGCGAAAACGTTCAGCAATGTTCAGCGTGACCAATGTTTCTATCTTGGAAAATGAAATCGCATGCTGTATGGAGTGTTTTTGATATATCTTGTCTCAGGATTTGCTTGCAGTCCTACCATATCCCACAAAATGCAGAAGTGCAGTCAATGCAGCTTTTTACCTAAAATGGTAAAAATTGGTCAAAGCCTCATGCGGTTTATTACCTGCCCCTGGAATAACATCAATGGCAATTATAAGAATAATGCTGATAATAATACAAATTTTGTATGTATGTTTTCAGCCCTACAAAACCATAACTATAGAAGTTTAAATTTATACGTAAAGCTAGATATTTGTAGAAATATCTATATTGATATATAGCTATCTATTTATATAGCTAGATATATATCTATGCAGTAACATACATTAGATAGATAGATAGATAGATAGATAGATAGATAGATAGATAGATAGACTGTATATAAGCCTGCAAGTCTTGCACTTGAAGCAGCTTTATGATGTCATTAAGGCTCGATGGTGACACGCGCACCCGGAACAAGGACCACAGGTTGTTAGCGGCCATTTTTCCATCAGTCTCCACTGGAGCTAGAAGTGAGCAGACAGATACTCCTATAGACGCGGCTGGAGCCAGATCATTTGTCTCTGTGATGGACAACGTTTGAAATTCGCCCTTAAGCGGGAGACGGCAGCCTACAACAGTCAAATATATTGCAGCTTATCACTTCTTTTGAGGGAGGTACAGTTATTCCAGATAGGGGAATGGGTAGGTTAAGATATTCCAGGGTGGGGAATGCTTATGGGCAAGGCATTATGCTTGATCGGAGGCGGATGAAGTGGCAAAAAAGGCTCGGCCTACACCATGACCATGCAACTCGTCAACCCAAAGTGAATATGAGCCACACAGGTTGGTTGAAATGGCGCAGCATGAATGATAGAACCTGGATCCAAGCGTCTCAGGATGCATTGCAGTGAAAACGTTCAACAATGTTCAGCGTGACCAATGTTTCTATCTTGGAAAATGAAATCGCATGCTGTATGGAGTGTTTTTGATATATCTTGTCTCAGGATTTGCTTGCAGTCCTACCATATCCCACAAAATGCAGAAGTGCAGTCAATGCAGCTTTTTACCTAAAATGGTAAAAATTGGTCAAAGCCTCATGCGGTTTATTACCTGCCCCTGGAATAACATCAATGGCAATTATAAGAATAATGCTGATAATAATACAAATTTTGTATGTATGTTTTCAGCCCTACAAAACCATAACTATAGAAGTTTAAATTTATACGTAAAGCTAGATATTTGTAGAAATATCTATATTGATATATAGCTATCTATTTATATAGCTAGATATATATCTATGCAGTAACATACATTAGATAGATAGATAGATAGATAGACTGTATATAAGCCTGCAAGTCTTGCACTTGAAGCAGCTTTATGATGTCATTAAGGCTCGATGGTGACACGCGCACCCGGAACAAGGATCACAGGTTGTTAGCGGCCATTTTTCCATCAGTCTCCACTGGAGCTAGAAGTGAGCAGACAGATACTCCTATAGACGCTGCTGGAGCCAGATCATTTGTCTCTGTGATGGACAACGTTTGAAATTCGCCCTTAAGCGGGATACGGCAGCCTACAACAGTCAAATTGATCGCTGCTTATCACTTCTTTTGTGGTAGGTACAGTTATTCCAGATAGGGGAATGGGTAGGTTAAGTTATTCCAGGGAGGGGAATGCTTATGGGCAAGGCATTATGCTTGATCGGAGGCGGATGAAGTGGCAAAAAAGGCTCGGCCTACACCATGACCATGCCAATTGTCAACCCAAAGTGAATATGAGCCACACAGGTTGGTTGAAATAGCGCAACATGAATGATGGAACCTGGATCCAAGCGTCCCAGGATGCATTGCAGCGAAAACGTTCAACAATGTTCAGCGTGACCAATGTTTCTATCTTGGAAAATGAAATTGCATGCTGTATGGAGTGTTTTTGATATATCTTGTCTCAGGATTTGCTTGCAGTCCTACCATATCCCACAAAATGCAGAAGTGCAGTCAATGCAGCTTTTTACCTAAAATGGTAAAAATTGGTCAAAGCCTCATGCGGTTTATTACCTGTCCCTGGAATAACATCAATGGCAATTATAAGAATAATGCTGATAATAATACAAATTTTGTATGTATGTTTTCAGCCCTACAAAACCATAACTATAGAAGTTTAAATTTATACGTAAAGCTAGATATTTGTAGAAATATCTATATTGATATATAGCTATCTATTTATATAGCTAGATATATATCTATGCAGTAACATACATTAGATAGATAGATAGATAGATAGACTGTATATAAGCCTGCAAGTCTTGCACTTGAAGCAGCTTTATGATGTCATTAAGGCTCGATGGTGACACGCGCACCCGGAACAAGGATCACAGGTTGTTAGCGGCCATTTTTCCATCAGTCTCCACTGGAGCTAGAAGTGAGCAGACAGATACTCCTATAGACGCTGCTGGAGCCAGATCATTTGTCTCTGTGATGGACAACGTTTGAAATTCGCCCTTAAGCGGGATACGGCAGCCTACAACAGTCAAATTGATCGCTGCTTATCACTTCTTTTGTGGTAGGTACAGTTATTCCAGATAGGGGAATGGGTAGGTTAAGTTATTCCAGGGAGGGGAATGCTTATGGGCAAGGCATTATGCTTGATCGGAGGCGGATGAAGTGGCAAAAAAGGCTCGGCCTACACCATGACCATGCCAATTGTCAACCCAAAGTGAATATGAGCCACACAGGTTGGTTGAAATAGCGCAACATGAATGATGGAACCTGGATCCAAGCGTCCCAGGATGCATTGCAGCGAAAACGTTCAACAATGTTCAGCGTGACCAATGTTTCTATCTTGGAAAATGAAATTGCATGCTGTATGGAGTGTTTTTGATATATCTTGTCTCAGGATTTGCTTGCAGTCCTACCATATCCCACAAAATGCAGAAGTGCAGTCAATGCAGCTTTTTACCTAAAATGGTAAAAATTGGTCAAAGCCTCATGCGGTTTATTACCTGTCCCTGGAATAACATCAATGGCAATTATAAGAATAATGCTGATAATAATACAAATTTTGTATGTATGTTTTCAGCCCTACAAAACCATAACTATAGAAGTTTAAATTTATACGTAAAGCTAGATATTTGTAGAAATATCTATATTGATATATAGCTATCTATTTATATAGCTAGATATATATCTATGCAGTAACATACATTAGATAGATAGATAGATAGATAGATAGATAGATAGATAGACTGTATATAAGCCTGCAAGTCTTGCACTTGAAGCAGCTTTATGATGTCATTAAGGCTCGATGGTGACACGCGCACCCGGAACAAGGACCACAGGTTGTTAGCGGCCATTTTTCCATCAGTCTCCACTGGAGCTAGAAGTGAGCAGACAGATACTCCTATAGACGCGGCTGGAGCCAGATCATTTGTCTCTGTGATGGACAACGTTTGAAATTCGCCCTTAAGCGGGAGACGGCAGCCTACAACAGTCAAATATATTGCGGCTTATCACTTCTTTTGAGGGAGGTACAGTTATTCCAGATAGGGGAATGGGTAGGTTAAGATATTCCAGGGTGGGGAATGCTTATGGGCAAGGCATTATGCTTGATCGGAGGCGGATGAAGTGGCAAAAAAGGCTCGGCCTACACCATGACCATGCAACTCGTCAACCCAAAGTGAATATGAGCCACACAGGTTGGTTGAAATGGCGCAGCATGAATGATAGAACCTGGATCCAAGCGTCTCAGGATGCATTGCAGCGAAAACGTTCAGCAATGTTCAGCGTGACCAATGTTTCTATCTTGGAAAATGAAATCGCATGCTGTATGGAGTGTTTTTGATATATCTTGTCTCAGGATTTGCTTGCAGTCCTACCATATCCCACAAAATGCAGAAGTGCAGTCAATGCAGCTTTTTACCTAAAATGGTAAAAATTGGTCAAAGCCTCATGCGGTTTATTACCTGCCCCTGGAATAACATCAATGGCAATTATAAGAATAATGCTGATAATAATACAAATTTTGTATGTATGTTTTCAGCCCTACAAAACCATAACTATAGAAGTTTAAATTTATACGTAAAGCTAGATATTTGTAGAAATATCTATATTGATATATAGCTATCTATTTATATAGCTAGATATATATCTATGCAGTAACATACATTAGATAGATAGATAGATAGATAGATAGATAGATAGATAGATAGATAGATAGATAGACTGTATATAAGCCTGCAAGTCTTGCACTTGAAGCAGCTTTATGATGTCATTAAGGCTCGATGGTGACACGCGCACCCGGAACAAGGACCACAGGTTGTTAGCGGCCATTTTTCCATCAGTCTCCACTGGAGCTAGAAGTGAGCAGACAGATACTCCTATAGACGCGGCTGGAGCCAGATCATTTGTCTCTGTGATGGACAACGTTTGAAATTCGCCCTTAAGCGGGAGACGGCAGCCTACAACAGTCAAATATATTGCAGCTTATCACTTCTTTTGAGGGAGGTACAGTTATTCCAGATAGGGGAATGGGTAGGTTAAGATATTCCAGGGTGGGGAATGCTTATGGGCAAGGCATTATGCTTGATCGGAGGCGGATGAAGTGGCAAAAAAGGCTCGGCCTACACCATGACCATGCAACTCGTCAACCCAAAGTGAATATGAGCCACACAGGTTGGTTGAAATGGCGCAGCATGAATGATAGAACCTGGATCCAAGCGTCTCAGGATGCATTGCAGCGAAAACGTTCAGCAATGTTCAGCGTGACCAATGTTTCTATCTTGGAAAATGAAATCGCATGCTGTATGGAGTGTTTTTGATATATCTTGTCTCAGGATTTGCTTGCAGTCCTACCATATCCCACAAAATGCAGAAGTGCAGTCAATGCAGCTTTTTACCTAAAATGGTAAAAATTGGTCAAAGCCTCATGCGGTTTATTACCTGCCCCTGGAATAACATCAATGGCAATTATAAGAATAATGCTGATAATAATACAAATTTTGTATGTATGTTTTCAGCCCTACAAAACCATAACTATAGAAGTTTAAATTTATACGTAAAGCTAGATATTTGTAGAAATATCTATATTGATATATAGCTATCTATTTATATAGCTAGATATATATCTATGCAGTAACATACATTAGATAGATAGATAGATAGATAGATAGATAGATAGATAGATAGATAGATAGATAGACTGTATATAAGCCTGCAAGTCTTGCACTTGAAACAGCTTTATGATGTCATTAAGGCTCGATGGTGACACGCGCACCCGGAACAAGGACCACAGGTTGTTAGCGGCCATTTTTCCATCAGTCTCCACTGGAGCTAGAAGTGAGCAGACAGATACTCCTATAGACGCGGCTGGAGCCAGATCATTTGTCTCTGTGATGGACAACGTTTGAAATTCGCCCTTAAGCGGGAGACGGCAGCCTACAACAGTCAAATATATTGCGGCTTATCACTTCTTTTGAGGGAGGTACAGTTATTCCAGATAGGGGAATGGGTAGGTTAAGATATTCCAGGGTGGGGAATGCTTATGGGCAAGGCATTATGCTTGATCGGAGGCGGATGAAGTGGCAAAAAAGGCTCGGCCTACACCATGACCATGCAACTCGTCAACCCAAAGTGAATATGAGCCACACAGGTTGGTTGAAATGGCGCAGCATGAATGATAGAACCTGGATCCAAGCGTCTCAGGATGCATTGCAGTGAAAACGTTCAACAATGTTCAGCGTGACCAATGTTTCTATCTTGGAAAATGAAATCGCATGCTGTATGGAGTGTTTTTGATATATCTTGTCTCAGGATTTGCTTGCAGTCCTACCATATCCCACAAAATGCAGAAGTGCAGTCAATGCAGCTTTTTACCTAAAATGGTAAAAATTGGTCAAAGCCTCATGCGGTTTATTACCTGCCCCTGGAATAACATCAATGGCAATTATAAGAATAATGCTGATAATAATACAAATTTTGTATGTATGTTTTCAGCCCTACAAAACCATAACTATAGAAGTTTAAATTTATACGTAAAGCTAGATATTTGTAGAAATATCTATATTGATATATAGCTATCTATTTATATAGCTAGATATATATCTATGCAGTAACATACATTAGATAGATAGATAGATAGATAGACTGTATATAAGCCTGCAAGTCTTGCACTTGAAGCAGCTTTATGATGTCATTAAGGCTCGATGGTGACACGCGCACCCGGAACAAGGATCACAGGTTGTTAGCGGCCATTTTTCCATCAGTCTCCACTGGAGCTAGAAGTGAGCAGACAGATACTCCTATAGACGCTGCTGGAGCCAGATCATTTGTCTCTGTGATGGACAACGTTTGAAATTCGCCCTTAAGCGGGATACGGCAGCCTACAACAGTCAAATTGATCGCTGCTTATCACTTCTTTTGTGGTAGGTACAGTTATTCCAGATAGGGGAATGGGTAGGTTAAGTTATTCCAGGGAGGGGAATGCTTATGGGCAAGGCATTATGCTTGATCGGAGGCGGATGAAGTGGCAAAAAAGGCTCGGCCTACACCATGACCATGCCAATTGTCAACCCAAAGTGAATATGAGCCACACAGGTTGGTTGAAATAGCGCAACATGAATGATGGAACCTGGATCCAAGCGTCCCAGGATGCATTGCAGCGAAAACGTTCAACAATGTTCAGCGTGACCAATGTTTCTATCTTGGAAAATGAAATTGCATGCTGTATGGAGTGTTTTTGATATATCTTGTCTCAGGATTTGCTTGCAGTCCTACCATATCCCACAAAATGCAGAAGTGCAGTCAATGCAGCTTTTTACCTAAAATGGTAAAAATTGGTCAAAGCCTCATGCGGTTTATTACCTGTCCCTGGAATAACATCAATGGCAATTATAAGAATAATGCTGATAATAATACAAATTTTGTATGTATGTTTTCAGCCCTACAAAACCATAACTATAGAAGTTTAAATTTATACGTAAAGCTAGATATTTGTAGAAATATCTATATTGATATATAGCTATCTATTTATATAGCTAGATATATATCTATGCAGTAACATACATTAGATAGATAGATAGATAGATAGATAGATAGATAGATAGATAGACTGTATATAAGCCTGCAAGTCTTGCACTTGAAGCAGCTTTATGATGTCATTAAGGCTCAATGGTGACACGCGCACCCGGAACAAGGACCACAGGTTGTTAGCGGCCATTTTTCCATCAGTCTCCACTGGAGCTAGAAGTGAGCAGACAGATACTCCTATAGACGCGGCTGGAGCCAGATCATTTGTCTCTGTGATGGACAACGTTTGAAATTCGCCCTTAAGCGGGAGACGGCAGCCTACAACAGTCAAATATATTGCGGCTTATCACTTCTTTTGAGGGAGGTACAGTTATTCCAGATAGGGGAATGGGTAGGTTAAGATATTCCAGGGTGGGGAATGCTTATGGGCAAGGCATTATGCTTGATCGGAGGCGGATGAAGTGGCAAAAAAGGCTCGGCCTACACCATGACCATGCAACTCGTCAACCCAAAGTGAATATGAGCCACACAGGTTGGTTGAAATGGCGCAGCATGAATGATAGAACCTGGATCCAAGCGTCTCAGGATGCATTGCAGCGAAAACGTTCAGCAATGTTCAGCGTGACCAATGTTTCTATCTTGGAAAATGAAATCGCATGCTGTATGGAGTGTTTTTGATATATCTTGTCTCAGGATTTGCTTGCAGTCCTACCATATCCCACAAAATGCAGAAGTGCAGTCAATGCAGCTTTTTACCTAAAATGGTAAAAATTGGTCAAAGCCTCATGCGGTTTATTACCTGCCCCTGGAATAACATCAATGGCAATTATAAGAATAATGCTGATAATAATACAAATTTTGTATGTATGTTTTCAGCCCTACAAAACCATAACTATAGAAGTTTAAATTTATACGTAAAGCTAGATATTTGTAGAAATATCTATATTGATATATAGCTATCTATTTATATAGCTAGATATATATCTATGCAGTAACATACATTAGATAGATAGATAGATAGATAGATAGATAGATAGATAGATAGACTGTATATAAGCCTGCAAGTCTTGCACTTGAAGCAGCTTTATGATGTCATTAAGGCTCGATGGTGACACGCGCACCCGGAACAAGGACCACAGGTTGTTAGCGGCCATTTTTCCATCAGTCTCCACTGGAGCTAGAAGTGAGCAGACAGATACTCCTATAGACGCGGCTGGAGCCAGATCATTTGTCTCTGTGATGGACAACGTTTGAAATTCGCCCTTAAGCGGAGACGGCAGCCTACAACAGTCAAATATATTGCGGCTTATCACTTCTTTTGAGGGAGGTACAGTTATTCCAGATAGGGGAATGGGTAGGTTAAGATATTCCAGGGTGGGGAATGCTTATGGGCAAGGCATTATGCTTGATCGGAGGCGGATGAAGTGGCAAAAAAGGCTCGGCCTACACCATGACCATGCAACTCGTCAACCCAAAGTGAATATGAGCCACACAGGTTGGTTGAAATGGCGCAGCATGAATGATAGAACCTGGATCCAAGCGTCTCAGGATGCATTGCAGTGAAAACGTTCAACAATGTTCAGCGTGACCAATGTTTCTATCTTGGAAAATGAAATCGCATGCTGTATGGAGTGTTTTTGATATATCTTGTCTCAGGATTTGCTTGCAGTCCTACCATATCCCACAAAATGCAGAAGTGCAGTCAATGCAGCTTTTTACCTAAAATGGTAAAAATTGGTCAAAGCCTCATGCGGTTTATTACCTGCCCCTGGAATAACATCAATGGCAATTATAAGAATAATGCTGATAATAATACAAATTTTGTATGTATGTTTTCAGCCCTACAAAACCATAACTATAGAAGTTTAAATTTATACGTAAAGCTAGATATTTGTAGAAATATCTATATTGATATATAGCTATCTATTTATATAGCTAGATATATATCTATGCAGTAACATACATTAGATAGATAGATAGATAGATAGACTGTATATAAGCCTGCAAGTCTTGCACTTGAAGCAGCTTTATGATGTCATTAAGGCTCGATGGTGACACGCGCACCCGGAACAAGGATCACAGGTTGTTAGCGGCCATTTTTCCATCAGTCTCCACTGGAGCTAGAAGTGAGCAGACAGATACTCCTATAGACGCTGCTGGAGCCAGATCATTTGTCTCTGTGATGGACAACGTTTAGAAATTCGCCCTTAAGCGGGATACGGCAGCCTACAACAGTCAAATTGATCGCTGCTTATCACTTCTTTTGTGGTAGGTACAGTTATTCCAGATAGGGGAATGGGTAGGTTAAGTTATTCCAGGGAGGGGAATGCTTATGGGCAAGGCATTATGCTTGATCGGAGGCGGATGAAGTGGCAAAAAAGGCTCGGCCTACACCATGACCATGCCAATTGTCAACCCAAAGTGAATATGAGCCACACAGGTTGGTTGAAATAGCGCAACATGAATGATGGAACCTGGATCCAAGCGTCCCAGGATGCATTGCAGCGAAAACGTTCAACAATGTTCAGCGTGACCAATGTTTCTATCTTGGAAAATGAAATTGCATGCTGTATGGAGTGTTTTTGATATATCTTGTCTCAGGATTTGCTTGCAGTCCTACCATATCCCACAAAATGCAGAAGTGCAGTCAATGCAGCTTTTTACCTAAAATGGTAAAAATTGGTCAAAGCCTCATGCGGTTTATTACCTGTCCCTGGAATAACATCAATGGCAATTATAAGAATAATGCTGATAATAATACAAATTTTGTATGTATGTTTTCAGCCCTACAAAACCATAACTATAGAAGTTTAAATTTATACGTAAAGCTAGATATTTGTAGAAATATCTATATTGATATATAGCTATCTATTTATATAGCTAGATATATATCTATGCAGTAACATACATTAGATAGATAGATAGATAGATAGACTGTATATAAGCCTGCAAGTCTTGCACTTGAAGCAGCTTTATGATGTCATTAAGGCTCGATGGTGACACGCGCACCCGGAACAAGGATCACAGGTTGTTAGCGGCCATTTTTCCATCAGTCTCCACTGGAGCTAGAAGTGAGCAGACAGATACTCCTATAGACGCTGCTGGAGCCAGATCATTTGTCTCTGTGATGGACAACGTTTGAAATTCGCCCTTAAGCGGGATACGGCAGCCTACAACAGTCAAATTGATCGCTGCTTATCACTTCTTTTGTGGTAGGTACAGTTATTCCAGATAGGGGAATGGGTAGGTTAAGTTATTCCAGGGAGGGGAATGCTTATGGGCAAGGCATTATGCTTGATCGGAGGCGGATGAAGTGGCAAAAAAGGCTCGGCCTACACCATGACCATGCCAATTGTCAACCCAAAGTGAATATGAGCCACACAGGTTGGTTGAAATAGCGCAACATGAATGATGGAACCTGGATCCAAGCGTCCCAGGATGCATTGCAGCGAAAACGTTCAACAATGTTCAGCGTGACCAATGTTTCTATCTTGGAAAATGAAATTGCATGCTGTATGGAGTGTTTTTGATATATCTTGTCTCAGGATTTGCTTGCAGTCCTACCATATCCCACAAAATGCAGAAGTGCAGTCAATGCAGCTTTTTACCTAAAATGGTAAAAATTGGTCAAAGCCTCATGCGGTTTATTACCTGTCCCTGGAATAACATCAATGGCAATTATAAGAATAATGCTGATAATAATACAAATTTTGTATGTATGTTTTCAGCCCTACAAAACCATAACTATAGAAGTTTAAATTTATACGTAAAGCTAGATATTTGTAGAAATATCTATATTGATATATAGCTATCTATTTATATAGCTAGATATATATCTATGCAGTAACATACATTAGATAGATAGATAGATAGATAGATAGATAGATAGATAGACTGTATATAAGCCTGCAAGTCTTGCACTTGAAGCAGCTTTATGATGTCATTAAGGCTCGATGGTGACACGCGCACCCGGAACAAGGACCACAGGTTGTTAGCGGCCATTTTTCCATCAGTCTCCACTGGAGCTAGAAGTGAGCAGACAGATACTCCTATAGACGCGGCTGGAGCCAGATCATTTGTCTCTGTGATGGACAACGTTTGAAATTCGCCCTTAAGCGGGAGACGGCAGCCTACAACAGTCAAATATATTGCGGCTTATCACTTCTTTTGAGGAGGTACAGTTATTCCAGATAGGGGAATGGGTAGGTTAAGATATTCCAGGGTGGGGAATGCTTATGGGCAAGGCATTATGCTTGATCGGAGGCGGATGAAGTGGCAAAAAAGGCTCGGCCTACACCATGACCATGCAACTCGTCAACCCAAAGTGAATATGAGCCACACAGGTTGGTTGAAATGGCGCAGCATGAATGATAGAACCTGGATCCAAGCGTCTCAGGATGCATTGCAGCGAAAACGTTCAGCAATGTTCAGCGTGACCAATGTTTCTATCTTGGAAAATGAAATCGCATGCTGTATGGAGTGTTTTTGATATATCTTGTCTCAGGATTTGCTTGCAGTCCTACCATATCCCACAAAATGCAGAAGTGCAGTCAATGCAGCTTTTTACCTAAAATGGTAAAAATTGGTCAAAGCCTCATGCGGTTTATTACCTGCCCCTGGAATAACATCAATGGCAATTATAAGAATAATGCTGATAATAATACAAATTTTGTATGTATGTTTTCAGCCCTACAAAACCATAACTATAGAAGTTTAAATTTATACGTAAAGCTAGATATTTGTAGAAATATCTATATTGATATATAGCTATCTATTTATATAGCTAGATATATATCTATGCAGTAACATACATTAGATAGATAGATAGATAGATAGATAGATAGATAGATAGATAGATAGATAGACTGTATATAAGCCTGCAAGTCTTGCACTTGAAGCAGCTTTATGATGTCATTAAGGCTCGATGGTGACACGCGCACCCGGAACAAGGACCACAGGTTGTTAGCGGCCATTTTTCCATCAGTCTCCACTGGAGCTAGAAGTGAGCAGACAGATACTCCTATAGACGCGGCTGGAGCCAGATCATTTGTCTCTGTGATGGACAACGTTTGAAATTCGCCCTTAAGCGGGAGACGGCAGCCTACAACAGTCAAATATATTGCAGCTTATCACTTCTTTTGAGGGAGGTACAGTTATTCCAGATAGGGGAATGGGTAGGTTAAGATATTCCAGGGTGGGGAATGCTTATGGGCAAGGCATTATGCTTGATCGGAGGCGGATGAAGTGGCAAAAAAGGCTCGGCCTACACCATGACCATGCAACTCGTCAACCCAAAGTGAATATGAGCCACACAGGTTGGTTGAAATGGCGCAGCATGAATGATAGAACCTGGATCCAAGCGTCTCAGGATGCATTGCAGTGAAAACGTTCAACAATGTTCAGCGTGACCAATGTTTCTATCTTGGAAAATGAAATCGCATGCTGTATGGAGTGTTTTTGATATATCTTGTCTCAGGATTTGCTTGCAGTCCTACCATATCCCACAAAATGCAGAAGTGCAGTCAATGCAGCTTTTTACCTAAAATGGTAAAAATTGGTCAAAGCCTCATGCGGTTTATTACCTGCCCCTGGAATAACATCAATGGCAATTATAAGAATAATGCTGATAATAATACAAATTTTGTATGTATGTTTTCAGCCCTACAAAACCATAACTATAGAAGTTTAAATTTATACGTAAAGCTAGATATTTGTAGAAATATCTATATTGATATATAGCTATCTATTTATATAGCTAGATATATATCTATGCAGTAACATACATTAGATAGATAGATAGATAGATAGACTGTATATAAGCCTGCAAGTCTTGCACTTGAAGCAGCTTTATGATGTCATTAAGGCTCGATGGTGACACGCGCACCCGGAACAAGGATCACAGGTTGTTAGCGGCCATTTTTCCATCAGTCTCCACTGGAGCTAGAAGTGAGCAGACAGATACTCCTATAGACGCTGCTGGAGCCAGATCATTTGTCTCTGTGATGGACAACGTTTGAAATTCGCCCTTAAGCGGGATACGGCAGCCTACAACAGTCAAATTGATCGCTGCTTATCACTTCTTTTGTGGTAGGTACAGTTATTCCAGATAGGGGAATGGGTAGGTTAAGTTATTCCAGGGAGGGGAATGCTTATGGGCAAGGCATTATGCTTGATCGGAGGCGGATGAAGTGGCAAAAAAGGCTCGGCCTACACCATGACCATGCCAATTGTCAACCCAAAGTGAATATGAGCCACACAGGTTGGTTGAAATAGCGCAACATGAATGATGGAACCTGGATCCAAGCGTCCCAGGATGCATTGCAGCGAAAACGTTCAACAATGTTCAGCGTGACCAATGTTTCTATCTTGGAAAATGAAATTGCATGCTGTATGGAGTGTTTTTGATATATCTTGTCTCAGGATTTGCTTGCAGTCCTACCATATCCCACAAAATGCAGAAGTGCAGTCAATGCAGCTTTTTACCTAAAATGGTAAAAATTGGTCAAAGCCTCATGCGGTTTATTACCTGTCCCTGGAATAACATCAATGGCAATTATAAGAATAATGCTGATAATAATACAAATTTTGTATGTATGTTTTCAGCCCTACAAAACCATAACTATAGAAGTTTAAATTTATACGTAAAGCTAGATATTTGTAGAAATATCTATATTGATATATAGCTATCTATTTATATAGCTAGATATATATCTATGCAGTAACATACATTAGATAGATAGATAGATAGATAGACTGTATATAAGCCTGCAAGTCTTGCACTTGAAGCAGCTTTATGATGTCATTAAGGCTCGATGGTGACACGCGCACCCGGAACAAGGATCACAGGTTGTTAGCGGCCATTTTTCCATCAGTCTCCACTGGAGCTAGAAGTGAGCAGACAGATACTCCTATAGACGCTGCTGGAGCCAGATCATTTGTCTCTGTGATGGACAACGTTTGAAATTCGCCCTTAAGCGGGATACGGCAGCCTACAACAGTCAAATTGATCGCTGCTTATCACTTCTTTTGTGGTAGGTACAGTTATTCCAGATAGGGGAATGGGTAGGTTAAGTTATTCCAGGGAGGGGAATGCTTATGGGCAAGGCATTATGCTTGATCGGAGGCGGATGAAGTGGCAAAAAAGGCTCGGCCTACACCATGACCATGCCAATTGTCAACCCAAAGTGAATATGAGCCACACAGGTTGGTTGAAATAGCGCAACATGAATGATGGAACCTGGATCCAAGCGTCCCAGGATGCATTGCAGCGAAAACGTTCAACAATGTTCAGCGTGACCAATGTTTCTATCTTGGAAAATGAAATTGCATGCTGTATGGAGTGTTTTTGATATATCTTGTCTCAGGATTTGCTTGCAGTCCTACCATATCCCACAAAATGCAGAAGTGCAGTCAATGCAGCTTTTTACCTAAAATGGTAAAAATTGGTCAAAGCCTCATGCGGTTTATTACCTGTCCCTGGAATAACATCAATGGCAATTATAAGAATAATGCTGATAATAATACAAATTTTGTATGTATGTTTTCAGCCCTACAAAACCATAACTATAGAAGTTTAAATTTATACGTAAAGCTAGATATTTGTAGAAATATCTATATTGATATATAGCTATCTATTTATATAGCTAGATATATATCTATGCAGTAACATACATTAGATAGATAGATAGATAGATAGATAGATAGATAGATAGACTGTATATAAGCCTGCAAGTCTTGCACTTGAAGCAGCTTTATGATGTCATTAAGGCTCGATGGTGACACGCGCACCCGGAACAAGGACCACAGGTTGTTAGCGGCCATTTTTCCATCAGTCTCCACTGGAGCTAGAAGTGAGCAGACAGATACTCCTATAGACGCGGCTGGAGCCAGATCATTTGTCTCTGTGATGGACAACGTTTGAAATTCGCCCTTAAGCGGGAGACGGCAGCCTACAACAGTCAAATATATTGCGGCTTATCACTTCTTTTGAGGGAGGTACAGTTATTCCAGATAGGGGAATGGGTAGGTTAAGATATTCCAGGGTGGGGAATGCTTATGGGCAAGGCATTATGCTTGATCGGAGGCGGATGAAGTGGCAAAAAAGGCTCGGCCTACACCATGACCATGCAACTCGTCAACCCAAAGTGAATATGAGCCACACAGGTTGGTTGAAATGGCGCAGCATGAATGATAGAACCTGGATCCAAGCGTCTCAGGATGCATTGCAGCGAAAACGTTCAGCAATGTTCAGCGTGACCAATGTTTCTATCTTGGAAAATGAAATCGCATGCTGTATGGAGTGTTTTTGATATATCTTGTCTCAGGATTTGCTTGCAGTCCTACCATATCCCACAAAATGCAGAAGTGCAGTCAATGCAGCTTTTTACCTAAAATGGTAAAAATTGGTCAAAGCCTCATGCGGTTTATTACCTGCCCCTGGAATAACATCAATGGCAATTATAAGAATAATGCTGATAATAATACAAATTTTGTATGTATGTTTTCAGCCCTACAAAACCATAACTATAGAAGTTTAAATTTATACGTAAAGCTAGATATTTGTAGAAATATCTATATTGATATATAGCTATCTATTTATATAGCTAGATATATATCTATGCAGTAACATACATTAGATAGATAGATAGATAGATAGATAGATAGATAGATAGATAGATAGACTGTATATAAGCCTGCAAGTCTTGCACTTGAAGCAGCTTTATGATGTCATTAAGGCTCGATGGTGACACGCGCACCCGGAACAAGGACCACAGGTTGTTAGCGGCCATTTTTCCATCAGTCTCCACTGGAGCTAGAAGTGAGCAGACAGATACTCCTATAGACGCGGCTGGAGCCAGATCATTTGTCTCTGTGATGGACAACGTTTGAAATTCGCCCTTAAGCGGGAGACGGCAGCCTACAACAGTCAAATATATTGCAGCTTATCACTTCTTTTGAGGGAGGTACAGTTATTCCAGATAGGGGAATGGGTAGGTTAAGATATTCCAGGGTGGGGAATGCTTATGGGCAAGGCATTATGCTTGATCGGAGGCGGATGAAGTGGCAAAAAAGGCTCGGCCTACACCATGACCATGCAACTCGTCAACCCAAAGTGAATATGAGCCACACAGGTTGGTTGAAATGGCGCAGCATGAATGATAGAACCTGGATCCAAGCGTCTCAGGATGCATTGCAGTGAAAACGTTCAACAATGTTCAGCGTGACCAATGTTTCTATCTTGGAAAATGAAATCGCATGCTGTATGGAGTGTTTTTGATATATCTTGTCTCAGGATTTGCTTGCAGTCCTACCATATCCCACAAAATGCAGAAGTGCAGTCAATGCAGCTTTTTACCTAAAATGGTAAAAATTGGTCAAAGCCTCATGCGGTTTATTACCTGCCCCTGGAATAACATCAATGGCAATTATAAGAATAATGCTGATAATAATACAAATTTTGTATGTATGTTTTCAGCCCTACAAAACCATAACTATAGAAGTTTAAATTTATACGTAAAGCTAGATATTTGTAGAAATATCTATATTGATATATAGCTATCTATTTATATAGCTAGATATATATCTATGCAGTAACATACATTAGATAGATAGATAGATAGATAGACTGTATATAAGCCTGCAAGTCTTGCACTTGAAGCAGCTTTATGATGTCATTAAGGCTCGATGGTGACACGCGCACCCGGAACAAGGATCACAGGTTGTTAGCGGCCATTTTTCCATCAGTCTCCACTGGAGCTAGAAGTGAGCAGACAGATACTCCTATAGACGCTGCTGGAGCCAGATCATTTGTCTCTGTGATGGACAACGTTTGAAATTCGCCCTTAAGCGGGATACGGCAGCCTACAACAGTCAAATTGATCGCTGCTTATCACTTCTTTTGTGGTAGGTACAGTTATTCCAGATAGGGGAATGGGTAGGTTAAGTTATTCCAGGGAGGGGAATGCTTATGGGCAAGGCATTATGCTTGATCGGAGGCGGATGAAGTGGCAAAAAAGGCTCGGCCTACACCATGACCATGCCAATTGTCAACCCAAAGTGAATATGAGCCACACAGGTTGGTTGAAATAGCGCAACATGAATGATGGAACCTGGATCCAAGCGTCCCAGGATGCATTGCAGCGAAAACGTTCAACAATGTTCAGCGTGACCAATGTTTCTATCTTGGAAAATGAAATTGCATGCTGTATGGAGTGTTTTTGATATATCTTGTCTCAGGATTTGCTTGCAGTCCTACCATATCCCACAAAATGCAGAAGTGCAGTCAATGCAGCTTTTTACCTAAAATGGTAAAAATTGGTCAAAGCCTCATGCGGTTTATTACCTGTCCCTGGAATAACATCAATGGCAATTATAAGAATAATGCTGATAATAATACAAATTTTGTATGTATGTTTTCAGCCCTACAAAACCATAACTATAGAAGTTTAAATTTATACGTAAAGCTAGATATTTGTAGAAATATCTATATTGATATATAGCTATCTATTTATATAGCTAGATATATATCTATGCAGTAACATACATTAGATAGATAGATAGATAGATAGATAGATAGATAGATAGATAGACTGTATATAAGCCTGCAAGTCTTGCACTTGAAGCAGCTTTATGATGTCATTAAGGCTCGATGGTGACACGCGCACCCGGAACAAGGACCACAGGTTGTTAGCGGCCATTTTTCCATCAGTCTCCACTGGAGCTAGAAGTGAGCAGACAGATACTCCTATAGATGCGGCTGGAGCCAGATCATTTGTCTCTGTGATGGACAACGTTTGAAATTCGCCCTTAAGCGGGAGACGGCAGCCTACAACAGTCAAATATATTGCGGCTTATCACTTCTTTTGAGGGAGGTACAGTTATTCCAGATAGGGGAATGGGTAGGTTAAGATATTCCAGGGTGGGGAATGCTTATGGGCAAGGCATTATGCTTGATCGGAGGCGGATGAAGTGGCAAAAAAGGCTCGGCCTACACCATGACCATGCAACTCGTCAACCCAAAGTGAATATGAGCCACACAGGTTGGTTGAAATGGCGCAGCATGAATGATAGAACCTGGATCCAAGCGTCTCAGGATGCATTGCAGCGAAAACGTTCAACAATGTTCAGCGTGACCAATGTTTCTATCTTGGAAAATGAAATTGCATGCTGTATGGAGTGTTTTTGATATATCTTGTCTCAGGATTTGCTTGCAGTCCTACCATATCCCACAAAATGCAGAAGTGCAGTCAATGCAGCTTTTTACCTAAAATGGTAAAAATTGGTCAAAGCCTCATGCGGTTTATTACCTGCCCCTGGAATAACATCAATGGCAATTATAAGAATAATGCTGATAATAATACAAATTTTGTATGTATGTTTTCAGCCCTACAAAACCATAACTATAGAAGTTTAAATTTATACGTAAAGCTAGATATTTGTAGAAATATCTATATTGATATATAGCTATCTATTTATATAGCTAGATATATATCTATGCAGTAACATACATTAGATAGATAGATAGATAGATAGATAGACTGTATATAAGCCTGCAAGTCTTGCACTTGAAGCAGCTTTATGATGTCATTAAGGCTCGATGGTGACACGCGCACCCGGAACAAGGATCACAGGTTGTTAGCGGCCATTTTTCCATCAGTCTCCACTGGAGCTAGAAGTGAGCAGACAGATACTCCTATAGACGCTGCTGGAGCCAGATCATTTGTCTCTGTGATGGACAACGTTTGAAATTCGCCCTTAAGCGGGATACGGCAGCCTACAACAGTCAAATTGATCGCTGCTTATCACTTCTTTTGTGGTAGGTACAGTTATTCCAGATAGGGGAATGGGTAGGTTAAGTTATTCCAGGGAGGGGAATGCTTATGGGCAAGGCATTATGCTTGATCGGAGGCGGATGAAGTGGCAAAAAAGGCTCGGCCTACACCATGACCATGCCAATTGTCAACCCAAAGTGAATATGAGCCACACAGGTTGGTTGAAATAGCGCAACATGAATGATGGAACCTGGATCCAAGCGTCCCAGGATGCATTGCAGCGAAAACGTTCAACAATGTTCAGCGTGACCAATGTTTCTATCTTGGAAAATGAAATTGCATGCTGTATGGAGTGTTTTTGATATATCTTGTCTCAGGATTTGCTTGCAGTCCTACCATATCCCACAAAATGCAGAAGTGCAGTCAATGCAGCTTTTTACCTAAAATGGTAAAAATTGGTCAAAGCCTCATGCGGTTTATTACCTGTCCCTGGAATAACATCAATGGCAATTATAAGAATAATGCTGATAATAATACAAATTTTGTATGTATGTTTTCAGCCCTACAAAACCATAACTATAGAAGTTTAAATTTATACGTAAAGCTAGATATTTGTAGAAATATCTATATTGATATATAGCTATCTATTTATATAGCTAGATATATATCTATGCAGTAACATACATTAGATAGATAGATAGATAGATAGATAGATAGACTGTATATAAGCCTGCAAGTCTTGCACTTGAAGCAGCTTTATGATGTCATTAAGGCTCGATGGTGACACGCGCACCCGGAACAAGGACCACAGGTTGTTAGCGGCCATTTTTCCATCAGTCTCCACTGGAGCTAGAAGTGAGCAGACAGATACTCCTATAGACGCGGCTGGAGCCAGATCATTTGTCTCTGTGATGGACAACGTTTGAAATTCGCCCTTAAGCGGGAGACGGCAGCCTACAACAGTCAAATATATTGCGGCTTATCACTTCTTTTGAGGGAGGTACAGTTATTCCAGATAGGGGAATGGGTAGGTTAAGATATTCCAGGGTGGGGAATGCTTATGGGCAAGGCATTATGCTTGATCGGAGGCGGATGAAGTGGCAAAAAAGGCTCGGCCTACACCATGACCATGCAACTCGTCAACCCAAAGTGAATATGAGCCACACAGGTTGGTTGAAATGGCGCAGCATGAATGATAGAACCTGGATCCAAGCGTCTCAGGATGCATTGCAGCGAAAACGTTCAACAATGTTCAGCGTGACCAATGTTTCTATCTTGGAAAATGAAATCGCATGCTGTATGGAGTGTTTTTGATATATCTTGTCTCAGGATTTGCTTGCAGTCCTACCATATCCCACAAAATGCAGAAGTGCAGTCAATGCAGCTTTTTACCTAAAATGGTAAAAATTGGTCAAAGCCTCATGCGGTTTATTACCTGCCCCTGGAATAACATCAATGGCAATTATAAGAATAATGCTGATAATAATACAAATTTTGTATGTATGTTTTCAGCCCTACAAAACCATAACTATAGAAGTTTAAATTTATACGTAAAGCTAGATATTTGTAGAAATATCTATATTGATATATAGCTATCTATTTATATAGCTAGATATATATCTATGCAGCAACATACATTAGATAGATAGATAGATAGATAGATAGATAGATAGATAGATAGATAGATAGACTGTATATAAGCCTGGAAGTCTTGCACTTGAAGCAGCTTTATGATGTCATTAAGGCTCGATGGTGACACGCGCACCCGGAACAAGGATCACAGGTTGTTAGCGGCCATTTTTCCATCAGTCTCCACTGGAGCTAGAAGTGAGCAGACAGATACTCCTATAGACGCTGCTGGAGCCAGATCATTTGTCTCTGTGATGGACAACGTTTGAAATTCGCCCTTAAGCGGGATACGGCAGCCTACAACAGTCAAATTGATCGCTGCTTATCACTTCTTTTGTGGTAGGTACAGTTATTCCAGATAGGGGAATGGGTAGGTTAAGTTATTCCAGGGAGGGGAATGCTTATGGGCAAGGCATTATGCTTGATCGGAGGCGGATGAAGTGGCAAAAAAGGCTCGGCCTACACCATGACCATGCCAATCGTCAACCCAAAGTGAATATGAGCCACACAGGTTGGTTGAAATAGCGCAACATGAATGATGGAACCTGGATCCAAGCGTCCCAGGATGCATTGCAGCGAAAACGTTCAACAATGTTCAGCGTGACCAATGTTTCTATCTTGGAAAATGAAATTGCATGCTGTATGGAGTGTTTTTGACATATCTTGTCTCAGGATTTGCTTGCAGTCCTACCATATCCCACAAAATGCAGAAGTGCAGTCAATGCAGCTTTTTACCTAAAATGGTAAAAATTGGTCAAAGACTCATGCGGTTTATTACCTGCCCCTGGAATAACATCAATGGCAATTATAAGAATAATGCTGATAATAATACAAATTTTGTATGTATGTTTTGAGCCCTACAAAACCATAACTATAGAAGTTTAAATTTATACGTAAAGCTAGATATTTGTAGAAATATCTATATTGATATATAGCTATCTATTTATATAGCTAGATATATATCTATGCAGTAACATACATTA
Source organism: Eleutherodactylus coqui (assembly GCF_035609145.1). Lineage (NCBI taxonomy): Eukaryota > Metazoa > Chordata > Amphibia > Anura > Eleutherodactylidae > Eleutherodactylus > Eleutherodactylus coqui. Next base: position 420,527 of record NW_027101823.1, read on the forward strand.
GATAGATAGATAGATAGATAGATAGATAGATAGATAGATAGACTGTATATAAGCCTGCAAGTCTTGCACTTGAAGCAGCTTTATGATGTCATTAAGGCTCAATGGTGACACGCGCACCCGGAACAAGGACCACAGGTTGTTAGCGGCCATTTTTCCATCAGTCTCCACTGGAGCTAGAAGTGAGCAGACAGATACTCCTATAGACGCGGCTGGAGCCAGATCATTTGTCTCTGTGATGGACAACGTTTGAAATTCGCCCTTAAGCGGGAGACGGCAGCCTACAACAGTCAAATATATTGCGGCTTATCACTTCTTTTGAGGGAGGTACAGTTATTCCAGATAGGGGAATGGGTAGGTTAAGATATTCCAGGGTGGGGAATGCTTATGGGCAAGGCATTATGCTTGATCGGAGGCGGATGAAGTGGCAAAAAAGGCTCGGCCTACACCATGACCATGCAACTCGTCAACCCAAAGTGAATATGAGCCACACAGGTTGGTTGAAATGGCGCAGCATGAATGATAGAACCTGGATCCAAGCGTCTCAGGATGCATTGCAGTGAAAACGTTCAACAATGTTCAGCGTGACCAATGTTTCTATCTTGGAAAATGAAATCGCATGCTGTATGGAGTGTTTTTGATATATCTTGTCTCAGGATTTGCTTGCAGTCCTACCATATCCCACAAAATGCAGAAGTGCAGTCAATGCAGCTTTTTACCTAAAATGGTAAAAATTGGTCAAAGCCTCATGCGGTTTATTACCTGCCCCTGGAATAACATCAATGGCAATTATAAGAATAATGCTGATAATAATACAAATTTTGTATGTATGTTTTCAGCCCTACAAAACCATAACTATAGAAGTTTAAATTTATACGTAAAGCTAGATATTTGTAGAAATATCTATATTGATATATAGCTATCTATTTATATAGCTAGATATATATCTATGCAGTAACATACATTAGATAGATAGATAGATAGATAGACTGTATATAAGCCTGCAAGTCTTGCACTTGAAGCAGCTTTATGATGTCATTAAGGCTCGATGGTGACACGCGCACCCGGAACAAGGATCACAGGTTGTTAGCGGCCATTTTTCCATCAGTCTCCACTGGAGCTAGAAGTGAGCAGACAGATACTCCTATAGACGCTGCTGGAGCCAGATCATTTGTCTCTGTGATGGACAACGTTTGAAATTCGCCCTTAAGCGGGATACGGCAGCCTACAACAGTCAAATTGATCGCTGCTTATCACTTCTTTTGTGGTAGGTACAGTTATTCCAGATAGGGGAATGGGTAGGTTAAGTTATTCCAGGGAGGGGAATGCTTATGGGCAAGGCATTATGCTTGATCGGAGGCGGATGAAGTGGCAAAAAAGGCTCGGCCTACACCATGACCATGCCAATCGTCAACCCAAAGTGAATATGAGCCACACAGGTTGGTTGAAATAGCGCAACATGAATGATGGAACCTGGATCCAAGCGTCCCAGGATGCATTGCAGCGAAAACGTTCAACAATGTTCAGCGTGACCAATGTTTCTATCTTGGAAAATGAAATTGCATGCTGTATGGAGTGTTTTTGACATATCTTGTCTCAGGATTTGCTTGCAGTCCTACCATATCCCACAAAATGCAGAAGTGCAGTCAATGCAGCTTTTTACCTAAAATGGTAAAAATTGGTCAAAGACTCATGCGGTTTATTACCTGCCCCTGGAATAACATCAATGGCAATTATAAGAATAATGCTGATAATAATACAAATTTTGTATGTATGTTTTGAGCCCTACAAAACCATAACTATAGAAGTTTAAATTTATACGTAAAGCTAGATATTTGTAGAAATATCTATATTGATATATAGCTATCTATTTATATAGCTAGATATATATCTATGCAGTAACATACATTAGATAGATAGATAGATAGATAGATAGATAGATAGATAGATAGATAGACTGTATATAAGCCTGCAAGTCTTGCACTTGAAGCAGCTTTATGATGTCATTAAGGCTCGATGGTGACACGCGCACCCGGAACAAGGACCACAGGTTGTTAGCGGCCATTTTTCCATCAGTCTCCACTGGAGCTAGAAGTGAGCAGACAGATACTCCTATAGACGCGGCTGGAGCCAGATCATTTGTCTCTGTGATGGACAACGTTTGAAATTCGCCCTTAAGCGGGAGACGGCAGCCTACAACAGTCAAATATATTGCGGCTTATCACTTCTTTTGAGGGAGGTACAGTTATTCCAGATAGGGGAATGGGTAGGTTAAGATATTCCAGGGTGGGGAATGCTTATGGGCAAGGCATTATGCTTGATCGGAGGCGGATGAAGTGGCAAAAAAGGCTCGGCCTACACCATGACCATGCAACTCGTCAACCCAAAGTGAATATGAGCCACACAGGTTGGTTGAAATGGCGCAGCATGAATGATAGAACCTGGATCCAAGCGTCTCAGGATGCATTGCAGCGAAAACGTTCAACAATGTTCAGCGTGACCAATGTTTCTATCTTGGAAAATGAAATCGCATGCTGTATGGAGTGTTTTTGATATATCTTGTCTCAGGATTTGCTTGCAGTCCTACCATATCCCACAAAATGCAGAAGTGCAGTCAATGCAGCTTTTTACCTAAAATGGTAAAAATTGGTCAAAGCCTCATGCGGTTTATTACCTGCCCCTGGAATAACATCAATGGCAATTATAAGAATAATGCTGATAATAATACAAATTTTGTATGTATGTTTTCAGCCCTACAAAACCATAACTATAGAAGTTTAAATTTATACGTAAAGCTAGATATTTGTAGAAATATCTATATTGATATATAGCTATCTATTTATATAGCTAGATATATATCTATGCAGTAACATACATTAGATAGATAGATAGATAGATAGATAGATAGATAGACTGTATATAAGCCTGCAAGTCTTGCACTTGAAGCAGCTTTATGATGTCATTAAGGCTCGATGGTGACACGCGCACCCGGAACAAGGACCACAGGTTGTTAGCGGCCATTTTTCCATCAGTCTCCACTGGAGCTAGAAGTGAGCAGACAGATACTCCTATAGACGCGGCTGGAGCCAGATCATTTGTCTCTGTGATGGACAACGTTTGAAATTCGCCCTTAAGCGGGAGACGGCAGCCTACAACAGTCAAATATATTGCGGCTTATCACTTCTTTTGAGGGAGGTACAGTTATTCCAGATAGGGGAATGGGTAGGTTAAGATATTCCAGGGTGGGGAATGCTTATGGGCAAGGCATTATGCTTGATCGGAGGCGGATGAAGTGGCAAAAAAGGCTCGGCCTACACCATGACCATGCAACTCGTCAACCCAAAGTGAATATGAGCCACACAGGTTGGTTGAAATGGCGCAGCATGAATGATAGAACCTGGATCCAAGCGTCTCAGGATGCATTGCAGTGAAAACGTTCAACAATGTTCAGCGTGACCAATGTTTCTATCTTGGAAAATGAAATCGCATGCTGTATGGAGTGTTTTTGATATATCTTGTCTCAGGATTTGCTTGCAGTCCTACCATATCCCACAAAATGCAGAAGTGCAGTCAATGCAGCTTTTTACCTAAAATGGTAAAAATTGGTCAAAGCCTCATGCGGTTTATTACCTGCCCCTGGAATAACATCAATGGCAATTATAAGAATAATGCTGATAATAATACAAATTTTGTATGTATGTTTTCAGCCCTACAAAACCATAACTATAGAAGTTTAAATTTATACGTAAAGCTAGATATTTGTAGAAATATCTATATTGATATATAGCTATCTATTTATATAGCTAGATATATATCTATGCAGTAACATACATTAGATAGATAGATAGATAGATAGACTGTATATAAGCCTGCAAGTCTTGCACTTGAAGCAGCTTTATGATGTCATTAAGGCTCGATGGTGACACGCGCACCCGGAACAAGGACCACAGGTTGTTAGCGGCCATTTTTCCATCAGTCTCCACTGGAGCTAGAAGTGAGCAGACAGATACTCCTATAGACGCGGCTGGAGCCAGATCATTTGTCTCTGTGATGGACAACGTTTGAAATTCGCCCTTAAGCGGGAGACGGCAGCCTACAACAGTCAAATATATTGCGGCTTATCACTTCTTTTGAGGGAGGTACAGTTATTCCAGATAGGGGAATGGGTAGGTTAAGATATTCCAGGGTGGGGAATGCTTATGGGCAAGGCATTATGCTTGATCGGAGGCGGATGAAGTGGCAAAAAAGGCTCGGCCTACACCATGACCATGCAACTCGTCAACCCAAAGTGAATATGAGCCACACAGGTTGGTTGAAATGGCGCAGCATGAATGATAGAACCTGGATCCAAGCGTCTCAGGATGCATTGCAGCGAAAACGTTCAACAATGTTCAGCGTGACCAATGTTTCTATCTTGGAAAATGAAATCGCATGCTGTATGGAGTGTTTTTGATATATCTTGTCTCAGGATTTGCTTGCAGTCCTACCATATCCCACAAAATGCAGAAGTGCAGTCAATGCAGCTTTTTACCTAAAATGGTAAAAATTGGTCAAAGCCTCATGCGGTTTATTACCTGCCCCTGGAATAACATCAATGGCAATTATAAGAATAATGCTGATAATAATACAAATTTTGTATGTATGTTTTCAGCCCTACAAAACCATAACTATAGAAGTTTAAATTTATACGTAAAGCTAGATATTTGTAGAAATATCTATATTGATATATAGCTATCTATTTATATAGCTAGATATATATCTATGCAGTAACATACATTAGATAGATAGATAGATAGATAGATAGATAGACTGTATATAAGCCTGCAAGTCTTGCACTTGAAGCAGCTTTATGATGTCATTAAGGCTCGATGGTGACACGCGCACCCGGAACAAGGACCACAGGTTGTTAGCGGCCATTTTTCCATCAGTCTCCACTGGAGCTAGAAGTGAGCAGACAGATACTCCTATAGACGCGGCTGGAGCCAGATCATTTGTCTCTGTGATGGACAACGTTTGAAATTCGCCCTTAAGCGGGAGACGGCAGCCTACAACAGTCAAATATATTGCGGCTTATCACTTCTTTTGAGGGAGGTACAGTTATTCCAGATAGGGGAATGGGTAGGTTAAGATATTCCAGGGTGGGGAATGCTTATGGGCAAGGCATTATGCTTGATCGGAGGCGGATGAAGTGGCAAAAAAGGCTCGGCCTACACCATGACCATGCAACTCGTCAACCCAAAGTGAATATGAGCCACACAGGTTGGTTGAAATGGCGCAGCATGAATGATAGAACCTGGATCCAAGCGTCTCAGGATGCATTGCAGTGAAAACGTTCAACAATGTTCAGCGTGACCAATGTTTCTATCTTGGAAAATGAAATCGCATGCTGTATGGAGTGTTTTTGATATATCTTGTCTCAGGATTTGCTTGCAGTCCTACCATATCCCACAAAATGCAGAAGTGCAGTCAATGCAGCTTTTTACCTAAAATGGTAAAAATTGGTCAAAGCCTCATGCGGTTTATTACCTGCCCCTGGAATAACATCAATGGCAATTATAAGAATAATGCTGATAATAATACAAATTTTGTATGTATGTTTTCAGCCCTACAAAACCATAACTATAGAAGTTTAAATTTATACGTAAAGCTAGATATTTGTAGAAATATCTATATTGATATATAGCTATCTATTTATATAGCTAGATATATATCTATGCAGTAACATACATTAGATAGATAGATAGATAGATAGACTGTATATAAGCCTGCAAGTCTTGCACTTGAAGCAGCTTTATGATGTCATTAAGGCTCGATGGTGACACGCGCACCCGGAACAAGGATCACAGGTTGTTAGCGGCCATTTTTCCATCAGTCTCCACTGGAGCTAGAAGTGAGCAGACAGATACTCCTATAGACGCTGCTGGAGCCAGATCATTTGTCTCTGTGATGGACAACGTTTGAAATTCGCCCTTAAGCGGGAGACGGCAGCCTACAACAGTCAAATATATTGCGGCTTATCACTTCTTTTGAGGGAGGTACAGTTATTCCAGATAGGGGAATGGGTAGGTTAAGATATTCCAGGGTGGGGAATGCTTATGGGCAAGGCATTATGCTTGATCGGAGGCGGATGAAGTGGCAAAAAAGGCTCGGCCTACACCATGACCATGCAACTCGTCAACCCAAAGTGAATATGAGCCACACAGGTTGGTTGAAATGGCGCAGCATGAATGATAGAACCTGGATCCAAGCGTCTCAGGATGCATTGCAGCGAAAACGTTCAACAATGTTCAGCGTGACCAATGTTTCTATCTTGGAAAATGAAATCGCATGCTGTATGGAGTGTTTTTGATATATCTTGTCTCAGGATTTGCTTGCAGTCCTACCATATCCCACAAAATGCAGAAGTGCAGTCAATGCAGCTTTTTACCTAAAATGGTAAAAATTGGTCAAAGCCTCATGCGGTTTATTACCTGCCCCTGGAATAACATCAATGGCAATTATAAGAATAATGCTGATAATAATACAAATTTTGTATGTATGTTTTCAGCCCTACAAAACCATAACTATAGAAGTTTAAATTTATACGTAAAGCTAGATATTTGTAGAAATATCTATATTGATATATAGCTATCTATTTATATAGCTAGATATATATCTATGCAGTAACATACATTAGATAGATAGATAGATAGATAGACTGTATATAAGCCTGCAAGTCTTGCACTTGAAGCAGCTTTATGATGTCATTAAGGCTCGATGGTGACACGCGCACCCGGAACAAGGATCACAGGTTGTTAGCGGCCATTTTTCCATCAGTCTCCACTGGAGCTAGAAGTGAGCAGACAGATACTCCTATAGACGCTGCTGGAGCCAGATCATTTGTCTCTGTGATGGACAACGTTTGAAATTCGCCCTTAAGCGGGATACGGCAGCCTACAACAGTCAAATTGATCGCTGCTTATCACTTCTTTTGTGGTAGGTACAGTTATTCCAGATAGGGGAATGGGTAGGTTAAGTTATTCCAGGGAGGGGAATGCTTATGGGCAAGGCATTATGCTTGATCGGAGGCGGATGAAGTGGCAAAAAAGGCTCGGCCTACACCATGACCATGCCAATCGTCAACCCAAAGTGAATATGAGCCACACAGGTTGGTTGAAATAGCGCAACATGAATGATGGAACCTGGATCCAAGCGTCCCAGGATGCATTGCAGCGAAAACGTTCAACAATGTTCAGCGTGACCAATGTTTCTATCTTGGAAAATGAAATTGCATGCTGTATGGAGTGTTTTTGACATATCTTGTCTCAGGATTTGCTTGCAGTCCTACCATATCCCACAAAATGCAGAAGTGCAGTCAATGCAGCTTTTTACCTAAAATGGTAAAAATTGGTCAAAGACTCATGCGGTTTATTACCTGCCCCTGGAATAACATCAATGGCAATTATAAGAATAATGCTGATAATAATACAAATTTTGTATGTATGTTTTGAGCCCTACAAAACCATAACTATAGAAGTTTAAATTTATACGTAAAGCTAGATATTTGTAGAAATATCTATATTGATATATAGCTATCTATTTATATAGCTAGATATATATCTATGCAGTAACATACATTAGATAGATAGATAGATAGATAGACTGTATATAAGTCTGCAAGTCTTGCACTTGAAGCAGCTTTATGATGTCATTAAGGCTCGATGGTGACACGCGCACCCGGAACAAGGATCACAGGTTGTTAGCGGCCATTTTTCCATCAGTCTCCACTGGAGCTAGAAGTGAGCAGACAGATACTCCTATAGACGCTGCTGGAGCCAGATCATTTGTCTCTGTGATGGACAACGTTTGAAATTCGCCCTTAAGCGGGATACGGCAGCCTACAACAGTCAAATTGATCGCTGCTTATCACTTCTTTTGTGGTAGGTACAGTTATTCCAGATAGGGGAATGGGTAGGTTAAGTTATTCCAGGGAGGGGAATGCTTATGGGCAAGGCATTATGCTTGATCGGAGGCGGATGAAGTGGCAAAAAAGGCTCGGCCTACACCATGACCATGCCAATTGTCAACCCAAAGTGAATATGAGCCACACAGGTTGGTTGAAATAGCGCAACATGAATGATGGAACCTGGATCCAAGCGTCCCAGGATGCATTGCAGCGAAAACGTTCAACAATGTTCAGCGTGACCAATGTTTCTATCTTGGAAAATGAAATTGCATGCTGTATGGAGTGTTTTTGATATATCTTGTCTCAGGATTTGCTTGCAGTCCTACCATATCCCACAAAATGCAGAAGTGCAGTCAATGCAGCTTTTTACCTAAAATGGTAAAAATTGGTCAAAGCCTCATGCGGTTTATTACCTGTCCCTGGAATAACATCAATGGCAATTATAAGAATAATGCTGATAATAATACAAATTTTGTATGTATGTTTTCAGCCCTACAAAACCATAACTATAGAAGTTTAAATTTATACGTAAAGCTAGATATTTGTAGAAATATCTATATTGATATATAGCTATCTATTTATATAGCTAGATATATATCTATGCAGTAACATACATTAGATAGATAGATAGATAGATAGACTGTATATAAGCCTGCAAGTCTTGCACTTGAAGCAGCTTTATGATGTCATTAAGGCTCGATGGTGACACGCGCACCCGGAACAAGGACCACAGGTTGTTAGCGGCCATTTTTCCATCAGTCTCCACTGGAGCTAGAAGTGAGCAGACAGATACTCCTATAGACGCGGCTGGAGCCAGATCATTTGTCTCTGTGATGGACAACGTTTGAAATTCGCCCTTAAGCGGGAGACGGCAGCCTACAACAGTCAAATATATTGCGGCTTATCACTTCTTTTGAGGGAGGTACAGTTATTCCAGATAGGGGAATGGGTAGGTTAAGATATTCCAGGGTGGGGAATGCTTATGGGCAAGGCATTATGCTTGATCGGAGGCGGATGAAGTGGCAAAAAAGGCTCGGCCTACACCATGACCATGCAACTCGTCAACCCAAAGTGAATATGAGCCACACAGGTTGGTTGAAATGGCGCAGCATGAATGATAGAACCTGGATCCAAGCGTCTCAGGATGCATTGCAGCGAAAACGTTCAACAATGTTCAGCGTGACCAATGTTTCTATCTTGGAAAATGAAATCGCATGCTGTATGGAGTGTTTTTGATATATCTTGTCTCAGGATTTGCTTGCAGTCCTACCATATCCCACAAAATGCAGAAGTGCAGTCAATGCAGCTTTTTACCTAAAATGGTAAAAATTGGTCAAAGCCTCATGCGGTTTATTACCTGCCCCTGGAATAACATCAATGGCAATTATAAGAATAATGCTGATAATAATACAAATTTTGTATGTATGTTTTCAGCCCTACAAAACCATAACTATAGAAGTTTAAATTTATACGTAAAGCTAGATATTTGTAGAAATATCTATATTGATATATAGCTATCTATTTATATAGCTAGATATATATCTATGCAGTAACATACATTAGATAGATAGATAGATAGATAGATAGATAGATAGATAGATAGATAGACTGTATATAAGCCTGCAAGTCTTGCACTTGAAGCAGCTTTATGATGTCATTAAGGCTCGATGGTGACACGCGCACCCGGAACAAGGATCACAGGTTGTTAGCGGCCATTTTTCCATCAGTCTCCACTGGAGCTAGAAGTGAGCAGACAGATACTCCTATAGACGCTGCTGGAGCCAGATCATTTGTCTCTGTGATGGACAACGTTTGAAATTCGCCCTTAAGCGGGAGACGGCAGCCTACAACAGTCAAATTGATCGCTGCTTATCACTTCTTTTGTGGTAGGTACAGTTATTCCAGATAGGGGAATGGGTAGGTTAAGTTATTCCAGGGAGGGGAATGCTTATGGGCAAGGCATTATGCTTGATCGGAGGCGGATGAAGTGGCAAAAAAGGCTCGGCCTACACCATGACCATGCCAATCGTCAACCCAAAGTGAATATGAGCCACACAGGTTGGTTGAAATAGCGCAACATGAATGATGGAACCTGGATCCAAGCGTCCCAGGATGCATTGCAGCGAAAACGTTCAACAATGTTCAGCGTGACCAATGTTTCTATCTTGGAAAATGAAATTGCATGCTGTATGGAGTGTTTTTGATATATCTTGTCTCAGGATTTGCTTGCAGTCCTACCATATCCCACAAAATGCAGAAGTGCAGTCAATGCAGCTTTTTACCTAAAATGGTAAAAATTGGTCAAAGCCTCATGCGGTTTATTACCTGTCCCTGGAATAACATCAATGGCAATTATAAGAATAATGCTGATAATAATACAAATTTTGTATGTATGTTTTCAGCCCTACAAAACCATAACTATAGAAGTTTAAATTTATACGTAAAGCTAGATATTTGTAGAAATATCTATATTGATATATAGCTATCTATTTATATAGCTAGATATATATCTATGCAGTAACATACATTAGATAGATAGATAGATAGATAGATAGATAGATAGATAGATAGATAGATAGATAGATAGACTGTATATAAGCCTGCAAGTCTTGCACTTGAAGCAGCTTTATGATGTCATTAAGGCTCGATGGTGACACGCGCACCCGGAACAAGGACCACAGGTTGTTAGCGGCCATTTTTCCATCAGTCTCCACTGGAGCTAGAAGTGAGCAGACAGATACTCCTATAGACGCGGCTGGAGCCAGATCATTTGTCTCTGTGATGGACAACGTTTGAAATTCGCCCTTAAGCGGGAGACGGCAGCCTACAACAGTCAAATATATTGCGGCTTATCACTTCTTTTGAGGGAGGTACAGTTATTCCAGATAGGGGAATGGGTAGGTTAAGATATTCCAGGGTGGGGAATGCTTATGGGCAAGGCATTATGCTTGATCGGAGGCGGATGAAGTGGCAAAAAAGGCTCGGCCTACACCATGACCATGCAACTCGTCAACCCAAAGTGAATATGAGCCACACAGGTTGGTTGAAATGGCGCAGCATGAATGATAGAACCTGGATCCAAGCGTCTCAGGATGCATTGCAGCGAAAACGTTCAACAATGTTCAGCGTGACCAATGTTTCTATCTTGGAAAATGAAATCGCATGCTGTATGGAGTGTTTTTGATATATCTTGTCTCAGGATTTGCTTGCAGTCCTACCATATCCCACAAAATGCAGAAGTGCAGTCAATGCAGCTTTTTACCTAAAATGGTAAAAATTGGTCAAAGACTCATGCGGTTTATTACCTGCCCCTGGAATAACATCAATGGCAATTATAAGAATAATGCTGATAATAATACAAATTTTGTATGTATGTTTTCAGCCCTACAAAACCATAACTATACAAGTTTAAATTTATACGTAAAGCTAGATATTTGTAGAAATATCTATATTGATATATAACTATCTATTTATATAGCTAGATATATATCTATGCAGTAACATACATTAGATAGATAGATAGATAGATAGATAGATAGATAGATAGATAGATAGATAGACTGTATATAAGCCTGCAAGTCTTGCACTTGAAGCAGCTTTATGATGTCATTAAGGCTCGATGGTGACACGCGCACCCGGAACAAGGACCACAGGTTGTTAGCGGCCATTTTTCCATCAGTCTCCACTGGAGCTAGAAGTGAGCAGACAGATACTCCTATAGACGCGGCTGGAGCCAGATCATTTGTCTCTGTGATGGACAACGTTTGAAATTCGCCCTTAAGCGGGAGACGGCAGCCTACAACAGTCAAATATATTGCGGCTTATCACTTCTTTTGAGGGAGGTACAGTTATTCCAGATAGGGGAATGGGTAGGTTAAGATATTCCAGGGTGGGGAATGCTTATGGGCAAGGCATTATGCTTGATCGGAGGCGGATGAAGTGGCAAAAAAGGCTCGGCCTACACCATGACCATGCAACTCGTCAACCCAAAGTGAATATGAGCCACACAGGTTGGTTGAAATGGCGCAGCATGAATGATAGAACCTGGATCCAAGCGTCTCAGGATGCATTGCAGCGAAAACGTTCAACAATGTTCAGCGTGACCAATGTTTCTATCTTGGAAAATGAAATCGCATGCTGTATGGAGTGTTTTTGATATATCTTGTCTCAGGATTTGCTTGCAGTCCTACCATATCCCACAAAATGCAGAAGTGCAGTCAATGCAGCTTTTTACCTAAAATGGTAAAAATTGGTCAAAGACTCATGCGGTTTATTACCTGCCCCTGGAATAACATCAATGGCAATTATAAGAATAATGCTGATAATAATACAAATTTTGTATGTATGTTTTCAGCCCTACAAAACCATAACTATACAAGTTTAATTTTATACGTAAAGCTAGATATTTGTAGAAATATCTATATTGATATATAACTATCTATTTATATAGCTAGATATATATCTATGCAGTAACATACATTAGATAGATAGATAGATAGATAGATAGATAGATAGATAGATAGATAGATAGATAGACTGTATATAAGCCTGCAAGTCTTGCACTTGAAGCAGCTTTATGATGTCATTAAGGCTCGATGGTGACACGCGCACCCGGAACAAGGACCACAGGTTGTTAGCGGCCATTTTTCCATCAGTCTCCACTGGAGCTAGAAGTGAGCAGACAGATACTCCTATAGACGCGGCTGGAGCCAGATCATTTGTCTCTGTGATGGACAACGTTTGAAATTCGCCCTTAAGCGGGAGACGGCAGCCTACAACAGTCAAATATATTGCGGCTTATCACTTCTTTTGAGGGAGGTACAGTTATTCCAGATAGGGGAATGGGTAGGTTAAGATATTCCAGGGTGGGGAATGCTTATGGGCAAGGCATTATGCTTGATCGGAGGCGGATGAAGTGGCAAAAAAGGCTCGGCCTACACCATGACCATGCAACTCGTCAACCCAAAGTGAATATGAGCCACACAGGTTGGTTGAAATGGCGCAGCATGAATGATAGAACCTGGATCCAAGCGTCTCAGGATGCATTGCAGCGAAAACGTTCAACAATGTTCAGCGTGACCAATGTTTCTATCTTGGAAAATGAAATCGCATGCTGTATGGAGTGTTTTTGATATATCTTGTCTCAGGATTTGCTTGCAGTCCTACCATATCCCACAAAATGCAGAAGTGCAGTCAATGCAGCTTTTTACCTAAAATGGTAAAAATTGGTCAAAGCCTCATGCGGTTTATTACCTGCCCCTGGAATAACATCAATGGCAATTATAAGAATAATGCTGATAATAATACAAATTTTGTATGTATGTTTTCAGCCCTACAAAACCATAACTATAGAAGTTTAAATTTATACGTAAAGCTAGATATTTGTAGAAATATCTATATTGATATATAGCTATCTATTTATATAGCTAGATATATATCTATGCAGTAACATACATTAGATAGATAGATAGATAGATAGATAGACTGTATATAAGCCTGCAAGTCTTGCACTTGAAGCAGCTTTATGATGTCATTAAGGCTCGATGGTGACACGCGCACCCGGAACAAGGACCACAGGTTGTTAGCGGCCATTTTTCCATCAGTCTCCACTGGAGCTAGAAGTGAGCAGACAGATACTCCTATAGACGCGGCTGGAGCCAGATCATTTGTCTCTGTGATGGACAACGTTTGAAATTCGCCCTTAAGCGGGAGACGGCAGCCTACAACAGTCAAATATATTGCGGCTTATCACTTCTTTTGAGGGAGGTACAGTTATTCCAGATAGGGGAATGGGTAGGTTAAGATATTCCAGGGTGGGGAATGCTTATGGGCAAGGCATTATGCTTGATCGGAGGCGGATGAAGTGGCAAAAAAGGCTCGGCCTACACCATGACCATGCAACTCGTCAACCCAAAGTGAATATGAGCCACACAGGTTGGTTGAAATGGCGCAGCATGAATGATAGAACCTGGATCCAAGCGTCTCAGGATGCATTGCAGCGAAAACGTTCAACAATGTTCAGCGTGACCAATGTTTCTATCTTGGAAAATGAAATCGCATGCTGTATGGAGTGTTTTTGATATATCTTGTCTCAGGATTTGCTTGCAGTCCTACCATATCCCACAAAATGCAGAAGTGCAGTCAATGCAGCTTTTTACCTAAAATGGTAAAAATTGGTCAAAGACTCATGCGGTTTATTACCTGCCCCTGGAATAACATCAATGGCAATTATAAGAATAATGCTGATAATAATACAAATTTTGTATGTATGTTTTCAGCCCTACAAAACCATAACTATACAAGTTTAAATTTATACGTAAAGCTAGATATTTGTAGAAATATCTATATTGATATATAACTATCTATTTATATAGCTAGATATATATCTATGCAGTAACATACATTAGATAGATAGATAGATAGATAGATAGATAGATAGACTGTATATAAGCCTGCAAGTCTTGCACTTGAAGCAGCTTTATGATGTCATTAAGGCTCGATGGTGACACGCGCACCCGGAACAAGGACCACAGGTTGTTAGCGGCCATTTTTCCATCAGTCTCCACTGGAGCTAGAAGTGAGCAGACAGATACTCCTATAGACGCGGCTGGAGCCAGATCATTTGTCTCTGTGATGGACAACGTTTGAAATTCGCCCTTAAGCGGGAGACGGCAGCCTACAACAGTCAAATATATTGCGGCTTATCACTTCTTTTGAGGGAGGTACAGTTATTCCAGATAGGGGAATGGGTAGGTTAAGATATTCCAGGGTGGGGAATGCTTATGGGCAAGGCATTATGCTTGATCGGAGGCGGATGAAGTGGCAAAAAAGGCTCGGCCTACACCATGACCATGCAACTCGTCAACCCAAAGTGAATATGAGCCACACAGGTTGGTTGAAATGGCGCCGCATGAATGATAGAACCTGGATCCAAGCGTCTCAGGATGCATTGCAGCGAAAACGTTCAACAATGTTCAGCGTGACCAATGTTTCTATCTTGGAAAATGAAATCGCATGCTGTATGGAGTGTTTTTGATATATCTTGTCTCAGGATTTGCTTGCAGTCCTACCATATCCCACAAAATGCAGAAGTGCAGTCAATGCAGCTTTTTACCTAAAATGGTAAAAATTGGTCAAAGACTCATGCGGTTTATTACCTGCCCCTGGAATAACATCAATGGCAATTATAAGAATAATGCTGATAATAATACAAATTTTGTATGTATGTTTTCAGCCCTACAAAACCATAACTATACAAGTTTAAATTTATACGTAAAGCTAGATATTTGTAGAAATATCTATATTGATATATAACTATCTATTTATATAGCTAGATATATATCTATGCAGTAACATACATTAGATAGATAGATAGATAGATAGATAGATAGATAGATAGATAGATAGACTGTATATAAGCCTGCAAGTCTTGCACTTGAAGCAGCTTTATGATGTCATTAAGGCTCGATGGTGACACGCGCACCCGGAACAAGGACCACAGGTTGTTAGCGGCCATTTTTCCATCAGTCTCCACTGGAGCTAGAAGTGAGCAGACAGATACTCCTATAGACGCGGCTGGAGCCAGATCATTTGTCTCTGTGATGGACAACGTTTGAAATTCGCCCTTAAGCGGGAGACGGCAGCCTACAACAGTCAAATATATTGCGGCTTATCACTTCTTTTGAGGGAGGTACAGTTATTCCAGATAGGGGAATGGGTAGGTTAAGATATTCCAGGGTGGGGAATGCTTATGGGCAAGGCATTATGCTTGATCGGAGGCGGATGAAGTGGCAAAAAAGGCTCGGCCTACACCATGACCATGCAACTCGTCAACCCAAAGTGAATATGAGCCACACAGGTTGGTTGAAATGGCGCAGCATGAATGATAGAACCTGGATCCAAGCGTCTCAGGATGCATTGCAGCGAAAACGTTCAACAATGTTCAGCGTGACCAATGTTTCTATCTTGGAAAATGAAATCGCATGCTGTATGGAGTGTTTTTGATATATCTTGTCTCAGGATTTGCTTGCAGTCCTACCATATCCCACAAAATGCAGAAGTGCAGTCAATGCAGCTTTTTACCTAAAATGGTAAAAATTGGTCAAAGCCTCATGCGGTTTATTACCTGCCCCTGGAATAACATCAATGGCAATTATAAGAATAATGCTGATAATAATACAAATTTTGTATGTATGTTTTCAGCCCTACAAAACCATAACTATAGAAGTTTAAATTTATACGTAAAGCTAGATATTTGTAGAAATATCTATATTGATATATAGCTATCTATTTATATAGCTAGATATATATCTATGCAGTAACATACATTAGATAGATAGATAGATAGATAGATAGATAGATAGATAGATAGATAGATAGACTGTATATAAGCCTGCAAGTCTTGCACTTGAAGCAGCTTTATGATGTCATTAAGGCTCGATGGTGACACGCGCACCCGGAACAAGGACCACAGGTTGTTAGCGGCCATTTTTCCATCAGTCTCCACTGGAGCTAGAAGTGAGCAGACAGATACTCCTATAGACGCGGCTGGAGCCAGATCATTTGTCTCTGTGATGGACAACGTTTGAAATTCGCCCTTAAGCGGGAGACGGCAGCCTACAACAGTCAAATATATTGCGGCTTATCACTTCTTTTGAGGGAGGTACAGTTATTCCAGATAGGGGAATGGGTAGGTTAAGATATTCCAGGGTGGGGAATGCTTATGGGCAAGGCATTATGCTTGATCGGAGGCGGATGAAGTGGCAAAAAAGGCTCGGCCTACACCATGACCATGCAACTCGTCAACCCAAAGTGAATATGAGCCACACAGGTTGGTTGAAATGGCGCAGCATGAATGATAGAACCTGCATCCAAGCGTCTCAGGATGCATTGCAGCGAAAACGTTCAACAATGTTCAGCGTGACCAATGTTTCTATCTTGGAAAATGAAATCGCATGCTGTATGGAGTGTTTTTGATATATCTTGTCTCAGGATTTGCTTGCAGTCCTACCATATCCCACAAAATGCAGAAGTGCAGTCAATGCAGCTTTTTACCTAAAATGGTAAAAATTGGTCAAAGACTCATGCGGTTTATTACCTGCCCCTGGAATAACATCAATGGCAATTATAAGAATAATGCTGATAATAATACAAATTTTGTATGTATGTTTTCAGCCCTACAAAACCATAACTATACAAGTTTAAATTTATATGTAAAGCTAGATATTTGTAGAAATATCTATATTGATATATAACTATCTATTTATATAGCTAGATATATATCTATGCAGTAACATACATTAGATAGATAGATAGATAGATAGATAGATAGATAGATAGATAGATAGACTGTATATAAGCCTGCAAGTCTTGCACTTGAAGCAGCTTTATGATGTCATTAAGGCTCGATGGTGACACGCGCACCCGGAACAAGGACCACAGGTTGTTAGCGGCCATTTTTCCATCAGTCTCCACTGGAGCTAGAAGTGAGCAGACAGATACTCCTATAGACGCGGCTGGAGCCAGATCATTTGTCTCTGTGATGGACAACGTTTGAAATTCGCCCTTAAGCGGGAGACGGCAGCCTACAACAGTCAAATATATTGCGGCTTATCACTTCTTTTGAGGGAGGTACAGTTATTCCAGATAGGGGAATGGGTAGGTTAAGATATTCCAGGGTGGGGAATGCTTATGGGCAAGGCATTATGCTTGATCGGAGGCGGATGAAGTGGCAAAAAAGGCTCGGCCTACACCATGACCATGCAACTCGTCAACCCAAAGTGAATATGAGCCACACAGGTTGGTTGAAATGGCGCAGCATGAATGATAGAACCTGGATCCAAGCGTCTCAGGATGCATTGCAGCGAAAACGTTCAACAATGTTCAGCGTGACCAATGTTTCTATCTTGGAAAATGAAATCGCATGCTGTATGGAGTGTTTTTGATATATCTTGTCTCAGGATTTGCTTGCAGTCCTACCATATCCCACAAAATGCAGAAGTGCAGTCAATGCAGCTTTTTACCTAAAATGGTAAAAATTGGTCAAAGACTCATGCGGTTTATTACCTGCCCCTGGAATAACATCAATGGCAATTATAAGAATAATGCTGATAATAATACAAATTTTGTATGTATGTTTTCAGCCCTACAAAACCATAACTATACAAGTTTAAATTTATACGTAAAGCTAGATATTTGTAGAAATATCTATATTGATATATAACTATCTATTTATATAGCTAGATATATATCTATGCAGTAACATACATTAGATAGATAGATAGATAGATAGATAGATAGATAGATAGATAGATAGATAGACTGTATATAAGCCTGCAAGTCTTGCACTTGAAGCAGCTTTATGATGTCATTAAGGCTCGATGGTGACACGCGCACCCGGAACAAGGACCACAGGTTGTTAGCGGCCATTTTTCCATCAGTCTCCACTGGAGCTAGAAGTGAGCAGACAGATACTCCTATAGACGCGGCTGGAGCCAGATCATTTGTCTCTGTGATGGACAACGTTTGAAATTCGCCCTTAAGCGGGAGACGGCAGCCTACAACAGTCAAATATATTGCGGCTTATCACTTCTTTTGAGGGAGGTACAGTTATTCCAGATAGGGGAATGGGTAGGTTAAGATATTCCAGGGTGGGGAATGCTTATGGGCAAGGCATTATGCTTGATCGGAGGCGGATGAAGTGGCAAAAAAGGCTCGGCCTACACCATGACCATGCAACTCGTCAACCCAAAGTGAATATGAGCCACACAGGTTGGTTGAAATGGCGCAGCATGAATGATAGAACCTGGATCCAAGCGTCTCAGGATGCATTGCAGCGAAAACGTTCAACAATGTTCAGCGTGACCAATGTTTCTATCTTGGAAAATGAAATCGCATGCTGTATGGAGTGTTTTTGATATATCTTGTCTCAGGATTTGCTTGCAGTCCTACCATATCCCACAAAATGCAGAAGTGCAGTCAATGCAGCTTTTTACCTAAAATGGTAAAAATTGGTCAAAGACTCATGCGGTTTATTACCTGCCCCTGGAATAACATCAATGGCAATTATAAGAATAATGCTGATAATAATACAAATTTTGTATGTATGTTTTCAGCCCTACAAAACCATAACTATACAAGTTTAATTTTATACGTAAAGCTAGATATTTGTAGAAATATCTATATTGATATATAACTATCTATTTATATAGCTAGATATATATCTATGCAGTAACATACATTAGATAGATAGATAGATAGATAGATAGATAGATAGATAGATAGATAGATAGATAGATAGATAGACTGTATATAAGCCTGCAAGTCTTGCACTTGAAGCAGCTTTATGATGTCATTAAGGCTCGATGGTGACACGCGCACCCGGAACAAGGACCACAGGTTGTTAGCGGCCATTTTTCCATCAGTCTCCACTGGAGCTAGAAGTGAGCAGACAGATACTCCTATAGACGCGGCTGGAGCCAGATCATTTGTCTCTGTGATGGACAACGTTTGAAATTCGCCCTTAAGCGGGAGACGGCAGCCTACAACAGTCAAATATATTGCGGCTTATCACTTCTTTTGAGGGAGGTACAGTTATTCCAGATAGGGGAATGGGTAGGTTAAGATATTCCAGGGTGGGGAATGCTTATGGGCAAGGCATTATGCTTGATCGGAGGCGGATGAAGTGGCAAAAAAGGCTCGGCCTACACCATGACCATGCAACTCGTCAACCCAAAGTGAATATGAGCCACACAGGTTGGTTGAAATGGCGCAGCATGAATGATAGAACCTGGATCCAAGCGTCTCAGGATGCATTGCAGCGAAAACGTTCAACAATGTTCAGCGTGACCAATGTTTCTATCTTGGAAAATGAAATCGCATGCTGTATGGAGTGTTTTTGATATATCTTGTCTCAGGATTTGCTTGCAGTCCTACCATATCCCACAAAATGCAGAAGTGCAGTCAATGCAGCTTTTTACCTAAAATGGTAAAAATTGGTCAAAGCCTCATGCGGTTTATTACCTGCCCCTGGAATAACATCAATGGCAATTATAAGAATAATGCTGATAATAATACAAATTTTGTATGTATGTTTTCAGCCCTACAAAACCATAACTATAGAAGTTTAAATTTATACGTAAAGCTAGATATTTGTAGAAATATCTATATTGATATATAGCTATCTATTTATATAGCTAGATATATATCTATGCAGTAACATACATTAGATAGATAGATAGATAGATAGATAGACTGTATATAAGCCTGCAAGTCTTGCACTTGAAGCAGCTTTATGATGTCATTAAGGCTCGATGGTGACACGCGCACCCGGAACAAGGACCACAGGTTGTTAGCGGCCATTTTTCCATCAGTCTCCACTGGAGCTAGAAGTGAGCAGACAGATACTCCTATAGACGCGGCTGGAGCCAGATCATTTGTCTCTGTGATGGACAACGTTTGAAATTCGCCCTTAAGCGGGAGACGGCAGCCTACAACAGTCAAATATATTGCGGCTTATCACTTCTTTTGAGGGAGGTACAGTTATTCCAGATAGGGGAATGGGTAGGTTAAGATATTCCAGGGTGGGGAATGCTTATGGGCAAGGCATTATGCTTGATCGGAGGCGGATGAAGTGGCAAAAAAGGCTCGGCCTACACCATGACCATGCAACTCGTCAACCCAAAGTGAATATGAGCCACACAGGTTGGTTGAAATGGCGCAGCATGAATGATAGAACCTGGATCCAAGCGTCTCAGGATGCATTGCAGCGAAAACGTTCAACAATGTTCAGCGTGACCAATGTTTCTATCTTGGAAAATGAAATCGCATGCTGTATGGAGTGTTTTTGATATATCTTGTCTCAGGATTTGCTTGCAGTCCTACCATATCCCACAAAATGCAGAAGTGCAGTCAATGCAGCTTTTTACCTAAAATGGTAAAAATTGGTCAAAGACTCATGCGGTTTATTACCTGCCCCTGGAATAACATCAATGGCAATTATAAGAATAATGCTGATAATAATACAAATTTTGTATGTATGTTTTCAGCCCTACAAAACCATAACTATACAAGTTTAAATTTATACGTAAAGCTAGATATTTGTAGAAATATCTATATTGATATATAACTATCTATTTATATAGCTAGATATATATCTATGCAGTAACATACATTAGATAGATAGATAGATAGATAGATAGATAGATAGATAGATAGACTGTATATAAGCCTGCAAGTCTTGCACTTGAAGCAGCTTTATGATGTCATTAAGGCTCGATGGTGACACGCGCACCCGGAACAAGGACCACAGGTTGTTAGCGGCCATTTTTCCATCAGTCTCCACTGGAGCTAGAAGTGAGCAGACAGATACTCCTATAGACGCGGCTGGAGCCAGATCATTTGTCTCTGTGATGGACAACGTTTGAAATTCGCCCTTAAGCGGGAGACGGCAGCCTACAACAGTCAAATATATTGCGGCTTATCACTTCTTTTGAGGGAGGTACAGTTATTCCAGATAGGGGAATGGGTAGGTTAAGATATTCCAGGGTGGGGAATGCTTATGGGCAAGGCATTATGCTTGATCGGAGGCGGATGAAGTGGCAAAAAAGGCTCGGCCTACACCATGACCATGCAACTCGTCAACCCAAAGTGAATATGAGCCACACAGGTTGGTTGAAATGGCGCCGCATGAATGATAGAACCTGGATCCAAGCGTCTCAGGATGCATTGCAGCGAAAACGTTCAACAATGTTCAGCGTGACCAATGTTTCTATCTTGGAAAATGAAATCGCATGCTGTATGGAGTGTTTTTGATATATCTTGTCTCAGGATTTGCTTGCAGTCCTACCATATCCCACAAAATGCAGAAGTGCAGTCAATGCAGCTTTTTACCTAAAATGGTAAAAATTGGTCAAAGACTCATGCGGTTTATTACCTGCCCCTGGAATAACATCAATGGCAATTATAAGAATAATGCTGATAATAATACAAATTTTGTATGTATGTTTTCAGCCCTACAAAACCATAACTATACAAGTTTAAATTTATACGTAAAGCTAGATATTTGTAGAAATATCTATATTGATATATAACTATCTATTTATATAGCTAGATATATATCTATGCAGTAACATACATTAGATAGATAGATAGATAGATAGATAGATAGATAGATAGATAGACTGTATATAAGCCTGCAAGTCTTGCACTTGAAGCAGCTTTATGATGTCATTAAGGCTCGATGGTGACACGCGCACCCGGAACAAGGACCACAGGTTGTTAGCGGCCATTTTTCCATCAGTCTCCACTGGAGCTAGAAGTGAGCAGACAGATACTCCTATAGACGCGGCTGGAGCCAGATCATTTGTCTCTGTGATGGACAACGTTTGAAATTCGCCCTTAAGCGGGAGACGGCAGCCTACAACAGTCAAATATATTGCGGCTTATCACTTCTTTTGAGGGAGGTACAGTTATTCCAGATAGGGGAATGGGTAGGTTAAGATATTCCAGGGTGGGGAATGCTTATGGGCAAGGCATTATGCTTGATCGGAGGCGGATGAAGTGGCAAAAAAGGCTCGGCCTACACCATGACCATGCAACTCGTCAACCCAAAGTGAATATGAGCCACACAGGTTGGTTGAAATGGCGCAGCATGAATGATAGAACCTGGATCCAAGCGTCTCAGGATGCATTGCAGCGAAAACGTTCAACAATGTTCAGCGTGACCAATGTTTCTATCTTGGAAAATGAAATCGCATGCTGTATGGAGTGTTTTTGATATATCTTGTCTCAGGATTTGCTTGCAGTCCTACCATATCCCACAAAATGCAGAAGTGCAGTCAATGCAGCTTTTTACCTAAAATGGTAAAAATTGGTCAAAGCCTCATGCGGTTTATTACCTGCCCCTGGAATAACATCAATGGCAATTATAAGAATAATGCTGATAATAATACAAATTTTGTATGTATGTTTTCAGCCCTACAAAACCATAACTATAGAAGTTTAAATTTATACGTAAAGCTAGATATTTGTAGAAATATCTATATTGATATATAGCTATCTATTTATATAGCTAGATATATATCTATGCAGTAACATACATTAGATAGATAGATAGATAGATAGATAGATAGATAGACTGTATATAAGCCTGCAAGTCTTGCACTTGAAGCAGCTTTATGATGTCATTAAGGCTCGATGGTGACACGCGCACCCGGAACAAGGACCACAGGTTGTTAGCGGCCATTTTTCCATCAGTCTCCACTGGAGCTAGAAGTGAGCAGACAGATACTCCTATAGACGCGGCTGGAGCCAGATCATTTGTCTCTGTGATGGACAACGTTTGAAATTCGCCCTTAAGCGGGAGACGGCAGCCTACAACAGTCAAATATATTGCGGCTTATCACTTCTTTTGAGGGAGGTACAGTTATTCCAGATAGGGGAATGGGTAGGTTAAGATATTCCAGGGTGGGGAATGCTTATGGGCAAGGCATTATGCTTGATCGGAGGCGGATGAAGTGGCAAAAAAGGCTCGGCCTACACCATGACCATGCAACTCGTCAACCCAAAGTGAATATGAGCCACACAGGTTGGTTGAAATGGCGCAGCATGAATGATAGAACCTGCATCCAAGCGTCTCAGGATGCATTGCAGCGAAAACGTTCAACAATGTTCAGCGTGACCAATGTTTCTATCTTGGAAAATGAAATCGCATGCTGTATGGAGTGTTTTTGATATATCTTGTCTCAGGATTTGCTTGCAGTCCTACCATATCCCACAAAATGCAGAAGTGCAGTCAATGCAGCTTTTTACCTAAAATGGTAAAAATTGGTCAAAGACTCATGCGGTTTATTACCTGCCCCTGGAATAACATCAATGGCAATTATAAGAATAATGCTGATAATAATACAAATTTTGTATGTATGTTTTCAGCCCTACAAAACCATAACTATACAAGTTTAAATTTATATGTAAAGCTAGATATTTGTAGAAATATCTATATTGATATATAACTATCTATTTATATAGCTAGATATATATCTATGCAGTAACATACATTAGATAGATAGATAGATAGATAGATAGATAGATAGATAGATAGATAGATAGACTGTATATAAGCCTGCAAGTCTTGCACTTGAAGCAGCTTTATGATGTCATTAAGGCTCGATGGTGACACGCGCACCCGGAACAAGGACCACAGGTTGTTAGCGGCCATTTTTCCATCAGTCTCCACTGGAGCTAGAAGTGAGCAGACAGATACTCCTATAGACGCGGCTGGAGCCAGATCATTTGTCTCTGTGATGGACAACGTTTGAAATTCGCCCTTAAGCGGGAGACGGCAGCCTACAACAGTCAAATATATTGCGGCTTATCACTTCTTTTGAGGGAGGTACAGTTATTCCAGATAGGGGAATGGGTAGGTTAAGATATTCCAGGGTGGGGAATGCTTATGGGCAAGGCATTATGCTTGATCGGAGGCGGATGAAGTGGCAAAAAAGGCTCGGCCTACACCATGACCATGCAACTCGTCAACCCAAAGTGAATATGAGCCACACAGGTTGGTTGAAATGGCGCAGCATGAATGATAGAACCTGGATCCAAGCGTCTCAGGATGCATTGCAGCGAAAACGTTCAACAATGTTCAGCGTGACCAATGTTTCTATCTTGGAAAATGAAATCGCATGCTGTATGGAGTGTTTTTGATATATCTTGTCTCAGGATTTGCTTGCAGTCCTACCATATCCCACAAAATGCAGAAGTGCAGTCAATGCAGCTTTTTACCTAAAATGGTAAAAATTGGTCAAAGCCTCATGCGGTTTATTACCTGCCCCTGGAATAACATCAATGGCAATTATAAGAATAATGCTGATAATAATACAAATTTTGTATGTATGTTTTCAGCCCTACAAAACCATAACTATAGAAGTTTAAATTTATACGTAAAGCTAGATATTTGTAGAAATATCTATATTGATATATAGCTATCTATTTATATAGCTAGATATATATCTATGCAGTAACATACATTAGATAGATAGATAGATAGATAGATAGATAGACTGTATATAAGCCTGCAAGTCTTGCACTTGAAGCAGCTTTATGATGTCATTAAGGCTCGATGGTGACACGCGCACCCGGAACAAGGATCACAGGTTGTTAGCGGCCATTTTTCCATCAGTCTCCACTGGAGCTAGAAGTGAGCAGACAGATACTCCTATAGACGCTGCTGGAGCCAGATCATTTGTCTCTGTGATGGACAACGTTTGAAATTCGCCCTTAAGCGGGATACGGCAGCCTACAACAGTCAAATTGATCGCTGCTTATCACTTCTTTTGTGGTAGGTACAGTTATTCCAGATAGGGGAATGGGTAGGTTAAGTTATTCCAGGGAGGGGAATGCTTATGGGCAAGGCATTATGCTTGATCGGAGGCGGATGAAGTGGCAAAAAAGGCTCGGCCTACACCATGACCATGCCAATTGTCAACCCAAAGTGAATATGAGCCACACAGGTTGGTTGAAATAGCGCAACATGAATGATGGAACCTGGATCCAAGCGTCCCAGGATGCATTGCAGCGAAAACGTTCAACAATATTCAGCGTGACCAATGTTTCTTTCTTGGAAAATGAAATTGCATGCTGTATGGAGTGTTTTTGATATATCTTGTCTCAGGATTTGCTTGCAGTCCTACCATATCCCACAAAATGCAGAAGTGCAGTCAATGCAGCTTTTTACCTAAAATGGTAAAAATTGGTCAAAGACTCATGCGGTTTATTACCTGCCCCTGGAATAACATCAATGGCAATTATAAGAATAATGCTGATAATAATACAAATTTTGTATGTATGTTTTCAGCCCTACAAAACCATAACTATACAAGTTTAAATTTATACGTAAAGCTAGATATTTGTAGAAATATCTATATTGATATATAACTATCTATTTATATAGCTAGATATATATCTATGCAGTAACATACATTAGATAGATAGATAGATAGATAGATAGATAGATAGACTGTATATAAGCCTGCAAGTCTTGCACTTGAAGCAGCTTTATGATGTCATTAAGGCTCGATGGTGACACGCGCACCCGGAACAAGGACCACAGGTTGTTAGCGGCCATTTTTCCATCAGTCTCCACTGGAGCTAGAAGTGAGCAGACAGATACTCCTATAGACGCGGCTGGAGCCAGATCATTTGTCTCTGTGATGGACAACGTTTGAAATTCGCCCTTAAGCGGGAGACGGCAGCCTACAACAGTCAAATATATTGCGGCTTATCACTTCTTTTGAGGGAGGTACAGTTATTCCAGATAGGGGAATGGGTAGGTTAAGATATTCCAGGGTGGGGAATGCTTATGGGCAAGGCATTATGCTTGATCGGAGGCGGATGAAGTGGCAAAAAAGGCTCGGCCTACACCATGACCATGCAACTCGTCAACCCAAAGTGAATATGAGCCACACAGGTTGGTTGAAATGGCGCCGCATGAATGATAGAACCTGGATCCAAGCGTCTCAGGATGCATTGCAGCGAAAACGTTCAACAATGTTCAGCGTGACCAATGTTTCTATCTTGGAAAATGAAATCGCATGCTGTATGGAGTGTTTTTGATATATCTTGTCTCAGGATTTGCTTGCAGTCCTACCATATCCCACAAAATGCAGAAGTGCAGTCAATGCAGCTTTTTACCTAAAATGGTAAAAATTGGTCAAAGACTCATGCGGTTTATTACCTGCCCCTGGAATAACATCAATGGCAATTATAAGAATAATGCTGATAATAATACAAATTTTGTATGTATGTTTTCAGCCCTACAAAACCATAACTATACAAGTTTAAATTTATACGTAAAGCTAGATATTTGTAGAAATATCTATATTGATATATAACTATCTATTTATATAGCTAGATATATATCTATGCAGTAACATACATTAGATAGATAGATAGATAGATAGATAGATAGATAGATAGATAGACTGTATATAAGCCTGCAAGTCTTGCACTTGAAGCAGCTTTATGATGTCATTAAGGCTCGATGGTGACACGCGCACCCGGAACAAGGACCACAGGTTGTTAGCGGCCATTTTTCCATCAGTCTCCACTGGAGCTAGAAGTGAGCAGACAGATACTCCTATAGACGCGGCTGGAGCCAGATCATTTGTCTCTGTGATGGACAACGTTTGAAATTCGCCCTTAAGCGGGAGACGGCAGCCTACAACAGTCAAATATATTGCGGCTTATCACTTCTTTTGAGGGAGGTACAGTTATTCCAGATAGGGGAATGGGTAGGTTAAGATATTCCAGGGTGGGGAATGCTTATGGGCAAGGCATTATGCTTGATCGGAGGCGGATGAAGTGGCAAAAAAGGCTCGGCCTACACCATGACCATGCAACTCGTCAACCCAAAGTGAATATGAGCCACACAGGTTGGTTGAAATGGCGCAGCATGAATGATAGAACCTGGATCCAAGCGTCTCAGGATGCATTGCAGCGAAAACGTTCAACAATGTTCAGCGTGACCAATGTTTCTATCTTGGAAAATGAAATCGCATGCTGTATGGAGTGTTTTTGATATATCTTGTCTCAGGATTTGCTTGCAGTCCTACCATATCCCACAAAATGCAGAAGTGCAGTCAATGCAGCTTTTTACCTAAAATGGTAAAAATTGGTCAAAGCCTCATGCGGTTTATTACCTGCCCCTGGAATAACATCAATGGCAATTATAAGAATAATGCTGATAATAATACAAATTTTGTATGTATGTTTTCAGCCCTACAAAACCATAACTATAGAAGTTTAAATTTATACGTAAAGCTAGATATTTGTAGAAATATCTATATTGATATATAGCTATCTATTTATATAGCTAGATATATATCTATGCAGTAACATACATTAGATAGATAGATAGATAGATAGATAGATAGATAGACTGTATATAAGCCTGCAAGTCTTGCACTTGAAGCAGCTTTATGATGTCATTAAGGCTCGATGGTGACACGCGCACCCGGAACAAGGACCACAGGTTGTTAGCGGCCATTTTTCCATCAGTCTCCACTGGAGCTAGAAGTGAGCAGACAGATACTCCTATAGACGCGGCTGGAGCCAGATCATTTGTCTCTGTGATGGACAACGTTTGAAATTCGCCCTTAAGCGGGAGACGGCAGCCTACAACAGTCAAATATATTGCGGCTTATCACTTCTTTTGAGGGAGGTACAGTTATTCCAGATAGGGGAATGGGTAGGTTAAGATATTCCAGGGTGGGGAATGCTTATGGGCAAGGCATTATGCTTGATCGGAGGCGGATGAAGTGGCAAAAAAGGCTCGGCCTACACCATGACCATGCAACTCGTCAACCCAAAGTGAATATGAGCCACACAGGTTGGTTGAAATGGCGCAGCATGAATGATAGAACCTGCATCCAAGCGTCTCAGGATGCATTGCAGCGAAAACGTTCAACAATGTTCAGCGTGACCAATGTTTCTATCTTGGAAAATGAAATCGCATGCTGTATGGAGTGTTTTTGATATATCTTGTCTCAGGATTTGCTTGCAGTCCTACCATATCCCACAAAATGCAGAAGTGCAGTCAATGCAGCTTTTTACCTAAAATGGTAAAAATTGGTCAAAGACTCATGCGGTTTATTACCTGCCCCTGGAATAACATCAATGGCAATTATAAGAATAATGCTGATAATAATACAAATTTTGTATGTATGTTTTCAGCCCTACAAAACCATAACTATACAAGTTTAAATTTATATGTAAAGCTAGATATTTGTAGAAATATCTATATTGATATATAACTATCTATTTATATAGCTAGATATATATCTATGCAGTAACATACATTAGATAGATAGATAGATAGATAGATAGATAGATAGATAGATAGATAGATAGATAGACTGTATATAAGCCTGCAAGTCTTGCACTTGAAGCAGCTTTATGATGTCATTAAGGCTCGATGGTGACACGCGCACCCGGAACAAGGACCACAGGTTGTTAGCGGCCATTTTTCCATCAGTCTCCACTGGAGCTAGAAGTGAGCAGACAGATACTCCTATAGACGCGGCTGGAGCCAGATCATTTGTCTCTGTGATGGACAACGTTTGAAATTCGCCCTTAAGCGGGAGACGGCAGCCTACAACAGTCAAATATATTGCGGCTTATCACTTCTTTTGAGGGAGGTACAGTTATTCCAGATAGGGGAATGGGTAGGTTAAGATATTCCAGGGTGGGGAATGCTTATGGGCAAGGCATTATGCTTGATCGGAGGCGGATGAAGTGGCAAAAAAGGCTCGGCCTACACCATGACCATGCAACTCGTCAACCCAAAGTGAATATGAGCCACACAGGTTGGTTGAAATGGCGCAGCATGAATGATAGAACCTGGATCCAAGCGTCTCAGGATGCATTGCAGCGAAAACGTTCAACAATGTTCAGCGTGACCAATGTTTCTATCTTGGAAAATGAAATCGCATGCTGTATGGAGTGTTTTTGATATATCTTGTCTCAGGATTTGCTTGCAGTCCTACCATATCCCACAAAATGCAGAAGTGCAGTCAATGCAGCTTTTTACCTAAAATGGTAAAAATTGGTCAAAGACTCATGCGGTTTATTACCTGCCCCTGGAATAACATCAATGGCAATTATAAGAATAATGCTGATAATAATACAAATTTTGTATGTATGTTTTCAGCCCTACAAAACCATAACTATACAAGTTTAAATTTATACGTAAAGCTAGATATTTGTAGAAATATCTATATTGATATATAACTATCTATTTATATAGCTAGATATATATCTATGCAGTAACATACATTAGATAGATAGATAGATAGATAGATAGATAGATAGATAGATAGATAGATAGATAGATAGATAGACTGTATATAAGCCTGCAAGTCTTGCACTTGAAGCAGCTTTATGATGTCATTAAGGCTCGATGGTGACACGCGCACCCGGAACAAGGACCACAGGTTGTTAGCGGCCATTTTTCCATCAGTCTCCACTGGAGCTAGAAGTGAGCAGACAGATACTCCTATAGACGCGGCTGGAGCCAGATCATTTGTCTCTGTGATGGACAACGTTTGAAATTCGCCCTTAAGCGGGAGACGGCAGCCTACAACAGTCAAATATATTGCGGCTTATCACTTCTTTTGAGGGAGGTACAGTTATTCCAGATAGGGGAATGGGTAGGTTAAGATATTCCAGGGTGGGGAATGCTTATGGGCAAGGCATTATGCTTGATCGGAGGCGGATGAAGTGGCAAAAAAGGCTCGGCCTACACCATGACCATGCAACTCGTCAACCCAAAGTGAATATGAGCCACACAGGTTGGTTGAAATGGCGCAGCATGAATGATAGAACCTGGATCCAAGCGTCTCAGGATGCATTGCAGCGAAAACGTTCAACAATGTTCAGCGTGACCAATGTTTCTATCTTGGAAAATGAAATCGCATGCTGTATGGAGTGTTTTTGATATATCTTGTCTCAGGATTTGCTTGCAGTCCTACCATATCCCACAAAATGCAGAAGTGCAGTCAATGCAGCTTTTTACCTAAAATGGTAAAAATTGGTCAAAGACTCATGCGGTTTATTACCTGCCCCTGGAATAACATCAATGGCAATTATAAGAATAATGCTGATAATAATACAAATTTTGTATGTATGTTTTCAGCCCTACAAAACCATAACTATACAAGTTTAATTTTATACGTAAAGCTAGATATTTGTAGAAATATCTATATTGATATATAACTATCTATTTATATAGCTAGATATATATCTATGCAGTAACATACATTAGATAGATAGATAGATAGATAGATAGATAGATAGATAGATAGATAGATAGATAGATAGACTGTATATAAGCCTGCAAGTCTTGCACTTGAAGCAGCTTTATGATGTCATTAAGGCTCGATGGTGACACGCGCACCCGGAACAAGGACCACAGGTTGTTAGCGGCCATTTTTCCATCAGTCTCCACTGGAGCTAGAAGTGAGCAGACAGATACTCCTATAGACGCGGCTGGAGCCAGATCATTTGTCTCTGTGATGGACAACGTTTGAAATTCGCCCTTAAGCGGGAGACGGCAGCCTACAACAGTCAAATATATTGCGGCTTATCACTTCTTTTGAGGGAGGTACAGTTATTCCAGATAGGGGAATGGGTAGGTTAAGATATTCCAGGGTGGGGAATGCTTATGGGCAAGGCATTATGCTTGATCGGAGGCGGATGAAGTGGCAAAAAAGGCTCGGCCTACACCATGACCATGCAACTCGTCAACCCAAAGTGAATATGAGCCACACAGGTTGGTTGAAATGGCGCAGCATGAATGATAGAACCTGGATCCAAGCGTCTCAGGATGCATTGCAGCGAAAACGTTCAACAATGTTCAGCGTGACCAATGTTTCTATCTTGGAAAATGAAATCGCATGCTGTATGGAGTGTTTTTGATATATCTTGTCTCAGGATTTGCTTGCAGTCCTACCATATCCCACAAAATGCAGAAGTGCAGTCAATGCAGCTTTTTACCTAAAATGGTAAAAATTGGTCAAAGCCTCATGCGGTTTATTACCTGCCCCTGGAATAACATCAATGGCAATTATAAGAATAATGCTGATAATAATACAAATTTTGTATGTATGTTTTCAGCCCTACAAAACCATAACTATAGAAGTTTAAATTTATACGTAAAGCTAGATATTTGTAGAAATATCTATATTGATATATAGCTATCTATTTATATAGCTAGATATATATCTATGCAGTAACATACATTAGATAGATAGATAGATAGATAGATAGATAGACTGTATATAAGCCTGCAAGTCTTGCACTTGAAGCAGCTTTATGATGTCATTAAGGCTCGATGGTGACACGCGCACCCGGAACAAGGACCACAGGTTGTTAGCGGCCATTTTTCCATCAGTCTCCACTGGAGCTAGAAGTGAGCAGACAGATACTCCTATAGACGCGGCTGGAGCCAGATCATTTGTCTCTGTGATGGACAACGTTTGAAATTCGCCCTTAAGCGGGAGACGGCAGCCTACAACAGTCAAATATATTGCGGCTTATCACTTCTTTTGAGGGAGGTACAGTTATTCCAGATAGGGGAATGGGTAGGTTAAGATATTCCAGGGTGGGGAATGCTTATGGGCAAGGCATTATGCTTGATCGGAGGCGGATGAAGTGGCAAAAAAGGCTCGGCCTACACCATGACCATGCAACTCGTCAACCCAAAGTGAATATGAGCCACACAGGTTGGTTGAAATGGCGCAGCATGAATGATAGAACCTGGATCCAAGCGTCTCAGGATGCATTGCAGCGAAAACGTTCAACAATGTTCAGCGTGACCAATGTTTCTATCTTGGAAAATGAAATCGCATGCTGTATGGAGTGTTTTTGATATATCTTGTCTCAGGATTTGCTTGCAGTCCTACCATATCCCACAAAATGCAGAAGTGCAGTCAATGCAGCTTTTTACCTAAAATGGTAAAAATTGGTCAAAGACTCATGCGGTTTATTACCTGCCCCTGGAATAACATCAATGGCAATTATAAGAATAATGCTGATAATAATACAAATTTTGTATGTATGTTTTCAGCCCTACAAAACCATAACTATACAAGTTTAAATTTATACGTAAAGCTAGATATTTGTAGAAATATCTATATTGATATATAACTATCTATTTATATAGCTAGATATATATCTATGCAGTAACATACATTAGATAGATAGATAGATAGATAGATAGATAGATAGACTGTATATAAGCCTGCAAGTCTTGCACTTGAAGCAGCTTTATGATGTCATTAAGGCTCGATGGTGACACGCGCACCCGGAACAAGGACCACAGGTTGTTAGCGGCCATTTTTCCATCAGTCTCCACTGGAGCTAGAAGTGAGCAGACAGATACTCCTATAGACGCGGCTGGAGCCAGATCATTTGTCTCTGTGATGGACAACGTTTGAAATTCGCCCTTAAGCGGGAGACGGCAGCCTACAACAGTCAAATATATTGCGGCTTATCACTTCTTTTGAGGGAGGTACAGTTATTCCAGATAGGGGAATGGGTAGGTTAAGATATTCCAGGGTGGGGAATGCTTATGGGCAAGGCATTATGCTTGATCGGAGGCGGATGAAGTGGCAAAAAAGGCTCGGCCTACACCATGACCATGCAACTCGTCAACCCAAAGTGAATATGAGCCACACAGGTTGGTTGAAATGGCGCCGCATGAATGATAGAACCTGGATCCAAGCGTCTCAGGATGCATTGCAGCGAAAACGTTCAACAATGTTCAGCGTGACCAATGTTTCTATCTTGGAAAATGAAATCGCATGCTGTATGGAGTGTTTTTGATATATCTTGTCTCAGGATTTGCTTGCAGTCCTACCATATCCCACAAAATGCAGAAGTGCAGTCAATGCAGCTTTTTACCTAAAATGGTAAAAATTGGTCAAAGACTCATGCGGTTTATTACCTGCCCCTGGAATAACATCAATGGCAATTATAAGAATAATGCTGATAATAATACAAATTTTGTATGTATGTTTTCAGCCCTACAAAACCATAACTATACAAGTTTAAATTTATACGTAAAGCTAGATATTTGTAGAAATATCTATATTGATATATAACTATCTATTTATATAGCTAGATATATATCTATGCAGTAACATACATTAGATAGATAGATAGATAGATAGATAGATAGATAGATAGATAGACTGTATATAAGCCTGCAAGTCTTGCACTTGAAGCAGCTTTATGATGTCATTAAGGCTCGATGGTGACACGCGCACCCGGAACAAGGACCACAGGTTGTTAGCGGCCATTTTTCCATCAGTCTCCACTGGAGCTAGAAGTGAGCAGACAGATACTCCTATAGACGCGGCTGGAGCCAGATCATTTGTCTCTGTGATGGACAACGTTTGAAATTCGCCCTTAAGCGGGAGACGGCAGCCTACAACAGTCAAATATATTGCGGCTTATCACTTCTTTTGAGGGAGGTACAGTTATTCCAGATAGGGGAATGGGTAGGTTAAGATATTCCAGGGTGGGGAATGCTTATGGGCAAGGCATTATGCTTGATCGGAGGCGGATGAAGTGGCAAAAAAGGCTCGGCCTACACCATGACCATGCAACTCGTCAACCCAAAGTGAATATGAGCCACACAGGTTGGTTGAAATGGCGCAGCATGAATGATAGAACCTGGATCCAAGCGTCTCAGGATGCATTGCAGCGAAAACGTTCAACAATGTTCAGCGTGACCAATGTTTCTATCTTGGAAAATGAAATCGCATGCTGTATGGAGTGTTTTTGATATATCTTGTCTCAGGATTTGCTTGCAGTCCTACCATATCCCACAAAATGCAGAAGTGCAGTCAATGCAGCTTTTTACCTAAAATGGTAAAAATTGGTCAAAGCCTCATGCGGTTTATTACCTGCCCCTGGAATAACATCAATGGCAATTATAAGAATAATGCTGATAATAATACAAATTTTGTATGTATGTTTTCAGCCCTACAAAACCATAACTATAGAAGTTTAAATTTATACGTAAAGCTAGATATTTGTAGAAATATCTATATTGATATATAGCTATCTATTTATATAGCTAGATATATATCTATGCAGTAACATACATTAGATAGATAGATAGATAGATAGATAGATAGATAGACTGTATATAAGCCTGCAAGTCTTGCACTTGAAGCAGCTTTATGATGTCATTAAGGCTCGATGGTGACACGCGCACCCGGAACAAGGACCACAGGTTGTTAGCGGCCATTTTTCCATCAGTCTCCACTGGAGCTAGAAGTGAGCAGACAGATACTCCTATAGACGCGGCTGGAGCCAGATCATTTGTCTCTGTGATGGACAACGTTTGAAATTCGCCCTTAAGCGGGAGACGGCAGCCTACAACAGTCAAATATATTGCGGCTTATCACTTCTTTTGAGGGAGGTACAGTTATTCCAGATAGGGGAATGGGTAGGTTAAGATATTCCAGGGTGGGGAATGCTTATGGGCAAGGCATTATGCTTGATCGGAGGCGGATGAAGTGGCAAAAAAGGCTCGGCCTACACCATGACCATGCAACTCGTCAACCCAAAGTGAATATGAGCCACACAGGTTGGTTGAAATGGCGCAGCATGAATGATAGAACCTGCATCCAAGCGTCTCAGGATGCATTGCAGCGAAAACGTTCAACAATGTTCAGCGTGACCAATGTTTCTATCTTGGAAAATGAAATCGCATGCTGTATGGAGTGTTTTTGATATATCTTGTCTCAGGATTTGCTTGCAGTCCTACCATATCCCACAAAATGCAGAAGTGCAGTCAATGCAGCTTTTTACCTAAAATGGTAAAAATTGGTCAAAGACTCATGCGGTTTATTACCTGCCCCTGGAATAACATCAATGGCAATTATAAGAATAATGCTGATAATAATACAAATTTTGTATGTATGTTTTCAGCCCTACAAAACCATAACTATACAAGTTTAAATTTATATGTAAAGCTAGATATTTGTAGAAATATCTATATTGATATATAACTATCTATTTATATAGCTAGATATATATCTATGCAGTAACATACATTAGATAGATAGATAGATAGATAGATAGATAGATAGATAGATAGATAGATAGATAGATAGATAGACTGTATATAAGCCTGCAAGTCTTGCACTTGAAGCAGCTTTATGATGTCATTAAGGCTCGATGGTGACACGCGCACCCGGAACAAGGACCACAGGTTGTTAGCGGCCATTTTTCCATCAGTCTCCACTGGAGCTAGAAGTGAGCAGACAGATACTCCTATAGACGCGGCTGGAGCCAGATCATTTGTCTCTGTGATGGACAACGTTTGAAATTCGCCCTTAAGCGGGAGACGGCAGCCTACAACAGTCAAATATATTGCGGCTTATCACTTCTTTTGAGGGAGGTACAGTTATTCCAGATAGGGGAATGGGTAGGTTAAGATATTCCAGGGTGGGGAATGCTTATGGGCAAGGCATTATGCTTGATCGGAGGCGGATGAAGTGGCAAAAAAGGCTCGGCCTACACCATGACCATGCAACTCGTCAACCCAAAGTGAATATGAGCCACACAGGTTGGTTGAAATGGCGCAGCATGAATGATAGAACCTGGATCCAAGCGTCTCAGGATGCATTGCAGCGAAAACGTTCAACAATGTTCAGCGTGACCAATGTTTCTATCTTGGAAAATGAAATCGCATGCTGTATGGAGTGTTTTTGATATATCTTGTCTCAGGATTTGCTTGCAGTCCTACCATATCCCACAAAATGCAGAAGTGCAGTCAATGCAGCTTTTTACCTAAAATGGTAAAAATTGGTCAAAGCCTCATGCGGTTTATTACCTGCCCCTGGAATAACATCAATGGCAATTATAAGAATAATGCTGATAATAATACAAATTTTGTATGTATGTTTTCAGCCCTACAAAACCATAACTATAGAAGTTTAAATTTATACGTAAAGCTAGATATTTGTAGAAATATCTATATTGATATATAGCTATCTATTTATATAGCTAGATATATATCTATGCAGTAACATACATTAGATAGATAGATAGATAGATAGATAGACTGTATATAAGCCTGCAAGTCTTGCACTTGAAGCAGCTTTATGATGTCATTAAGGCTCGATGGTGACACGCGCACCCGGAACAAGGATCACAGGTTGTTAGCGGCCATTTTTCCATCAGTCTCCACTGGAGCTAGAAGTGAGCAGACAGATACTCCTATAGACGCTGCTGGAGCCAGATCATTTGTCTCTGTGATGGACAACGTTTGAAATTCGCCCTTAAGCGGGATACGGCAGCCTACAACAGTCAAATTGATCGCTGCTTATCACTTCTTTTGTGGTAGGTACAGTTATTCCAGATAGGGGAATGGGTAGGTTAAGTTATTCCAGGGAGGGGAATGCTTATGGGCAAGGCATTATGCTTGATCGGAGGCGGATGAAGTGGCAAAAAAGGCTCGGCCTACACCATGACCATGCCAATTGTCAACCCAAAGTGAATATGAGCCACACAGGTTGGTTGAAATAGCGCAACATGAATGATGGAACCTGGATCCAAGCGTCCCAGGATGCATTGCAGCGAAAACGTTCAACAATATTCAGCGTGACCAATGTTTCTTTCTTGGAAAATGAAATTGCATGCTGTATGGAGTGTTTTTGATATATCTTGTCTCAGGATTTGCTTGCAGTCCTACCATATCCCACAAAATGCAGAAGTGCAGTCAATGCAGCTTTTTACCTAAAATGGTAAAAATTGGTCAAAGCCTCATGCGGTTTATTACCTGTCCCTGGAATAACATCAATGGCAATTATAAGAATAATGCTGATAATAATACAAATTTTGTATGTATGTTTTCAGCCCTACAAAACCATAACTATAGAAGTTTAAATTTATACGTAAAGCTAGATATTTGTAGAAATATCTATATTGATATATAGCTATCTATTTATATAGCTAGATATATATCTATGCAGTAACATACATTAGATAGATAGATAGATAGATAGATAGACTGTATATAAGCCTGCAAGTCTTGCACTTGAAGCAGCTTTATGATGTCATTAAGGCTCGATGGTGACACGCGCACCCGGAACAAGGATCACAGGTTGTTAGCGGCCATTTTTCCATCAGTCTCCACTGGAGCTAGAAGTGAGCAGACAGATACTCCTATAGACGCGGCTGGAGCCAGATCATTTGTCTCTGTGATGGACAACGTTTGAAATTCGCCCTTAAGCGGGAGACGGCAGCCTACAACAGTCAAATATATTGCGGCTTATCACTTCTTTTGAGGGAGGTACAGTTATTCCAGATAGGGGAATGGGTAGGTTAAGATATTCCAGGGTGGGGAATGCTTATGGGCAAGGCATTATGCTTGATCGGAGGCGGATGAAGTGGCAAAAAAGGCTCGGCCTACACCATGACCATGCAACTCGTCAACCCAAAGTGAATATGAGCCACACAGGTTGGTTGAAATGGCGCAGCATGAATGATAGAACCTGCATCCAAGCGTCTCAGGATGCATTGCAGCGAAAACGTTCAACAATGTTCAGCGTGACCAATGTTTCTATCTTGGAAAATGAAATCGCATGCTGTATGGAGTGTTTTTGATATATCTTGTCTCAGGATTTGCTTGCAGTCCTACCATATCCCACAAAATGCAGAAGTGCAGTCAATGCAGCTTTTTACCTAAAATGGTAAAAATTGGTCAAAGACTCATGCGGTTTATTACCTGCCCCTGGAATAACATCAATGGCAATTATAAGAATAATGCTGATAATAATACAAATTTTGTATGTATGTTTTCAGCCCTACAAAACCATAACTATACAAGTTTAAATTTATACGTAAAGCTAGATATTTGTAGAAATATCTATATTGATATATAACTATCTATTTATATAGCTAGATATATATCTATGCAGTAACATACATTAGATAGATAGATAGATAGATAGATAGATAGATAGACTGTATATAAGCCTGCAAGTCTTGCACTTGAAGCAGCTTTATGATGTCATTAAGGCTCGATGGTGACACGCGCACCCGGAACAAGGACCACAGGTTGTTAGCGGCCATTTTTCCATCAGTCTCCACTGGAGCTAGAAGTGAGCAGACAGATACTCCTATAGACGCGGCTGGAGCCAGATCATTTGTCTCTGTGATGGACAACGTTTGAAATTCGCCCTTAAGCGGGAGACGGCAGCCTACAACAGTCAAATATATTGCGGCTTATCACTTCTTTTGAGGGAGGTACAGTTATTCCAGATAGGGGAATGGGTAGGTTAAGATATTCCAGGGTGGGGAATGCTTATGGGCAAGGCATTATGCTTGATCGGAGGCGGATGAAGTGGCAAAAAAGGCTCGGCCTACACCATGACCATGCAACTCGTCAACCCAAAGTGAATATGAGCCACACAGGTTGGTTGAAATGGCGCAGCATGAATGATAGAACCTGGATCCAAGCGTCTCAGGATGCATTGCAGCGAAAACGTTCAACAATGTTCAGCGTGACCAATGTTTCTATCTTGGAAAATGAAATCGCATGCTGTATGGAGTGTTTTTGATATATCTTGTCTCAGGATTTGCTTGCAGTCCTACCATATCCCACAAAATGCAGAAGTGCAGTCAATGCAGCTTTTTACCTAAAATGGTAAAAATTGGTCAAAGCCTCATGCGGTTTATTACCTGCCCCTGGAATAACATCAATGGCAATTATAAGAATAATGCTGATAATAATACAAATTTTGTATGTATGTTTTCAGCCCTACAAAACCATAACTATAGAAGTTTAAATTTATACGTAAAGCTAGATATTTGTAGAAATATCTATATTGATATATAGCTATCTATTTATATAGCTAGATATATATCTATGCAGTAACATACATTAGATAGATAGATAGATAGATAGACTGTATATAAGCCTGCAAGTCTTGCACTTGAAGCAGCTTTATGATGTCATTAAGGCTCGATGGTGACACGCGCACCCGGAACAAGGATCACAGGTTGTTAGCGGCCATTTTTCCATCAGTCTCCACTGGAGCTAGAAGTGAGCAGACAGATACTCCTATAGACGCTGCTGGAGCCAGATCATTTGTCTCTGTGATGGACAACGTTTGAAATTCGCCCTTAAGCGGGATACGGCAGCCTACAACAGTCAAATTGATCGCTGCTTATCACTTCTTTTGTGGTAGGTACAGTTATTCCAGATAGGGGAATGGGTAGGTTAAGTTATTCCAGGGAGGGGAATGCTTATGGGCAAGGCATTATGCTTGATCGGAGGCGGATGAAGTGGCAAAAAAGGCTCGGCCTACACCATGACCATGCCAATTGTCAACCCAAAGTGAATATGAGCCACACAGGTTGGTTGAAATAGCGCAACATGAATGATGGAACCTGGATCCAAGCGTCCCAGGATGCATTGCAGCGAAAACGTTCAACAATGTTCAGCGTGACCAATGTTTCTTTCTTGGAAAATGAAATTGCATGCTGTATGGAGTGTTTTTGATATATCTTGTCTCAGGATTTGCTTGCAGTCCTACCATATCCCACAAAATGCAGAAGTGCAGTCAATGCAGCTTTTTACCTAAAATGGTAAAAATTGGTCAAAGCCTCATGCGGTTTATTACCTGTCCCTGGAATAACATCAATGGCAATTATAAGAATAATGCTGATAATAATACAAATTTTGTATGTATGTTTTCAGCCCTACAAAACCATAACTATAGAAGTTTAAATTTATACGTAAAGCTAGATATTTGTAGAAATATCTATATTGATATATAGCTATCTATTTATATAGCTAGATATATATCTATGCAGTAACATACATTAGATAGATAGATAGATAGATAGATAGATAGATAGATAGACTGTATATAAGCCTGCAAGTCTTGCACTTGAAGCAGCTTTATGATGTCATTAAGGCTCGATGGTGACACGCGCACCCGGAACAAGGATCACAGGTTGTTAGCGGCCATTTTTCCATCAGTCTCCACTGGAGCTAGAAGTGAGCAGACAGATACTCCTATAGACGCTGCTGGAGCCAGATCATTTGTCTCTGTGATGGACAACGTTTGAAATTCGCCCTTAAGCGGGATACGGCAGCCTACAACAGTCAAATTGATCGCTGCTTATCACTTCTTTTGTGGTAGGTACAGTTATTCCAGATAGGGGAATGGGTAGGTTAAGTTATTCCAGGGAGGGGAATGCTTATGGGCAAGGCATTATGCTTGATCGGAGGCGGATGAAGTGGCAAAAAAGGCTCGGCCTACACCATGACCATGCCAATCGTCAACCCAAAGTGAATATGAGCCACACAGGTTGGTTGAAATAGCGCAACATGAATGATGGAACCTGGATCCAAGCGTCCCAGGATGCATTGCAGCGAAAACGTTCAACAATGTTCAGCGTGACCAATGTTTCTATCTTGGAAAATGAAATTGCATGCTGTATGGAGTGTTTTTGACATATCTTGTCTCAGGATTTGCTTGCAGTCCTACCATATCCCACAAAATGCAGAAGTGCAGTCAATGCAGCTTTTTACCTAAAATGGTAAAAATTGGTCAAAGACTCATGCGGTTTATTACCTGCCCCTGGAATAACATCAATGGCAATTATAAGAATAATGCTGATAATAATACAAATTTTGTATGTATGTTTTCAGCCCTACAAAACCATAACTATAGAAGTTTAAATTTATACGTAAAGCTAGATATTTGTAGAAATATCTATATTGATATATAGCTATCTATTTATATAGCTAGATATATATCTATGCAGTAACATACATTAGATAGATAGATAGATAGATAGATAGATAGACTGTATATAAGCCTGCAAGTCTTGCACTTGAAGCAGCTTTATGATGTCATTAAGGCTCGATGGTGACACGCGCACCCGGAACAAGGATCACAGGTTGTTAGCGGCCATTTTTCCATCAGTCTCCACTGGAGCTAGAAGTGAGCAGACAGATACTCCTATAGACGCTGCTGGAGCCAGATCATTTGTCTCTGTGATGGACAACGTTTGAAATTCGCCCTTAAGCGGGATACGGCAGCCTACAACAGTCAAATTGATCGCTGCTTATCACTTCTTTTGTGGTAGGTACAGTTATTCCAGATAGGGGAATGGGTAGGTTAAGTTATTCCAGGGAGGGGAATGCTTATGGGCAAGGCATTATGCTTGATCGGAGGCGGATGAAGTGGCAAAAAAGGCTCGGCCTACACCATGACCATGCCAATTGTCAACCCAAAGTGAATATGAGCCACACAGGTTGGTTGAAATAGCGCAACATGAATGATGGAACCTGGATCCAAGCGTCCCAGGATGCATTGCAGCGAAAACGTTCAACAATGTTCAGCGTGACCAATGTTTCTATCTTGGAAAATGAAATTGCATGCTGTATGGAGTGTTTTTGATATATCTTGTCTCAGGATTTGCTTGCAGTCCTACCATATCCCACAAAATGCAGAAGTGCAGTCAATGCAGCTTTTTACCTAAAATGGTAAAAATTGGTCAAAGCCTCATGCGGTTTATTACCTGTCCCTGGAATAACATCAATGGCAATTATAAGAATAATGCTGATAATAATACAAATTTTGTATGTATGTTTTCAGCCCTACAAAACCATAACTATAGAAGTTTAAATTTATACGTAAAGCTAGATATTTGTAGAAATATCTATATTGATATATAGCTATCTATTTATATAGCTAGATATATATCTATGCAGTAACATACATTAGATAGATAGATAGATAGATAGATAGATAGACTGTATATAAGCCTGCAAGTCTTGCACTTGAAGCAGCTTTATGATGTCATTAAGGCTCGATGGTGACACGCGCACCCGGAACAAGGATCACAGGTTGTTAGCGGCCATTTTTCCATCAGTCTCCACTGGAGCTAGAAGTGAGCAGACAGATACTCCTATAGACGCTGCTGGAGCCAGATCATTTGTCTCTGTGATGGACAACGTTTGAAATTCGCCCTTAAGCGGGATACGGCAGCCTACAACAGTCAAATTGATCGCTGCTTATCACTTCTTTTGTGGTAGGTACAGTTATTCCAGATAGGGGAATGGGTAGGTTAAGTTATTCCAGGGAGGGGAATGCTTATGGGCAAGGCATTATGCTTGATCGGAGGCGGATGAAGTGGCAAAAAAGGCTCGGCCTACACCATGACCATGCCAATCGTCAACCCAAAGTGAATATGAGCCACACAGGTTGGTTGAAATAGCGCAACATGAATGATGGAACCTGGATCCAAGCGTCCCAGGATGCATTGCAGCGAAAACGTTCAACAATGTTCAGCGTGACCAATGTTTCTATCTTGGAAAATGAAATTGCATGCTGTATGGAGTGTTTTTGACATATCTTGTCTCAGGATTTGCTTGCAGTCCTACCATATCCCACAAAATGCAGAAGTGCAGTCAATGCAGCTTTTTACCTAAAATGGTAAAAATTGGTCAAAGACTCATGCGGTTTATTACCTGCCCCTGGAATAACATCAATGGCAATTATAAGAATAATGCTGATAATAATACAAATTTTGTATGTATGTTTTCAGCCCTACAAAACCATAACTATAGAAGTTTAAATTTATACGTAAAGCTAGATATTTGTAGAAATATCTATATTGATATATAGCTATCTATTTATATAGCTAGATATATATCTATGCAGTAACATACATTAGATAGATAGATAGATAGATAGACTGTATATAAGCCTGCAAGTCTTGCACTTGAAGCAGCTTTATGATGTCATTAAGGCTCGATGGTGACACGCGCACCCGGAACAAGGATCACAGGTTGTTAGCGGCCATTTTTCCATCAGTCTCCACTGGAGCTAGAAGTGAGCAGACAGATACTCCTATAGACGCTGCTGGAGCCAGATCATTTGTCTCTGTGATGGACAACGTTTGAAATTCGCCCTTAAGCGGGATACGGCAGCCTACAACAGTCAAATTGATCGCTGCTTATCACTTCTTTTGTGGTAGGTACAGTTATTCCAGATAGGGGAATGGGTAGGTTAAGTTATTCCAGGGAGGGGAATGCTTATGGGCAAGGCATTATGCTTGATCGGAGGCGGATGAAGTGGCAAAAAAGGCTCGGCCTACACCATGACCATGCCAATTGTCAACCCAAAGTGAATATGAGCCACACAGGTTGGTTGAAATAGCGCAACATGAATGATGGAACCTGGATCCAAGCGTCCCAGGATGCATTGCAGCGAAAACGTTCAACAATGTTCAGCGTGACCAATGTTTCTATCTTGGAAAATGAAATTGCATGCTGTATGGAGTGTTTTTGATATATCTTGTCTCAGGATTTGCTTGCAGTCCTACCATATCCCACAAAATGCAGAAGTGCAGTCAATGCAGCTTTTTACCTAAAATGGTAAAAATTGGTCAAAGCCTCATGCGGTTTATTACCTGTCCCTGGAATAACATCAATGGCAATTATAAGAATAATGCTGATAATAATACAAATTTTGTATGTATGTTTTCAGCCCTACAAAACCATAACTATAGAAGTTTAAATTTATACGTAAAGCTAGATATTTGTAGAAATATCTATATTGATATATAGCTATCTATTTATATAGCTAGATATATATCTATGCAGTAACATACATTAGATAGATAGATAGATAGATAGATAGATAGATAGATAGACTGTATATAAGCCTGCAAGTCTTGCACTTGAAGCAGCTTTATGATGTCATTAAGGCTCGATGGTGACACGCGCACCCGGAACAAGGATCACAGGTTGTTAGCGGCCATTTTTCCATCAGTCTCCACTGGAGCTAGAAGTGAGCAGACAGATACTCCTATAGACGCTGCTGGAGCCAGATCATTTGTCTCTGTGATGGACAACGTTTGAAATTCGCCCTTAAGCGGGATACGGCAGCCTACAACAGTCAAATTGATCGCTGCTTATCACTTCTTTTGTGGTAGGTACAGTTATTCCAGATAGGGGAATGGGTAGGTTAAGTTATTCCAGGGAGGGGAATGCTTATGGGCAAGGCATTATGCTTGATCGGAGGCGGATGAAGTGGCAAAAAAGGCTCGGCCTACACCATGACCATGCCAATCGTCAACCCAAAGTGAATATGAGCCACACAGGTTGGTTGAAATAGCGCAACATGAATGATGGAACCTGGATCCAAGCGTCCCAGGATGCATTGCAGCGAAAACGTTCAACAATGTTCAGCGTGACCAATGTTTCTATCTTGGAAAATG
Source organism: Eleutherodactylus coqui (assembly GCF_035609145.1). NCBI lineage: Eukaryota > Metazoa > Chordata > Amphibia > Anura > Eleutherodactylidae > Eleutherodactylus > Eleutherodactylus coqui. Next base: position 465,288 of record NW_027101823.1, read on the forward strand.
AAATTGCATGCTGTATGGAGTGTTTTTGACATATCTTGTCTCAGGATTTGCTTGCAGTCCTACCATATCCCACAAAATGCAGAAGTGCAGTCAATGCAGCTTTTTACCTAAAATGGTAAAAATTGGTCAAAGACTCATGCGGTTTATTACCTGCCCCTGGAATAACATCAATGGCAATTATAAGAATAATGCTGATAATAATACAAATTTTGTATGTATGTTTTCAGTCCTACAAAACCATAACTATAGAAGTTTAAATTTATACGTAAAGCTAGATATTTGTAGAAATATCTATATTGATATATAGCTATCTATTTATATAGCTAGATATATATCTATGCAGTAACATACATTAGATAGATAGATAGATAGATAGATAGATAGATAGATAGATAGATAGATAGATAGACTGTATATAAGCCTGCAAGTCTTGCACTTGAAGCAGCTTTATGATGTCATTAAGGCTCGATGGTGACACGCGCACCCGGAACAAGGATCACAGGTTGTTAGCGGCCATTTTTCCATCAGTCTCCACTGGAGCTAGAAGTGAGCAGACAGATACTCCTATAGACGCTGCTGGAGCCAGATCATTTGTCTCTGTGATGGACAACGTTTGAAATTCGCCCTTAAGCGGGAGACGGCAGCCTACAACAGTCAAATATATTGCGGCTTATCACTTCTTTTGAGGGAGGTACAGTTATTCCAGATAGGGGAATGGGTAGGTTAAGATATTCCAGGGTGGGGAATGCTTATGGGCAAGGCATTATGCTTGATCGGAGGCGGATGAAGTGGCAAAAAAGGCTCGGCCTACACCATGACCATGCAACTCGTCAACCCAAAGTGAATATGAGCCACACAGGTTGGTTGAAATGGCGCAGCATGAATGATAGAACCTGGATCCAAGCGTCTCAGGATGCATTGCAGCGAAAACGTTCAACAATGTTCAGCGTGACCAATGTTTCTATCTTGGAAAATGAAATCGCATGCTGTATGGAGTGTTTTTGATATATCTTGTCTCAGGATTTGCTTGCAGTCCTACCATATCCCACAAAATGCAGAAGTGCAGTCAATGCAGCTTTTTACCTAAAATGGTAAAAATTGGTCAAAGCCTCATGCGGTTTATTACCTGCCCCTGGAATAACATCAATGGCAATTATAAGAATAATGCTGATAATAATACAAATTTTGTATGTATGTTTTCAGCCCTACAAAACCATAACTATAGAAGTTTAAATTTATACGTAAAGCTAGATATTTGTAGAAATATCTATATTGATATATAGCTATCTATTTATATAGCTAGATATATATCTATGCAGTAACATACATTAGATAGATAGATAGATAGATAGACTGTATATAAGCCTGCAAGTCTTGCACTTGAAGCAGCTTTATGATGTCATTAAGGCTCGATGGTGACACGCGCACCCGGAACAAGGATCACAGGTTGTTAGCGGCCATTTTTCCATCAGTCTCCACTGGAGCTAGAAGTGAGCAGACAGATACTCCTATAGACGCTGCTGGAGCCAGATCATTTGTCTCTGTGATGGACAACGTTTGAAATTCGCCCTTAAGCGGGAGACGGCAGCCTACAACAGTCAAATTGATCGCTGCTTATCACTTCTTTTGTGGTAGGTACAGTTATTCCAGATAGGGGAATGGGTAGGTTAAGTTATTCCAGGGAGGGGAATGCTTATGGGCAAGGCATTATGCTTGATCGGAGGCGGATGAAGTGGCAAAAAAGGCTCGGCCTACACCATGACCATGCCAATCGTCAACCCAAAGTGAATATGAGCCACACAGGTTGGTTGAAATAGCGCAACATGAATGATGGAACCTGGATCCAAGCGTCCCAGGATGCATTGCAGCGAAAACGTTCAACAATGTTCAGCGTGACCAATGTTTCTATCTTGGAAAATGAAATTGCATGCTGTATGGAGTGTTTTTGATATATCTTGTCTCAGGATTTGCTTGCAGTCCTACCATATCCCACAAAATGCAGAAGTGCAGTCAATGCAGCTTTTTACCTAAAATGGTAAAAATTGGTCAAAGCCTCATGCGGTTTATTACCTGTCCCTGGAATAACATCAATGGCAATTATAAGAATAATGCTGATAATAATACAAATTTTGTATGTATGTTTTCAGCCCTACAAAACCATAACTATAGAAGTTTAAATTTATACGTAAAGCTAGATATTTGTAGAAATATCTATATTGATATATAGCTATCTATTTATATAGCTAGATATATATCTATGCAGTAACATACATTAGATAGATAGATAGATAGATAGATAGACTGTATATAAGCCTGCAAGTCTTGCACTTGAAGCAGCTTTATGATGTCATTAAGGCTCGATTGTGACACGCGCACCCGGAACAAGGATCACAGGTTGTTAGCGGCCATTTTTCCATCAGTCTCCACTGGAGCTAGAAGTGAGCAGACAGATACTCCTATAGACGCTGCTGGAGCCAGATCATTTGTCTCTGTGATGGACAACGTTTGAAATTCGCCCTTAAGCGGGAGACGGCAGCCTACAACAGTCAAATATATTGCGGCTTATCACTTCTTTTGAGGGAGGTACAGTTATTCCAGATAGGGGAATGGGTAGGTTAAGATATTCCAGGGTGGGGAATGCTTATGGGCAAGGCATTATGCTTGATCGGAGGCGGATGAAGTGGCAAAAAAGGCTCGGCCTACACCATGACCATGCAACTCGTCAACCCAAAGTGAATATGAGCCACACAGGTTGGTTGAAATGGCGCAGCATGAATGATAGAACCTGGATACAAGCGTCTCAGGATGCATTGCAGCGAAAACGTTCAACAATGTTCAGCGTGACCAATGTTTCTATCTTGGAAAATGAAATCGCATGCTGTATGGAGTGTTTTTGATATATCTTGTCTCAGGATTTGCTTGCAGTCCTACCATATCCCACAAAATGCAGAAGTGCAGTCAATGCAGCTTTTTACCTAAAATGGTAAAAATTGGTCAAAGCCTCATGCGGTTTATTACCTGCCCCTGGAATAACATCAATGGCAATTATAAGAATAATGCTGATAATAATACAAATTTTGTATGTATGTTTTCAGCCCTACAAAACCATAACTATAGAAGTTTAAATTTATACGTAAAGCTAGATATTTGTAGAAATATCTATATTGATATATAGCTATCTATTTATATAGCTAGATATATATCTATGCAGTAACATACATTAGATAGATAGATAGATAGATAGACTGTATATAAGCCTGCAAGTCTTGCACTTGAAGCAGCTTTATGATGTCATTAAGGCTCGATGGTGACACGCGCACCCGGAACAAGGATCACAGGTTGTTAGCGGCCATTTTTCCATCAGTCTCCACTGGAGCTAGAAGTGAGCAGACAGATACTCCTATAGACGCTGCTGGAGCCAGATCATTTGTCTCTGTGATGGACAACGTTTGAAATTCGCCCTTAAGCGGGATACGGCAGCCTACAACAGTCAAATTGATCGCTGCTTATCACTTCTTTTGTGGTAGGTACAGTTATTCCAGATAGGGGAATGGGTAGGTTAAGTTATTCCAGGGAGGGGAATGCTTATGGGCAAGGCATTATGCTTGATCGGAGGCGGATGAAGTGGCAAAAAAGGCTCGGCCTACACCATGACCATGCCAATCGTCAACCCAAAGTGAATATGAGCCACACAGGTTGGTTGAAATAGCGCAACATGAATGATGGAACCTGGATCCAAGCGTCCCAGGATGCATTGCAGCGAAAACGTTCAACAATGTTCAGCGTGACCAATGTTTCTATCTTGGAAAATGAAATTGCATGCTGTATGGAGTGTTTTTGATATATCTTGTCTCAGGATTTGCTTGCAGTCCTACCATATCCCACAAAATGCAGAAGTGCAGTCAATGCAGCTTTTTACCTAAAATGGTAAAAATTGGTCAAAGCCTCATGCGGTTTATTACCTGTCCCTGGAATAACATCAATGGCAATTATAAGAATAATGCTGATAATAATACAAATTTTGTATGTATGTTTTCAGCCCTACAAAACCATAACTATAGAAGTTTAAATTTATACGTAAAGCTAGATATTTGTAGAAATATCTATATTGATATATAGCTATCTATTTATATAGCTAGATATATATCTATGCAGTAACATACATTAGATAGATAGATAGATAGATAGATAGATAGATAGACTGTATATAAGCCTGCAAGTCTTGCACTTGAAGCAGCTTTATGATGTCATTAAGGCTCGATGGTGACACGCGCACCCGGAACAAGGATCACAGGTTGTTAGCGGCCATTTTTCCATCAGTCTCCACTGGAGCTAGAAGTGAGCAGACAGATACTCCTATAGACGCTGCTGGAGCCAGATCATTTGTCTCTGTGATGGACAACGTTTGAAATTCGCCCTTAAGCGGGATACGGCAGCCTACAACAGTCAAATTGATCGCTGCTTATCACTTCTTTTGTGGTAGGTACAGTTATTCCAGATAGGGGAATGGGTAGGTTAAGTTATTCCAGGGAGGGGAATGCTTATGGGCAAGGCATTATGCTTGATCGGAGGCGGATGAAGTGGCAAAAAAGGCTCGGCCTACACCATGACCATGCCAATCGTCAACCCAAAGTGAATATGAGCCACACAGGTTGGTTGAAATAGCGCAACATGAATGATGGAACCTGGATCCAAGCGTCCCAGGATGCATTGCAGCGAAAACGTTCAACAATGTTCAGCGTGACCAATGTTTCTATCTTGGAAAATGAAATTGCATGCTGTATGGAGTGTTTTTGACATATCTTGTCTCAGGATTTGCTTGCAGTCCTACCATATCCCACAAAATGCAGAAGTGCAGTCAATGCAGCTTTTTACCTAAAATGGTAAAAATTGGTCAAAGACTCATGCGGTTTATTACCTGCCCCTGGAATAACATCAATGGCAATTATAAGAATAATGCTGATAATAATACAAATTTTGTATGTATGTTTTCAGCCCTACAAAACCATAACTATAGAAGTTTAAATTTATACGTAAAGCTAGATATTTGTAGAAATATCTATATTGATATATAGCTATCTATTTATATAGCTAGATATATATCTATGCAGTAACATACATTAGATAGATAGATAGATAGATAGACTGTATATAAGCCTGCAAGTCTTGCACTTGAAGCAGCTTTATGATGTCATTAAGGCTCGATGGTGACACGCGCACCCGGAACAAGGATCACAGGTTGTTAGCGGCCATTTTTCCATCAGTCTCCACTGGAGCTAGAAGTGAGCAGACAGATACTCCTATAGACGCTGCTGGAGCCAGATCATTTGTCTCTGTGATGGACAACGTTTGAAATTCGCCCTTAAGCGGGATACGGCAGCCTACAACAGTCAAATTGATCGCTGCTTATCACTTCTTTTGTGGTAGGTACAGTTATTCCAGATAGGGGAATGGGTAGGTTAAGTTATTCCAGGGAGGGGAATGCTTATGGGCAAGGCATTATGCTTGATCGGAGGCGGATGAAGTGGCAAAAAAGGCTCGGCCTACACCATGACCATGCCAATTGTCAACCCAAAGTGAATATGAGCCACACAGGTTGGTTGAAATAGCGCAACATGAATGATGGAACCTGGATCCAAGCGTCCCAGGATGCATTGCAGCGAAAACGTTCAACAATGTTCAGCGTGACCAATGTTTCTATCTTGGAAAATGAAATTGCATGCTGTATGGAGTGTTTTTGATATATCTTGTCTCAGGATTTGCTTGCAGTCCTACCATATCCCACAAAATGCAGAAGTGCAGTCAATGCAGCTTTTTACCTAAAATGGTAAAAATTGGTCAAAGCCTCATGCGGTTTATTACCTGTCCCTGGAATAACATCAATGGCAATTATAAGAATAATGCTGATAATAATACAAATTTTGTATGTATGTTTTCAGCCCTACAAAACCATAACTATAGAAGTTTAAATTTATACGTAAAGCTAGATATTTGTAGAAATATCTATATTGATATATAGCTATCTATTTATATAGCTAGATATATATCTATGCAGTAACATACATTAGATAGATAGATAGATAGATAGATAGATAGATAGATAGACTGTATATAAGCCTGCAAGTCTTGCACTTGAAGCAGCTTTATGATGTCATTAAGGCTCGATGGTGACACGCGCACCCGGAACAAGGATCACAGGTTGTTAGCGGCCATTTTTCCATCAGTCTCCACTGGAGCTAGAAGTGAGCAGACAGATACTCCTATAGACGCTGCTGGAGCCAGATCATTTGTCTCTGTGATGGACAACGTTTGAAATTCGCCCTTAAGCGGGATACGGCAGCCTACAACAGTCAAATTGATCGCTGCTTATCACTTCTTTTGTGGTAGGTACAGTTATTCCAGATAGGGGAATGGGTAGGTTAAGTTATTCCAGGGAGGGGAATGCTTATGGGCAAGGCATTATGCTTGATCGGAGGCGGATGAAGTGGCAAAAAAGGCTCGGCCTACACCATGACCATGCCAATCGTCAACCCAAAGTGAATATGAGCCACACAGGTTGGTTGAAATAGCGCAACATGAATGATGGAACCTGGATCCAAGCGTCCCAGGATGCATTGCAGCGAAAACGTTCAACAATGTTCAGCGTGACCAATGTTTCTATCTTGGAAAATGAAATTGCATGCTGTATGGAGTGTTTTTGACATATCTTGTCTCAGGATTTGCTTGCAGTCCTACCATATCCCACAAAATGCAGAAGTGCAGTCAATGCAGCTTTTTACCTAAAATGGTAAAAATTGGTCAAAGACTCATGCGGTTTATTACCTGCCCCTGGAATAACATCAATGGCAATTATAAGAATAATGCTGATAATAATACAAATTTTGTATGTATGTTTTCAGTCCTACAAAACCATAACTATAGAAGTTTAAATTTATACGTAAAGCTAGATATTTGTAGAAATATCTATATTGATATATAGCTATCTATTTATATAGCTAGATATATATCTATGCAGTAACATACATTAGATAGATAGATAGATAGATAGACTGTATATAAGCCTGCAAGTCTTGCACTTGAAGCAGCTTTATGATGTCATTAAGGCTCGATGGTGACACGCGCACCCGGAACAAGGATCACAGGTTGTTAGCGGCCATTTTTCCATCAGTCTCCACTGGAGCTAGAAGTGAGCAGACAGATACTCCTATAGACGCTGCTGGAGCCAGATCATTTGTCTCTGTGATGGACAACGTTTGAAATTCGCCCTTAAGCGGGATACGGCAGCCTACAACAGTCAAATTGATCGCTGCTTATCACTTCTTTTGTGGTAGGTACAGTTATTCCAGATAGGGGAATGGGTAGGTTAAGTTATTCCAGGGAGGGGAATGCTTATGGGCAAGGCATTATGCTTGATCGGAGGCGGATGAAGTGGCAAAAAAGGCTCGGCCTACACCATGACCATGCCAATCGTCAACCCAAAGTGAATATGAGCCACACAGGTTGGTTGAAATAGCGCAACATGAATGATGGAACCTGGATCCAAGCGTCCCAGGATGCAGTGCAGCGAAAACGTTCAACAATGTTCAGCGTGACCAATGTTTCTATCTTGGAAAATGAAATTGCATGCTGTATGGAGTGTTTTTGATATATCTTGTCTCAGGATTTGCTTGCAGTCCTACCATATCCCACAAAATGCAGAAGTGCAGTCAATGCAGCTTTTTACCTAAAATGGTAAAAATTGGTCAAAGCCTCATGCGGTTTATTACCTGTCCCTGGAATAACATCAATGGCAATTATAAGAATAATGCTGATAATAATACAAATTTTGTATGTATGTTTTCAGCCCTACAAAACCATAACTATAGAAGTTTAAATTTATACGTAAAGCTAGATATTTGTAGAAATATCTATATTGATATATAGCTATCTATTTATATAGCTAGATATATATCTATGCAGTAACATACATTAGATAGATAGATAGATAGATAGACTGTATATAAGCCTGCAAGTCTTGCACTTGAAGCAGCTTTATGATGTCATTAAGGCTCGATGGTGACACGCGCACCCGGAACAAGGATCACAGGTTGTTAGCGGCCATTTTTCCATCAGTCTCCACTGGAGCTAGAAGTGAGCAGACAGATACTCCTATAGACGCTGCTGGAGCCAGATCATTTGTCTCTGTGATGGACAACGTTTGAAATTCGCCCTTAAGCGGGATACGGCAGCCTACAACAGTCAAATTGATCGCTGCTTATCACTTCTTTTGTGGTAGGTACAGTTATTCCAGATAGGGGAATGGGTAGGTTAAGTTATTCCAGGGAGGGGAATGCTTATGGGCAAGGCATTATGCTTGATCGGAGGCGGATGAAGTGGCAAAAAAGGCTCGGCCTACACCATGACCATGCCAATCGTCAACCCAAAGTGAATATGAGCCACACAGGTTGGTTGAAATAGCGCAACATGAATGATGGAACCTGGATCCAAGCGTCCCAGGATGCATTGCAGCGAAAACGTTCAACAATGTTCAGCGTGACCAATGTTTCTATCTTGGAAAATGAAATTGCATGCTGTATGGAGTGTTTTTGACATATCTTGTCTCAGGATTTGCTTGCAGTCCTACCATATCCCACAAAATGCAGAAGTGCAGTCAATGCAGCTTTTTACCTAAAATGGTAAAAATTGGTCAAAGACTCATGCGGTTTATTACCTGCCCCTGGAATAACATCAATGGCAATTATAAGAATAATGCTGATAATAATACAAATTTTGTATGTATGTTTTCAGCCCTACAAAACCATAACTATAGAAGTTTAAATTTATACGTAAAGCTAGATATTTGTAGAAATATCTATATTGATATATAGCTATCTATTTATATAGCTAGATATATATCTATGCAGTAACATACATTAGATAGATAGATAGATAGATAGACTGTATATAAGCCTGCAAGTCTTGCACTTGAAGCAGCTTTATGATGTCATTAAGGCTCGATGGTGACACGCGCACCCGGAACAAGGATCACAGGTTGTTAGCGGCCATTTTTCCATCAGTCTCCACTGGAGCTAGAAGTGAGCAGACAGATACTCCTATAGACGCTGCTGGAGCCAGATCATTTGTCTCTGTGATGGACAACGTTTGAAATTCGCCCTTAAGCGGGATACGGCAGCCTACAACAGTCAAATTGATCGCTGCTTATCACTTCTTTTGTGGTAGGTACAGTTATTCCAGATAGGGGAATGGGTAGGTTAAGTTATTCCAGGGAGGGGAATGCTTATGGGCAAGGCATTATGCTTGATCGGAGGCGGATGAAGTGGCAAAAAAGGCTCGGCCTACACCATGACCATGCCAATTGTCAACCCAAAGTGAATATGAGCCACACAGGTTGGTTGAAATAGCGCAACATGAATGATGGAACCTGGATCCAAGCGTCCCAGGATGCATTGCAGCGAAAACGTTCAACAATGTTCAGCGTGACCAATGTTTCTATCTTGGAAAATGAAATTGCATGCTGTATGGAGTGTTTTTGATATATCTTGTCTCAGGATTTGCTTGCAGTCCTACCATATCCCACAAAATGCAGAAGTGCAGTCAATGCAGCTTTTTACCTAAAATGGTAAAAATTGGTCAAAGCCTCATGCGGTTTATTACCTGTCCCTGGAATAACATCAATGGCAATTATAAGAATAATGCTGATAATAATACAAATTTTGTATGTATGTTTTCAGCCCTACAAAACCATAACTATAGAAGTTTAAATTTATACGTAAAGCTAGATATTTGTAGAAATATCTATATTGATATATAGCTATCTATTTATATAGCTAGATATATATCTATGCAGTAACATACATTAGATAGATAGATAGATAGATAGATAGATAGATAGACTGTATATAAGCCTGCAAGTCTTGCACTTGAAGCAGCTTTATGATGTCATTAAGGCTCGATGGTGACACGCGCACCCGGAACAAGGATCACAGGTTGTTAGCGGCCATTTTTCCATCAGTCTCCACTGGAGCTAGAAGTGAGCAGACAGATACTCCTATAGACGCTGCTGGAGCCAGATCATTTGTCTCTGTGATGGACAACGTTTGAAATTCGCCCTTAAGCGGGATACGGCAGCCTACAACAGTCAAATTGATCGCTGCTTATCACTTCTTTTGTGGTAGGTACAGTTATTCCAGATAGGGGAATGGGTAGGTTAAGTTATTCCAGGGAGGGGAATGCTTATGGGCAAGGCATTATGCTTGATCGGAGGCGGATGAAGTGGCAAAAAAGGCTCGGCCTACACCATGACCATGCCAATCGTCAACCCAAAGTGAATATGAGCCACACAGGTTGGTTGAAATAGCGCAACATGAATGATGGAACCTGGATCCAAGCGTCCCAGGATGCATTGCAGCGAAAACGTTCAACAATGTTCAGCGTGACCAATGTTTCTATCTTGGAAAATGAAATTGCATGCTGTATGGAGTGTTTTTGACATATCTTGTCTCAGGATTTGCTTGCAGTCCTACCATATCCCACAAAATGCAGAAGTGCAGTCAATGCAGCTTTTTACCTAAAATGGTAAAAATTGGTCAAAGACTCATGCGGTTTATTACCTGCCCCTGGAATAACATCAATGGCAATTATAAGAATAATGCTGATAATAATACAAATTTTGTATGTATGTTTTCAGTCCTACAAAACCATAACTATAGAAGTTTAAATTTATACGTAAAGCTAGATATTTGTAGAAATATCTATATTGATATATAGCTATCTATTTATATAGCTAGATATATATCTATGCAGTAACATACATTAGATAGATAGATAGATAGATAGACTGTATATAAGCCTGCAAGTCTTGCACTTGAAGCAGCTTTATGATGTCATTAAGGCTCGATGGTGACACGCGCACCCGGAACAAGGATCACAGGTTGTTAGCGGCCATTTTTCCATCAGTCTCCACTGGAGCTAGAAGTGAGCAGACAGATACTCCTATAGACGCTGCTGGAGCCAGATCATTTGTCTCTGTGATGGACAACGTTTGAAATTCGCCCTTAAGCGGGATACGGCAGCCTACAACAGTCAAATTGATCGCTGCTTATCACTTCTTTTGTGGTAGGTACAGTTATTCCAGATAGGGGAATGGGTAGGTTAAGTTATTCCAGGGAGGGGAATGCTTATGGGCAAGGCATTATGCTTGATCGGAGGCGGATGAAGTGGCAAAAAAGGCTCGGCCTACACCATGACCATGCCAATCGTCAACCCAAAGTGAATATGAGCCACACAGGTTGGTTGAAATAGCGCAACATGAATGATGGAACCTGGATCCAAGCGTCCCAGGATGCAGTGCAGCGAAAACGTTCAACAATGTTCAGCGTGACCAATGTTTCTATCTTGGAAAATGAAATTGCATGCTGTATGGAGTGTTTTTGATATATCTTGTCTCAGGATTTGCTTGCAGTCCTACCATATCCCACAAAATGCAGAAGTGCAGTCAATGCAGCTTTTTACCTAAAATGGTAAAAATTGGTCAAAGCCTCATGCGGTTTATTACCTGTCCCTGGAATAACATCAATGGCAATTATAAGAATAATGCTGATAATAATACAAATTTTGTATGTATGTTTTCAGCCCTACAAAACCATAACTATAGAAGTTTAAATTTATACGTAAAGCTAGATATTTGTAGAAATATCTATATTGATATATAGCTATCTATTTATATAGCTAGATATATATCTATGCAGTAACATACATTAGATAGATAGATAGATAGATAGACTGTATATAAGCCTGCAAGTCTTGCACTTGAAGCAGCTTTATGATGTCATTAAGGCTCGATGGTGACACGCGCACCCGGAACAAGGATCACAGGTTGTTAGCGGCCATTTTTCCATCAGTCTCCACTGGAGCTAGAAGTGAGCAGACAGATACTCCTATAGACGCTGCTGGAGCCAGATCATTTGTCTCTGTGATGGACAACGTTTGAAATTCGCCCTTAAGCGGGATACGGCAGCCTACAACAGTCAAATTGATCGCTGCTTATCACTTCTTTTGTGGTAGGTACAGTTATTCCAGATAGGGGAATGGGTAGGTTAAGTTATTCCAGGGAGGGGAATGCTTATGGGCAAGGCATTATGCTTGATCGGAGGCGGATGAAGTGGCAAAAAAGGCTCGGCCTACACCATGACCATGCCAATCGTCAACCCAAAGTGAATATGAGCCACACAGGTTGGTTGAAATAGCGCAACATGAATGATGGAACCTGGATCCAAGCGTCCCAGGATGCATTGCAGCGAAAACGTTCAACAATGTTCAGCGTGACCAATGTTTCTATCTTGGAAAATGAAATTGCATGCTGTATGGAGTGTTTTTGACATATCTTGTCTCAGGATTTGCTTGCAGTCCTACCATATCCCACAAAATGCAGAAGTGCAGTCAATGCAGCTTTTTACCTAAAATGGTAAAAATTGGTCAAAGACTCATGCGGTTTATTACCTGCCCCTGGAATAACATCAATGGCAATTATAAGAATAATGCTGATAATAATACAAATTTTGTATGTATGTTTTCAGCCCTACAAAACCATAACTATAGAAGTTTAAATTTATACGTAAAGCTAGATATTTGTAGAAATATCTATATTGATATATAGCTATCTATTTATATAGCTAGATATATATCTATGCAGTAACATACATTAGATAGATAGATAGATAGATAGACTGTATATAAGCCTGCAAGTCTTGCACTTGAAGCAGCTTTATGATGTCATTAAGGCTCGATGGTGACACGCGCACCCGGAACAAGGATCACAGGTTGTTAGCGGCCATTTTTCCATCAGTCTCCACTGGAGCTAGAAGTGAGCAGACAGATACTCCTATAGACGCTGCTGGAGCCAGATCATTTGTCTCTGTGATGGACAACGTTTGAAATTCGCCCTTAAGCGGGATACGGCAGCCTACAACAGTCAAATTGATCGCTGCTTATCACTTCTTTTGTGGTAGGTACAGTTATTCCAGATAGGGGAATGGGTAGGTTAAGTTATTCCAGGGAGGGGAATGCTTATGGGCAAGGCATTATGCTTGATCGGAGGCGGATGAAGTGGCAAAAAAGGCTCGGCCTACACCATGACCATGCCAATTGTCAACCCAAAGTGAATATGAGCCACACAGGTTGGTTGAAATAGCGCAACATGAATGATGGAACCTGGATCCAAGCGTCCCAGGATGCATTGCAGCGAAAACGTTCAACAATGTTCAGCGTGACCAATGTTTCTATCTTGGAAAATGAAATTGCATGCTGTATGGAGTGTTTTTGATATATCTTGTCTCAGGATTTGCTTGCAGTCCTACCATATCCCACAAAATGCAGAAGTGCAGTCAATGCAGCTTTTTACCTAAAATGGTAAAAATTGGTCAAAGCCTCATGCGGTTTATTACCTGTCCCTGGAATAACATCAATGGCAATTATAAGAATAATGCTGATAATAATACAAATTTTGTATGTATGTTTTCAGCCCTACAAAACCATAACTATAGAAGTTTAAATTTATACGTAAAGCTAGATATTTGTAGAAATATCTATATTGATATATAGCTATCTATTTATATAGCTAGATATATATCTATGCAGTAACATACATTAGATAGATAGATAGATAGATAGATAGATAGATAGACTGTATATAAGCCTGCAAGTCTTGCACTTGAAGCAGCTTTATGATGTCATTAAGGCTCGATGGTGACACGCGCACCCGGAACAAGGATCACAGGTTGTTAGCGGCCATTTTTCCATCAGTCTCCACTGGAGCTAGAAGTGAGCAGACAGATACTCCTATAGACGCTGCTGGAGCCAGATCATTTGTCTCTGTGATGGACAACGTTTGAAATTCGCCCTTAAGCGGGATACGGCAGCCTACAACAGTCAAATTGATCGCTGCTTATCACTTCTTTTGTGGTAGGTACAGTTATTCCAGATAGGGGAATGGGTAGGTTAAGTTATTCCAGGGAGGGGAATGCTTATGGGCAAGGCATTATGCTTGATCGGAGGCGGATGAAGTGGCAAAAAAGGCTCGGCCTACACCATGACCATGCCAATCGTCAACCCAAAGTGAATATGAGCCACACAGGTTGGTTGAAATAGCGCAACATGAATGATGGAACCTGGATCCAAGCGTCCCAGGATGCATTGCAGCGAAAACGTTCAACAATGTTCAGCGTGACCAATGTTTCTATCTTGGAAAATGAAATTGCATGCTGTATGGAGTGTTTTTGACATATCTTGTCTCAGGATTTGCTTGCAGTCCTACCATATCCCACAAAATGCAGAAGTGCAGTCAATGCAGCTTTTTACCTAAAATGGTAAAAATTGGTCAAAGACTCATGCGGTTTATTACCTGCCCCTGGAATAACATCAATGGCAATTATAAGAATAATGCTGATAATAATACAAATTTTGTATGTATGTTTTCAGTCCTACAAAACCATAACTATAGAAGTTTAAATTTATACGTAAAGCTAGATATTTGTAGAAATATCTATATTGATATATAGCTATCTATTTATATAGCTAGATATATATCTATGCAGTAACATACATTAGATAGATAGATAGATAGATAGACTGTATATAAGCCTGCAAGTCTTGCACTTGAAGCAGCTTTATGATGTCATTAAGGCTCGATGGTGACACGCGCACCCGGAACAAGGATCACAGGTTGTTAGCGGCCATTTTTCCATCAGTCTCCACTGGAGCTAGAAGTGAGCAGACAGATACTCCTATAGACGCTGCTGGAGCCAGATCATTTGTCTCTGTGATGGACAACGTTTGAAATTCGCCCTTAAGCGGGATACGGCAGCCTACAACAGTCAAATTGATCGCTGCTTATCACTTCTTTTGTGGTAGGTACAGTTATTCCAGATAGGGGAATGGGTAGGTTAAGTTATTCCAGGGAGGGGAATGCTTATGGGCAAGGCATTATGCTTGATCGGAGGCGGATGAAGTGGCAAAAAAGGCTCGGCCTACACCATGACCATGCCAATCGTCAACCCAAAGTGAATATGAGCCACACAGGTTGGTTGAAATAGCGCAACATGAATGATGGAACCTGGATCCAAGCGTCCCAGGATGCAGTGCAGCGAAAACGTTCAACAATGTTCAGCGTGACCAATGTTTCTATCTTGGAAAATGAAATTGCATGCTGTATGGAGTGTTTTTGATATATCTTGTCTCAGGATTTGCTTGCAGTCCTACCATATCCCACAAAATGCAGAAGTGCAGTCAATGCAGCTTTTTACCTAAAATGGTAAAAATTGGTCAAAGCCTCATGCGGTTTATTACCTGTCCCTGGAATAACATCAATGGCAATTATAAGAATAATGCTGATAATAATACAAATTTTGTATGTATGTTTTCAGCCCTACAAAACCATAACTATAGAAGTTTAAATTTATACGTAAAGCTAGATATTTGTAGAAATATCTATATTGATATATAGCTATCTATTTATATAGCTAGATATATATCTATGCAGTAACATACATTAGATAGATAGATAGATAGATAGATAGATAGATAGATAGATAGATAGACTGTATATAAGCCTGCAAGTCTTGCACTTGAAGCAGCTTTATGATGTCATTAAGGCTCGATGGTGACACGCGCACCCGGAACAAGGATCACAGGTTGTTAGCGGCCATTTTTCCATCAGTCTCCACTGGAGCTAGAAGTGAGCAGACAGATACTCCTATAGACGCTGCTGGAG
The DNA here is from genome assembly GCF_035609145.1 of Eleutherodactylus coqui. NCBI lineage: Eukaryota > Metazoa > Chordata > Amphibia > Anura > Eleutherodactylidae > Eleutherodactylus > Eleutherodactylus coqui. The sequence goes on from NW_027101823.1 coordinate 481,054, forward strand.
CCAGATCATTTGTCTCTGTGATGGACAACGTTTGAAATTCGCCCTTAAGCGGGAGACGGCAGCCTACAACAGTCAAATATATTGCGGCTTATCACTTCTTTTGAGGGAGGTACAGTTATTCCAGATAGGGGAATGGGTAGGTTAAGATATTCCAGGGTGGGGAATGCTTATGGGCAAGGCATTATGCTTGATCGGAGGCGGATGAAGTGGCAAAAAAGGCTCGGCCTACACCATGACCATGCAACTCGTCAACCCAAAGTGAATATGAGCCACACAGGTTGGTTGAAATGGCGCAGCATGAATGATAGAACCTGGATCCAAGCGTCTCAGGATGCATTGCAGCGAAAACGTTCAACAATGTTCAGCGTGACCAATGTTTCTATCTTGGAAAATGAAATCGCATGCTGTATGGAGTGTTTTTGATATATCTTGTCTCAGGATTTGCTTGCAGTCCTACCATATCCCACAAAATGCAGAAGTGCAGTCAATGCAGCTTTTTACCTAAAATGGTAAAAATTGGTCAAAGCCTCATGCGGTTTATTACCTGCCCCTGGAATAACATCAATGGCAATTATAAGAATAATGCTGATAATAATACAAATTTTGTATGTATGTTTTCAGCCCTACAAAACCATAACTATAGAAGTTTAAATTTATACGTAAAGCTAGATATTTGTAGAAATATCTATATTGATATATAGCTATCTATTTATATAGCTAGATATATATCTATGCAGTAACATACATTAGATAGATAGATAGATAGATAGACTGTATATAAGCCTGCAAGTCTTGCACTTGAAGCAGCTTTATGATGTCATTAAGGCTCGATGGTGACACGCGCACCCGGAACAAGGATCACAGGTTGTTAGCGGCCATTTTTCCATCAGTCTCCACTGGAGCTAGAAGTGAGCAGACAGATACTCCTATAGACGCTGCTGGAGCCAGATCATTTGTCTCTGTGATGGACAACGTTTGAAATTCGCCCTTAAGCGGGAGACGGCAGCCTACAACAGTCAAATTGATCGCTGCTTATCACTTCTTTTGTGGTAGGTACAGTTATTCCAGATAGGGGAATGGGTAGGTTAAGTTATTCCAGGGAGGGGAATGCTTATGGGCAAGGCATTATGCTTGATCGGAGGCGGATGAAGTGGCAAAAAAGGCTCGGCCTACACCATGACCATGCCAATCGTCAACCCAAAGTGAATATGAGCCACACAGGTTGGTTGAAATAGCGCAACATGAATGATGGAACCTGGATCCAAGCGTCCCAGGATGCATTGCAGCGAAAACGTTCAACAATGTTCAGCGTGACCAATGTTTCTATCTTGGAAAATGAAATTGCATGCTGTATGGAGTGTTTTTGATATATCTTGTCTCAGGATTTGCTTGCAGTCCTACCATATCCCACAAAATGCAGAAGTGCAGTCAATGCAGCTTTTTACCTAAAATGGTAAAAATTGGTCAAAGCCTCATGCGGTTTATTACCTGTCCCTGGAATAACATCAATGGCAATTATAAGAATAATGCTGATAATAATACAAATTTTGTATGTATGTTTTCAGCCCTACAAAACCATAACTATAGAAGTTTAAATTTATACGTAAAGCTAGATATTTGTAGAAATATCTATATTGATATATAGCTATCTATTTATATAGCTAGATATATATCTATGCAGTAACATACATTAGATAGATAGATAGATAGATAGATAGACTGTATATAAGCCTGCAAGTCTTGCACTTGAAGCAGCTTTATGATGTCATTAAGGCTCGATTGTGACACGCGCACCCGGAACAAGGATCACAGGTTGTTAGCGGCCATTTTTCCATCAGTCTCCACTGGAGCTAGAAGTGAGCAGACAGATACTCCTATAGACGCTGCTGGAGCCAGATCATTTGTCTCTGTGATGGACAACGTTTGAAATTCGCCCTTAAGCGGGAGACGGCAGCCTACAACAGTCAAATATATTGCGGCTTATCACTTCTTTTGAGGGAGGTACAGTTATTCCAGATAGGGGAATGGGTAGGTTAAGATATTCCAGGGTGGGGAATGCTTATGGGCAAGGCATTATGCTTGATCGGAGGCGGATGAAGTGGCAAAAAAGGCTCGGCCTACACCATGACCATGCAACTCGTCAACCCAAAGTGAATATGAGCCACACAGGTTGGTTGAAATGGCGCAGCATGAATGATAGAACCTGGATACAAGCGTCTCAGGATGCATTGCAGCGAAAACGTTCAACAATGTTCAGCGTGACCAATGTTTCTATCTTGGAAAATGAAATCGCATGCTGTATGGAGTGTTTTTGATATATCTTGTCTCAGGATTTGCTTGCAGTCCTACCATATCCCACAAAATGCAGAAGTGCAGTCAATGCAGCTTTTTACCTAAAATGGTAAAAATTGGTCAAAGCCTCATGCGGTTTATTACCTGCCCCTGGAATAACATCAATGGCAATTATAAGAATAATGCTGATAATAATACAAATTTTGTATGTATGTTTTCAGCCCTACAAAACCATAACTATAGAAGTTTAAATTTATACGTAAAGCTAGATATTTGTAGAAATATCTATATTGATATATAGCTATCTATTTATATAGCTAGATATATATCTATGCAGTAACATACATTAGATAGATAGATAGATAGATAGACTGTATATAAGCCTGCAAGTCTTGCACTTGAAGCAGCTTTATGATGTCATTAAGGCTCGATGGTGACACGCGCACCCGGAACAAGGATCACAGGTTGTTAGCGGCCATTTTTCCATCAGTCTCCACTGGAGCTAGAAGTGAGCAGACAGATACTCCTATAGACGCTGCTGGAGCCAGATCATTTGTCTCTGTGATGGACAACGTTTGAAATTCGCCCTTAAGCGGGATACGGCAGCCTACAACAGTCAAATTGATCGCTGCTTATCACTTCTTTTGTGGTAGGTACAGTTATTCCAGATAGGGGAATGGGTAGGTTAAGTTATTCCAGGGAGGGGAATGCTTATGGGCAAGGCATTATGCTTGATCGGAGGCGGATGAAGTGGCAAAAAAGGCTCGGCCTACACCATGACCATGCCAATCGTCAACCCAAAGTGAATATGAGCCACACAGGTTGGTTGAAATAGCGCAACATGAATGATGGAACCTGGATCCAAGCGTCCCAGGATGCATTGCAGCGAAAACGTTCAACAATGTTCAGCGTGACCAATGTTTCTATCTTGGAAAATGAAATTGCATGCTGTATGGAGTGTTTTTGATATATCTTGTCTCAGGATTTGCTTGCAGTCCTACCATATCCCACAAAATGCAGAAGTGCAGTCAATGCAGCTTTTTACCTAAAATGGTAAAAATTGGTCAAAGCCTCATGCGGTTTATTACCTGTCCCTGGAATAACATCAATGGCAATTATAAGAATAATGCTGATAATAATACAAATTTTGTATGTATGTTTTCAGCCCTACAAAACCATAACTATAGAAGTTTAAATTTATACGTAAAGCTAGATATTTGTAGAAATATCTATATTGATATATAGCTATCTATTTATATAGCTAGATATATATCTATGCAGTAACATACATTAGATAGATAGATAGATAGATAGATAGATAGATAGATAGATAGACTGTATATAAGCCTGCAAGTCTTGCACTTGAAGCAGCTTTATGATGTCATTAAGGCTCGATGGTGACACGCGCACCCGGAACAAGGATCACAGGTTGTTAGCGGCCATTTTTCCATCAGTCTGCACTGGAGCTAGAAGTGAGCAGACAGATACTCCTATAGACGCTGCTGGAGCCAGATCATTTGTCTCTGTGATGGACAACGTTTGAAATTCGCCCTTAAGCGGGATACGGCAGCCTACAACAGTCAAATTGATCGCTGCTTATCACTTCTTTTGTGGTAGGTACAGTTATTCCAGATAGGGGAATGGGTAGGTTAAGTTATTCCAGGGAGGGGAATGCTTATGGGCAAGGCATTATGCTTGATCGGAGGCGGATGAAGTGGCAAAAAAGGCTCGGCCTACACCATGACCATGCCAATCGTCAACCCAAAGTGAATATGAGCCACACAGGTTGGTTGAAATAGCGCAACATGAATGATGGAACCTGGATCCAAGCGTCCCAGGATGCATTGCAGCGAAAACGTTCAACAATGTTCAGCGTGACCAATGTTTCTATCTTGGAAAATGAAATTGCATGCTGTATGGAGTGTTTTTGACATATCTTGTCTCAGGATTTGCTTGCAGTCCTACCATATCCCACAAAATGCAGAAGTGCAGTCAATGCAGCTTTTTACCTAAAATGGTAAAAATTGGTCAAAGACTCATGCGGTTTATTACCTGCCCCTGGAATAACATCAATGGCAATTATAAGAATAATGCTGATAATAATACAAATTTTGTATGTATGTTTTCAGTCCTACAAAACCATAACTATAGAAGTTTAAATTTATACGTAAAGCTAGATATTTGTAGAAATATCTATATTGATATATAGCTATCTATTTATATAGCTAGATATATATCTATGCAGTAACATACATTAGATAGATAGATAGATAGATAGATAGACTGTATATAAGCCTGCAAGTCTTGCACTTGAAGCAGCTTTATGATGTCATTAAGGCTCGATGGTGACACGCGCACCCGGAACAAGGATCACAGGTTGTTAGCGGCCATTTTTCCATCAGTCTCCACTGGAGCTAGAAGTGAGCAGACAGATACTCCTATAGACGCTGCTGGAGCCAGATCATTTGTCTCTGTGATGGACAACGTTTGAAATTCGCCCTTAAGCGGGATACGGCAGCCTACAACAGTCAAATTGATCGCTGCTTATCACTTCTTTTGTGGTAGGTACAGTTATTCCAGATAGGGGAATGGGTAGGTTAAGTTATTCCAGGGAGGGGAATGCTTATGGGCAAGGCATTATGCTTGATCGGAGGCGGATGAAGTGGCAAAAAAGGCTCGGCCTACACCATGACCATGCCAATCGTCAACCCAAAGTGAATATGAGCCACACAGGTTGGTTGAAATAGCGCAACATGAATGATGGAACCTGGATCCAAGCGTCCCAGGATGCAGTGCAGCGAAAACGTTCAACAATGTTCAGCGTGACCAATGTTTCTATCTTGGAAAATGAAATTGCATGCTGTATGGAGTGTTTTTGATATATCTTGTCTCAGGATTTGCTTGCAGTCCTACCATATCCCACAAAATGCAGAAGTGCAGTCAATGCAGCTTTTTACCTAAAATGGTAAAAATTGGTCAAAGCCTCATGCGGTTTATTACCTGTCCCTGGAATAACATCAATGGCAATTATAAGAATAATGCTGATAATAATACAAATTTTGTATGTATGTTTTCAGCCCTACAAAACCATAACTATAGAAGTTTAAATTTATACGTAAAGCTAGATATTTGTAGAAATATCTATATTGATATATAGCTATCTATTTATATAGCTAGATATATATCTATGCAGTAACATACATTAGATAGATAGATAGATAGATAGATAGATAGATAGATAGACTGTATATAAGCCTGCAAGTCTTGCACTTGAAGCAGCTTTATGATGTCATTAAGGCTCGATGGTGACACGCGCACCCGGAACAAGGATCACAGGTTGTTAGCGGCCATTTTTCCATCAGTCTCCACTGGAGCTAGAAGTGAGCAGACAGATACTCCTATAGACGCTGCTGGAGCCAGATCATTTGTCTCTGTGATGGACAACGTTTGAAATTCGCCCTTAAGCGGGAGACGGCAGCCTACAACAGTCAAATATATTGCGGCTTATCACTTCTTTTGAGGGAGGTACAGTTATTCCAGATAGGGGAATGGGTAGGTTAAGATATTCCAGGGTGGGGAATGCTTATGGGCAAGGCATTATGCTTGATCGGAGGCGGATGAAGTGGCAAAAAAGGCTCGGCCTACACCATGACCATGCAACTCGTCAACCCAAAGTGAATATGAGCCACACAGGTTGGTTGAAATGGCGCAGCATGAATGATAGAACCTGGATCCAAGCGTCTCAGGATGCATTGCAGCGAAAACGTTCAACAATGTTCAGCGTGACCAATGTTTCTATCTTGGAAAATGAAATCGCATGCTGTATGGAGTGTTTTTGATATATCTTGTCTCAGGATTTGCTTGCAGTCCTACCATATCCCACAAAATGCAGAAGTGCAGTCAATGCAGCTTTTTACCTAAAATGGTAAAAATTGGTCAAAGCCTCATGCGGTTTATTACCTGCCCCTGGAATAACATCAATGGCAATTATAAGAATAATGCTGATAATAATACAAATTTTGTATGTATGTTTTCAGCCCTACAAAACCATAACTATAGAAGTTTAAATTTATACGTAAAGCTAGATATTTGTAGAAATATCTATATTGATATATAGCTATCTATTTATATAGCTAGATATATATCTATGCAGTAACATACATTAGATAGATAGATAGATAGATAGACTGTATATAAGCCTGCAAGTCTTGCACTTGAAGCAGCTTTATGATGTCATTAAGGCTCGATGGTGACACGCGCACCCGGAACAAGGATCACAGGTTGTTAGCGGCCATTTTTCCATCAGTCTCCACTGGAGCTAGAAGTGAGCAGACAGATACTCCTATAGACGCTGCTGGAGCCAGATCATTTGTCTCTGTGATGGACAACGTTTGAAATTCGCCCTTAAGCGGGAGACAGCAGCCTACAACAGTCAAATTGATCGCTGCTTATCACTTCTTTTGTGGTAGGTACAGTTATTCCAGATAGGGGAATGGGTAGGTTAAGTTATTCCAGGGAGGGGAATGCTTATGGGCAAGGCATTATGCTTGATCGGAGGCGGATGAAGTGGCAAAAAAGGCTCGGCCTACACCATGACCATGCCAATCGTCAACCCAAAGTGAATATGAGCCACACAGGTTGGTTGAAATAGCGCAACATGAATGATGGAACCTGGATCCAAGCGTCCCAGGATGCATTGCAGCGAAAACGTTCAACAATGTTCAGCGTGACCAATGTTTCTATCTTGGAAAATGAAATTGCATGCTGTATGGAGTGTTTTTGATATATCTTGTCTCAGGATTTGCTTGCAGTCCTACCATATCCCACAAAATGCAGAAGTGCAGTCAATGCAGCTTTTTACCTAAAATGGTAAAAATTGGTCAAAGCCTCATGCGGTTTATTACCTGTCCCTGGAATAACATCAATGGCAATTATAAGAATAATGCTGATAATAATACAAATTTTGTATGTATGTTTTCAGCCCTACAAAACCATAACTATAGAAGTTTAAATTTATACGTAAAGCTAGATATTTGTAGAAATATCTATATTGATATATAGCTATCTATTTATATAGCTAGATATATATCTATGCAGTAACATACATTAGATAGATAGATAGATAGATAGATAGACTGTATATAAGCCTGCAAGTCTTGCACTTGAAGCAGCTTTATGATGTCATTAAGGCTCGATTGTGACACGCGCACCCGGAACAAGGATCACAGGTTGTTAGCGGCCATTTTTCCATCAGTCTCCACTGGAGCTAGAAGTGAGCAGACAGATACTCCTATAGACGCTGCTGGAGCCAGATCATTTGTCTCTGTGATGGACAACGTTTGAAATTCGCCCTTAAGCGGGAGACGGCAGCCTACAACAGTCAAATATATTGCGGCTTATCACTTCTTTTGAGGGAGGTACAGTTATTCCAGATAGGGGAATGGGTAGGTTAAGATATTCCAGGGTGGGGAATGCTTATGGGCAAGGCATTATGCTTGATCGGAGGCGGATGAAGTGGCAAAAAAGGCTCGGCCTACACCATGACCATGCAACTCGTCAACCCAAAGTGAATATGAGCCACACAGGTTGGTTGAAATGGCGCAGCATGAATGATAGAACCTGGATCCAAGCGTCTCAGGATGCATTGCAGCGAAAACGTTCAACAATGTTCAGCGTGACCAATGTTTCTATCTTGGAAAATGAAATCGCATGCTGTATGGAGTGTTTTTGATATATCTTGTCTCAGGATTTGCTTGCAGTCCTACCATATCCCACAAAATGCAGAAGTGCAGTCAATGCAGCTTTTTACCTAAAATGGTAAAAATTGGTCAAAGCCTCATGCGGTTTATTACCTGCCCCTGGAATAACATCAATGGCAATTATAAGAATAATGCTGATAATAATACAAATTTTGTATGTATGTTTTCAGCCCTACAAAACCATAACTATAGAAGTTTAAATTTATACGTAAAGCTAGATATTTGTAGAAATATCTATATTGATATATAGCTATCTATTTATATAGCTAGATATATATCTATGCAGTAACATACATTAGATAGATAGATAGATAGATAGATAGACTGTATATAAGCCTGCAAGTCTTGCACTTGAAGCAGCTTTATGATGTCATTAAGGCTCGATGGTGACACGCGCACCCGGAACAAGGATCACAGGTTGTTAGCGGCCATTTTTCCATCAGTCTCCACTGGAGCTAGAAGTGAGCAGACAGATACTCCTATAGACGCTGCTGGAGCCAGATCATTTGTCTCTGTGATGGACAACGTTTGAAATTCGCCCTTAAGCGGGATACGGCAGCCTACAACAGTCAAATTGATCGCTGCTTATCACTTCTTTTGTGGTAGGTACAGTTATTCCAGATAGGGGAATGGGTAGGTTAAGTTATTCCAGGGAGGGGAATGCTTATGGGCAAGGCATTATGCTTGATCGGAGGCGGATGAAGTGGCAAAAAAGGCTCGGCCTACACCATGACCATGCCAATCGTCAACCCAAAGTGAATATGAGCCACACAGGTTGGTTGAAATAGCGCAACATGAATGATGGAACCTGGATCCAAGCGTCCCAGGATGCATTGCAGCGAAAACGTTCAACAATGTTCAGCGTGACCAATGTTTCTATCTTGGAAAATGAAATTGCATGCTGTATGGAGTGTTTTTGATATATCTTGTCTCAGGATTTGCTTGCAGTCCTACCATATCCCACAAAATGCAGAAGTGCAGTCAATGCAGCTTTTTACCTAAAATGGTAAAAATTGGTCAAAGCCTCATGCGGTTTATTACCTGTCCCTGGAATAACATCAATGGCAATTATAAGAATAATGCTGATAATAATACAAATTTTGTATGTATGTTTTCAGCCCTACAAAACCATAACTATAGAAGTTTAAATTTATACGTAAAGCTAGATATTTGTAGAAATATCTATATTGATATATAGCTATCTATTTATATAGCTAGATATATATCTATGCAGTAACATACATTAGATAGATAGATAGATAGATAGACTGTATATAAGCCTGCAAGTCTTGCACTTGAAGCAGCTTTATGATGTCATTAAGGCTCGATGGTGACACGCGCACCCGGAACAAGGATCACAGGTTGTTAGCGGCCATTTTTCCATCAGTCTCCACTGGAGCTAGAAGTGAGCAGACAGATACTCCTATAGACGCTGCTGGAGCCAGATCATTTGTCTCTGTGATGGACAACGTTTGAAATTCGCCCTTAAGCGGGATACGGCAGCCTACAACAGTCAAATTGATCGCTGCTTATCACTTCTTTTGTGGTAGGTACAGTTATTCCAGATAGGGGAATGGGTAGGTTAAGTTATTCCAGGGAGGGGAATGCTTATGGGCAAGGCATTATGCTTGATCGGAGGCGGATGAAGTGGCAAAAAAGGCTCGGCCTACACCATGACCATGCCAATCGTCAACCCAAAGTGAATATGAGCCACACAGGTTGGTTGAAATAGCGCAACATGAATGATGGAACCTGGATCCAAGCGTCCCAGGATGCATTGCAGCGAAAACGTTCAACAATGTTCAGCGTGACCAATGTTTCTATCTTGGAAAATGAAATTGCATGCTGTATGGAGTGTTTTTGACATATCTTGTCTCAGGATTTGCTTGCAGTCCTACCATATCCCACAAAATGCAGAAGTGCAGTCAATGCAGCTTTTTACCTAAAATGGTAAAAATTGGTCAAAGACTCATGCGGTTTATTACCTGCCCCTGGAATAACATCAATGGCAATTATAAGAATAATGCTGATAATAATACAAATTTTGTATGTATGTTTTCAGTCCTACAAAACCATAACTATAGAAGTTTAAATTTATACGTAAAGCTAGATATTTGTAGAAATATCTATATTGATATATAGCTATCTATTTATATAGCTAGATATATATCTATGCAGTAACATACATTAGATAGATAGATAGATAGATAGATAGATAGATAGACTGTATATAAGCCTGCAAGTCTTGCACTTGAAGCAGCTTTATGATGTCATTAAGGCTCGATGGTGACACGCGCACCCGGAACAAGGATCACAGGTTGTTAGCGGCCATTTTTCCATCAGTCTCCACTGGAGCTAGAAGTGAGCAGACAGATACTCCTATAGACGCTGCTGGAGCCAGATCATTTGTCTCTGTGATGGACAACGTTTGAAATTCGCCCTTAAGCGGGATACGGCAGCCTACAACAGTCAAATTGATCGCTGCTTATCACTTCTTTTGTGGTAGGTACAGTTATTCCAGATAGGGGAATGGGTAGGTTAAGTTATTCCAGGGAGGGGAATGCTTATGGGCAAGGCATTATGCTTGATCGGAGGCGGATGAAGTGGCAAAAAAGGCTCGGCCTACACCATGACCATGCCAATCGTCAACCCAAAGTGAATATGAGCCACACAGGTTGGTTGAAATAGCGCAACATGAATGATGGAACCTGGATCCAAGCGTCCCAGGATGCAGTGCAGCGAAAACGTTCAACAATGTTCAGCGTGACCAATGTTTCTATCTTGGAAAATGAAATTGCATGCTGTATGGAGTGTTTTTGATATATCTTGTCTCAGGATTTGCTTGCAGTCCTACCATATCCCACAAAATGCAGAAGTGCAGTCAATGCAGCTTTTTACCTAAAATGGTAAAAATTGGTCAAAGCCTCATGCGGTTTATTACCTGTCCCTGGAATAACATCAATGGCAATTATAAGAATAATGCTGATAATAATACAAATTTTGTATGTATGTTTTCAGCCCTACAAAACCATAACTATAGAAGTTTAAATTTATACGTAAAGCTAGATATTTGTAGAAATATCTATATTGATATATAGCTATCTATTTATATAGCTAGATATATATCTATGCAGTAACATACATTAGATAGATAGATAGATAGATAGATAGATAGATAGATAGACTGTATATAAGCCTGCAAGTCTTGCACTTGAAGCAGCTTTATGATGTCATTAAGGCTCGATGGTGACACGCGCACCCGGAACAAGGATCACAGGTTGTTAGCGGCCATTTTTCCATCAGTCTCCACTGGAGCTAGAAGTGAGCAGACAGATACTCCTATAGACGCTGCTGGAGCCAGATCATTTGTCTCTGTGATGGACAACGTTTGAAATTCGCCCTTAAGCGGGAGACGGCAGCCTACAACAGTCAAATATATTGCGGCTTATCACTTCTTTTGAGGGAGGTACAGTTATTCCAGATAGGGGAATGGGTAGGTTAAGATATTCCAGGGTGGGGAATGCTTATGGGCAAGGCATTATGCTTGATCGGAGGCGGATGAAGTGGCAAAAAAGGCTCGGCCTACACCATGACCATGCAACTCGTCAACCCAAAGTGAATATGAGCCACACAGGTTGGTTGAAATGGCGCAGCATGAATGATAGAACCTGGATCCAAGCGTCTCAGGATGCATTGCAGCGAAAACGTTCAACAATGTTCAGCGTGACCAATGTTTCTATCTTGGAAAATGAAATCGCATGCTGTATGGAGTGTTTTTGATATATCTTGTCTCAGGATTTGCTTGCAGTCCTACCATATCCCACAAAATGCAGAAGTGCAGTCAATGCAGCTTTTTACCTAAAATGGTAAAAATTGGTCAAAGCCTCATGCGGTTTATTACCTGCCCCTGGAATAACATCAATGGCAATTATAAGAATAATGCTGATAATAATACAAATTTTGTATGTATGTTTTCAGCCCTACAAAACCATAACTATAGAAGTTTAAATTTATACGTAAAGCTAGATATTTGTAGAAATATCTATATTGATATATAGCTATCTATTTATATAGCTAGATATATATCTATGCAGTAACATACATTAGATAGATAGATAGATAGATAGATAGATAGACTGTATATAAGCCTGCAAGTCTTGCACTTGAAGCAGCTTTATGATGTCATTAAGGCTCGATGGTGACACGCGCACCCGGAACAAGGATCACAGGTTGTTAGCGGCCATTTTTCCATCAGTCTCCACTGGAGCTAGAAGTGAGCAGACAGATACTCCTATAGACGCTGCTGGAGCCAGATCATTTGTCTCTGTGATGGACAACGTTTGAAATTCGCCCTTAAGCGGGATACGGCAGCCTACAACAGTCAAATTGATCGCTGCTTATCACTTCTTTTGTGGTAGGTACAGTTATTCCAGATAGGGGAATGGGTAGGTTAAGTTATTCCAGGGAGGGGAATGCTTATGGGCAAGGCATTATGCTTGATCGGAGGCGGATGAAGTGGCAAAAAAGGCTCGGCCTACACCATGACCATGCCAATCGTCAACCCAAAGTGAATATGAGCCACACAGGTTGGTTGAAATAGCGCAACATGAATGATGGAACCTGGATCCAAGCGTCCCAGGATGCAGTGCAGCGAAAACGTTCAACAATGTTCAGCGTGACCAATGTTTCTATCTTGGAAAATGAAATTGCATGCTGTATGGAGTGTTTTTGATATATCTTGTCTCAGGATTTGCTTGCAGTCCTACCATATCCCACAAAATGCAGAAGTGCAGTCAATGCAGCTTTTTACCTAAAATGGTAAAAATTGGTCAAAGCCTCATGCGGTTTATTACCTGTCCCTGGAATAACATCAATGGCAATTATAAGAATAATGCTGATAATAATACAAATTTTGTATGTATGTTTTCAGCCCTACAAAACCATAACTATAGAAGTTTAAATTTATACGTAAAGCTAGATATTTGTAGAAATATCTATATTGATATATAGCTATCTATTTATATAGCTAGATATATATCTATGCAGTAACATACATTAGATAGATAGATAGATAGATAGATAGATAGATAGATAGATAGACTGTATATAAGCCTGCAAGTCTTGCACTTGAAGCAGCTTTATGATGTCATTAAGGCTCGATGGTGACACGCGCACCCGGAACAAGGATCACAGGTTGTTAGCGGCCATTTTTCCATCAGTCTCCACTGGAGCTAGAAGTGAGCAGACAGATACTCCTATAGACGCTGCTGGAGCCAGATCATTTGTCTCTGTGATGGACAACGTTTGAAATTCGCCCTTAAGCGGGAGACGGCAGCCTACAACAGTCAAATATATTGCGGCTTATCACTTCTTTTGAGGGAGGTACAGTTATTCCAGATAGGGGAATGGGTAGGTTAAGATATTCCAGGGTGGGGAATGCTTATGGGCAAGGCATTATGCTTGATCGGAGGCGGATGAAGTGGCAAAAAAGGCTCGGCCTACACCATGACCATGCAACTCGTCAACCCAAAGTGAATATGAGCCACACAGGTTGGTTGAAATGGCGCAGCATGAATGATAGAACCTGGATCCAAGCGTCTCAGGATGCATTGCAGCGAAAACGTTCAACAATGTTCAGCGTGACCAATGTTTCTATCTTGGAAAATGAAATCGCATGCTGTATGGAGTGTTTTTGATATATCTTGTCTCAGGATTTGCTTGCAGTCCTACCATATCCCACAAAATGCAGAAGTGCAGTCAATGCAGCTTTTTACCTAAAATGGTAAAAATTGGTCAAAGCCTCATGCGGTTTATTACCTGCCCCTGGAATAACATCAATGGCAATTATAAGAATAATGCTGATAATAATACAAATTTTGTATGTATGTTTTCAGCCCTACAAAACCATAACTATAGAAGTTTAAATTTATACGTAAAGCTAGATATTTGTAGAAATATCTATATTGATATATAGCTATCTATTTATATAGCTAGATATATATCTATGCAGTAACATACATTAGATAGATAGATAGATAGATAGACTGTATATAAGCCTGCAAGTCTTGCACTTGAAGCAGCTTTATGATGTCATTAAGGCTCGATGGTGACACGCGCACCCGGAACAAGGATCACAGGTTGTTAGCGGCCATTTTTCCATCAGTCTCCACTGGAGCTAGAAGTGAGCAGACAGATACTCCTATAGACGCTGCTGGAGCCAGATCATTTGTCTCTGTGATGGACAACGTTTGAAATTCGCCCTTAAGCGGGAGACAGCAGCCTACAACAGTCAAATTGATCGCTGCTTATCACTTCTTTTGTGGTAGGTACAGTTATTCCAGATAGGGGAATGGGTAGGTTAAGTTATTCCAGGGAGGGGAATGCTTATGGGCAAGGCATTATGCTTGATCGGAGGCGGATGAAGTGGCAAAAAAGGCTCGGCCTACACCATGACCATGCCAATCGTCAACCCAAAGTGAATATGAGCCACACAGGTTGGTTGAAATAGCGCAACATGAATGATGGAACCTGGATCCAAGCGTCCCAGGATGCATTGCAGCGAAAACGTTCAACAATGTTCAGCGTGACCAATGTTTCTATCTTGGAAAATGAAATTGCATGCTGTATGGAGTGTTTTTGATATATCTTGTCTCAGGATTTGCTTGCAGTCCTACCATATCCCACAAAATGCAGAAGTGCAGTCAATGCAGCTTTTTACCTAAAATGGTAAAAATTGGTCAAAGCCTCATGCGGTTTATTACCTGTCCCTGGAATAACATCAATGGCAATTATAAGAATAATGCTGATAATAATACAAATTTTGTATGTATGTTTTCAGCCCTACAAAACCATAACTATAGAAGTTTAAATTTATACGTAAAGCTAGATATTTGTAGAAATATCTATATTGATATATAGCTATCTATTTATATAGCTAGATATATATCTATGCAGTAACATACATTAGATAGATAGATAGATAGATAGATAGACTGTATATAAGCCTGCAAGTCTTGCACTTGAAGCAGCTTTATGATGTCATTAAGGCTCGATTGTGACACGCGCACCCGGAACAAGGATCACAGGTTGTTAGCGGCCATTTTTCCATCAGTCTCCACTGGAGCTAGAAGTGAGCAGACAGATACTCCTATAGACGCTGCTGGAGCCAGATCATTTGTCTCTGTGATGGACAACGTTTGAAATTCGCCCTTAAGCGGGAGACGGCAGCCTACAACAGTCAAATATATTGCGGCTTATCACTTCTTTTGAGGGAGGTACAGTTATTCCAGATAGGGGAATGGGTAGGTTAAGATATTCCAGGGTGGGGAATGCTTATGGGCAAGGCATTATGCTTGATCGGAGGCGGATGAAGTGGCAAAAAAGGCTCGGCCTACACCATGACCATGCAACTCGTCAACCCAAAGTGAATATGAGCCACACAGGTTGGTTGAAATGGCGCAGCATGAATGATAGAACCTGGATCCAAGCGTCTCAGGATGCATTGCAGCGAAAACGTTCAACAATGTTCAGCGTGACCAATGTTTCTATCTTGGAAAATGAAATCGCATGCTGTATGGAGTGTTTTTGATATATCTTGTCTCAGGATTTGCTTGCAGTCCTACCATATCCCACAAAATGCAGAAGTGCAGTCAATGCAGCTTTTTACCTAAAATGGTAAAAATTGGTCAAAGCCTCATGCGGTTTATTACCTGCCCCTGGAATAACATCAATGGCAATTATAAGAATAATGCTGATAATAATACAAATTTTGTATGTATGTTTTCAGCCCTACAAAACCATAACTATAGAAGTTTAAATTTATACGTAAAGCTAGATATTTGTAGAAATATCTATATTGATATATAGCTATCTATTTATATAGCTAGATATATATCTATGCAGTAACATACATTAGATAGATAGATAGATAGATAGATAGACTGTATATAAGCCTGCAAGTCTTGCACTTGAAGCAGCTTTATGATGTCATTAAGGCTCGATGGTGACACGCGCACCCGGAACAAGGATCACAGGTTGTTAGCGGCCATTTTTCCATCAGTCTCCACTGGAGCTAGAAGTGAGCAGACAGATACTCCTATAGACGCTGCTGGAGCCAGATCATTTGTCTCTGTGATGGACAACGTTTGAAATTCGCCCTTAAGCGGGATACGGCAGCCTACAACAGTCAAATTGATCGCTGCTTATCACTTCTTTTGTGGTAGGTACAGTTATTCCAGATAGGGGAATGGGTAGGTTAAGTTATTCCAGGGAGGGGAATGCTTATGGGCAAGGCATTATGCTTGATCGGAGGCGGATGAAGTGGCAAAAAAGGCTCGGCCTACACCATGACCATGCCAATCGTCAACCCAAAGTGAATATGAGCCACACAGGTTGGTTGAAATAGCGCAACATGAATGATGGAACCTGGATCCAAGCGTCCCAGGATGCATTGCAGCGAAAACGTTCAACAATGTTCAGCGTGACCAATGTTTCTATCTTGGAAAATGAAATTGCATGCTGTATGGAGTGTTTTTGATATATCTTGTCTCAGGATTTGCTTGCAGTCCTACCATATCCCACAAAATGCAGAAGTGCAGTCAATGCAGCTTTTTACCTAAAATGGTAAAAATTGGTCAAAGCCTCATGCGGTTTATTACCTGTCCCTGGAATAACATCAATGGCAATTATAAGAATAATGCTGATAATAATACAAATTTTGTATGTATGTTTTCAGCCCTACAAAACCATAACTATAGAAGTTTAAATTTATACGTAAAGCTAGATATTTGTAGAAATATCTATATTGATATATAGCTATCTATTTATATAGCTAGATATATATCTATGCAGTAACATACATTAGATAGATAGATAGATAGACTGTATATAAGCCTGCAAGTCTTGCACTTGAAGCAGCTTTATGATGTCATTAAGGCTCGATGGTGACACGCGCACCCGGAACAAGGATCACAGGTTGTTAGCGGCCATTTTTCCATCAGTCTCCACTGGAGCTAGAAGTGAGCAGACAGATACTCCTATAGACGCTGCTGGAGCCAGATCATTTGTCTCTGTGATGGACAACGTTTGAAATTCGCCCTTAAGCGGGATACGGCAGCCTACAACAGTCAAATTGATCGCTGCTTATCACTTCTTTTGTGGTAGGTACAGTTATTCCAGATAGGGGAATGGGTAGGTTAAGTTATTCCAGGGAGGGGAATGCTTATGGGCAAGGCATTATGCTTGATCGGAGGCGGATGAAGTGGCAAAAAAGGCTCGGCCTACACCATGACCATGCCAATCGTCAACCCAAAGTGAATATGAGCCACACAGGTTGGTTGAAATAGCGCAACATGAATGATGGAACCTGGATCCAAGCGTCCCAGGATGCATTGCAGCGAAAACGTTCAACAATGTTCAGCGTGACCAATGTTTCTATCTTGGAAAATGAAATTGCATGCTGTATGGAGTGTTTTTGACATATCTTGTCTCAGGATTTGCTTGCAGTCCTACCATATCCCACAAAATGCAGAAGTGCAGTCAATGCAGCTTTTTACCTAAAATGGTAAAAATTGGTCAAAGACTCATGCGGTTTATTACCTGCCCCTGGAATAACATCAATGGCAATTATAAGAATAATGCTGATAATAATACAAATTTTGTATGTATGTTTTCAGTCCTACAAAACCATAACTATAGAAGTTTAAATTTATACGTAAAGCTAGATATTTGTAGAAATATCTATATTGATATATAGCTATCTATTTATATAGCTAGATATATATCTATGCAGTAACATACATTAGATAGATAGATAGATAGATAGATAGACTGTATATAAGCCTGCAAGTCTTGCACTTGAAGCAGCTTTATGATGTCATTAAGGCTCGATGGTGACACGCGCACCCGGAACAAGGATCACAGGTTGTTAGCGGCCATTTTTCCATCAGTCTCCACTGGAGCTAGAAGTGAGCAGACAGATACTCCTATAGACGCTGCTGGAGCCAGATCATTTGTCTCTGTGATGGACAACGTTTGAAATTCGCCCTTAAGCGGGATACGGCAGCCTACAACAGTCAAATTGATCGCTGCTTATCACTTCTTTTGTGGTAGGTACAGTTATTCCAGATAGGGGAATGGGTAGGTTAAGTTATTCCAGGGAGGGGAATGCTTATGGGCAAGGCATTATGCTTGATCGGAGGCGGATGAAGTGGCAAAAAAGGCTCGGCCTACACCATGACCATGCCAATCGTCAACCCAAAGTGAATATGAGCCACACAGGTTGGTTGAAATAGCGCAACATGAATGATGGAACCTGGATCCAAGCGTCCCAGGATGCAGTGCAGCGAAAACGTTCAACAATGTTCAGCGTGACCAATGTTTCTATCTTGGAAAATGAAATTGCATGCTGTATGGAGTGTTTTTGATATATCTTGTCTCAGGATTTGCTTGCAGTCCTACCATATCCCACAAAATGCAGAAGTGCAGTCAATGCAGCTTTTTACCTAAAATGGTAAAAATTGGTCAAAGCCTCATGCGGTTTATTACCTGTCCCTGGAATAACATCAATGGCAATTATAAGAATAATGCTGATAATAATACAAATTTTGTATGTATGTTTTCAGCCCTACAAAACCATAACTATAGAAGTTTAAATTTATACGTAAAGCTAGATATTTGTAGAAATATCTATATTGATATATAGCTATCTATTTATATAGCTAGATATATATCTATGCAGTAACATACATTAGATAGATAGATAGATAGATAGATAGATAGATAGATAGATAGATAGATAGATAGATAGACTGTATATAAGCCTGCAAGTCTTGCACTTGAAGCAGCTTTATGATGTCATTAAGGCTCGATGGTGACACGCGCACCCGGAACAAGGATCACAGGTTGTTAGCGGCCATTTTTCCATCAGTCTCCACTGGAGCTAGAAGTGAGCAGACAGATACTCCTATAGACGCTGCTGGAGCCAGATCATTTGTCTCTGTGATGGACAACGTTTGAAATTCGCCCTTAAGCGGGAGACGGCAGCCTACAACAGTCAAATATATTGCGGCTTATCACTTCTTTTGAGGGAGGTACAGTTATTCCAGATAGGGGAATGGGTAGGTTAAGATATTCCAGGGTGGGGAATGCTTATGGGCAAGGCATTATGCTTGATCGGAGGCGGATGAAGTGGCAAAAAAGGCTCGGCCTACACCATGACCATGCAACTCGTCAACCCAAAGTGAATATGAGCCACACAGGTTGGTTGAAATGGCGCAGCATGAATGATAGAACCTGGATCCAAGCGTCTCAGGATGCATTGCAGCGAAAACGTTCAACAATGTTCAGCGTGACCAATGTTTCTATCTTGGAAAATGAAATCGCATGCTGTATGGAGTGTTTTTGATATATCTTGTCTCAGGATTTGCTTGCAGTCCTACCATATCCCACAAAATGCAGAAGTGCAGTCAATGCAGCTTTTTACCTAAAATGGTAAAAATTGGTCAAAGCCTCATGCGGTTTATTACCTGCCCCTGGAATAACATCAATGGCAATTATAAGAATAATGCTGATAATAATACAAATTTTGTATGTATGTTTTCAGCCCTACAAAACCATAACTATAGAAGTTTAAATTTATACGTAAAGCTAGATATTTGTAGAAATATCTATATTGATATATAGCTATCTATTTATATAGCTAGATATATATCTATGCAGTAACATACATTAGATAGATAGATAGATAGATAGACTGTATATAAGCCTGCAAGTCTTGCACTTGAAGCAGCTTTATGATGTCATTAAGGCTCGATGGTGACACACGCACCCGGAACAAGGATCACAGGTTGTTAGCGGCCATTTTTCCATCAGTCTCCACTGGAGCTAGAAGTGAGCAGACAGATACTCCTATAGACGCTGCTGGAGCCAGATCATTTGTCTCTGTGATGGACAACGTTTGAAATTCGCCCTTAAGCGGGAGACGGCAGCCTACAACAGTCAAATTGATCGCTGCTTATCACTTCTTTTGTGGTAGGTACAGTTATTCCAGATAGGGGAATGGGTAGGTTAAGTTATTCCAGGGAGGGGAATGCTTATGGGCAAGGCATTATGCTTGATCGGAGGCGGATGAAGTGGCAAAAAAGGCTCGGCCTACACCATGACCATGCCAATCGTCAACCCAAAGTGAATATGAGCCACACAGGTTGGTTGAAATAGCGCAACATGAATGATGGAACCTGGATCCAAGCGTCCCAGGATGCAGTGCAGCGAAAACGTTCAACAATGTTCAGCGTGACCAATGTTTCTATCTTGGAAAATGAAATTGCATGCTGTATGGAGTGTTTTTGATATATCTTGTCTCAGGATTTGCTTGCAGTCCTACCATATCCCACAAAATGCAGAAGTGCAGTCAATGCAGCTTTTTACCTAAAATGGTAAAAATTGGTCAAAGCCTCATGCGGTTTATTACCTGCCCCTGGAATAACATCAATGGCAATTATAAGAATAATGCTGATAATAATACAAATTTTGTATGTATGTTTTCAGCCCTACAAAACCATAACTATAGAAGTTTAAATTTATACGTAAAGCTAGATATTTGTAGAAATATCTATATTGATATATAGCTATCTATTTATATAGCTAGATATATATCTATGCAGTAACATACATTAGATAGATAGATAAATAGATAGACTGTATATAAGCCTGCAAGTCTTGCACTTGAAGCAGCTTTATGATGTCATTAAGGCTCGATGGTGACACGCGCACCCGGAACAAGGATCACAGGTTGTTAGCGGCCATTTTTCCATCAGTCTCCACTGGAGCTAGAAGTGAGCAGACAGATACTCCTATAGACGCTGCTGGAGCCAGATCATTTGTCTCTGTGATGGACAACGTTTGAAATTCGCCCTTAAGCGGGATACGGCAGCCTACAACAGTCAAATTGATCGCTGCTTATCACTTCTTTTGTGGTAGGTACAGTTATTCCAGATAGGGGAATGGGTAGGTTAAGTTATTCCAGGGAGGGGAATGCTTATGGGCAAGGCATTATGCTTGATCGGAGGCGGATGAAGTGGCAAAAAAGGCTCGGCCTACACCATGACCATGCCAATCGTCAACCCAAAGTGAATATGAGCCACACAGGTTGGTTGAAATAGCGCAACATGAATGATGGAACCTGGATCCAAGCGTCCCAGGATGCATTGCAGCGAAAACGTTCAACAATGTTCAGCGTGACCAATGTTTCTATCTTGGAAAATGAAATTGCATGCTGTATGGAGTGTTTTTGACATATCTTGTCTCAGGATTTGCTTGCAGTCCTACCATATCCCACAAAATGCAGAAGTGCAGTCAATGCAGCTTTTTACCTAAAATGGTAAAAATTGGTCAAAGACTCATGCGGTTTATTACCTGCCCCTGGAATAACATCAATGGCAATTATAAGAATAATGCTGATAATAATACAAATTTTGTATGTATGTTTTCAGTCCTACAAAACCATAACTATAGAAGTTTAAATTTATACGTAAAGCTAGATATTTGTAGAAATATCTATATTGATATATAGCTATCTATTTATATAGCTAGATATATATCTATGCAGTAACATACATTAGATAGATAGATAGATAGATAGATAGACTGTATATAAGCCTGCAAGTCTTGCACTTGAAGCAGCTTTATGATGTCATTAAGGCTCGATGGTGACACGCGCACCCGGAACAAGGATCACAGGTTGTTAGCGGCCATTTTTCCATCAGTCTCCACTGGAGCTAGAAGTGAGCAGACAGATACTCCTATAGACGCTGCTGGAGCCAGATCATTTGTCTCTGTGATGGACAACGTTTGAAATTCGCCCTTAAGCGGGATACGGCAGCCTACAACAGTCAAATTGATCGCTGCTTATCACTTCTTTTGTGGTAGGTACAGTTATTCCAGATAGGGGAATGGGTAGGTTAAGTTATTCCAGGGAGGGGAATGCTTATGGGCAAGGCATTATGCTTGATCGGAGGCGGATGAAGTGGCAAAAAAGGCTCGGCCTACACCATGACCATGCCAATCGTCAACCCAAAGTGAATATGAGCCACACAGGTTGGTTGAAATAGCGCAACATGAATGATGGAACCTGGATCCAAGCGTCCCAGGATGCATTGCAGCGAAAACGTTCAACAATGTTCAGCGTGACCAATGTTTCTATCTTGGAAAATGAAATTGCATGCTGTATGGAGTGTTTTTGACATATCTTGTCTCAGGATTTGCTTGCAGTCCTACCATATCCCACAAAATGCAGAAGTGCAGTCAATGCAGCTTTTTACCTAAAATGGTAAAAATTGGTCAAAGACTCATGCGGTTTATTACCTGCCCCTGGAATAACATCAATGGCAATTATAAGAATAATGCTGATAATAATACAAATTTTGTATGTATGTTTTCAGTCCTACAAAACCATAACTATAGAAGTTTAAATTTATACGTAAAGCTAGATATTTGTAGAAATATCTATATTGATATATAGCTATCTATTTATATAGCTAGATATATATCTATGCAGTAACATACATTAGATAGATAGATAGATAGATAGACTGTATATAAGCCTGCAAGTCTTGCACTTGAAGCAGCTTTATGATGTCATTAAGGCTCGATGGTGACACGCGCACCCGGAACAAGGATCACAGGTTGTTAGCGGCCATTTTTCCATCAGTCTCCACTGGAGCTAGAAGTGAGCAGACAGATACTCCTATAGACGCTGCTGGAGCCAGATCATTTGTCTCTGTGATGGACAACGTTTGAAATTCGCCCTTAAGCGGGATACGGCAGCCTACAACAGTCAAATTGATCGCTGCTTATCACTTCTTTTGTGGTAGGTACAGTTATTCCAGATAGGGGAATGGGTAGGTTAAGTTATTCCAGGGAGGGGAATGCTTATGGGCAAGGCATTATGCTTGATCGGAGGCGGATGAAGTGGCAAAAAAGGCTCGGCCTACACCATGACCATGCCAATCGTCAACCCAAAGTGAATATGAGCCACACAGGTTGGTTGAAATAGCGCAACATGAATGATGGAACCTGGATCCAAGCGTCCCAGGATGCATTGCAGCGAAAACGTTCAACAATGTTCAGCGTGACCAATGTTTCTATCTTGGAAAATGAAATTGCATGCTGTATGGAGTGTTTTTGACATATCTTGTCTCAGGATTTGCTTGCAGTCCTACCATATCCCACAAAATGCAGAAGTGCAGTCAATGCAGCTTTTTACCTAAAATGGTAAAAATTGGTCAAAGACTCATGCGGTTTATTACCTGCCCCTGGAATAACATCAATGGCAATTATAAGAATAATGCTGATAATAATACAAATTTTGTATGTATGTTTTCAGCCCTACAAAACCATAACTATAGAAGTTTAAATTTATACGTAAAGCTAGATATTTGTAGAAATATCTATATTGATATATAGCTATCTATTTATATAGCTAGATATATATCTATGCAGTAACATACATTAGATAGATAGATAAATAGATAGACTGTATATAAGCCTGCAAGTCTTGCACTTGAAGCAGCTTTATGATGTCATTAAGGCTCGATGGTGACACGCGCACCCGGAACAAGGATCACAGGTTGTTAGCGGCCATTTTTCCATCAGTCTCCACTGGAGCTAGAAGTGAGCAGACAGATACTCCTATAGACGCTGCTGGAGCCAGATCATTTGTCTCTGTGATGGACAACGTTTGAAATTCGCCCTTAAGCGGGAGACGGCAGCCTACAACAGTCAAATTGATCGCTGCTTATCACTTCTTTTGTGGTAGGTACAGTTATTCCAGATAGGGGAATGGGTAGGTTAAGTTATTCCAGGGAGGGGAATGCTTATGGGCAAGGCATTATGCTTGATCGGAGGCGGATGAAGTGGCAAAAAAGGCTCGGCCTACACCATGACCATGCCAATCGTCAACCCAAAGTGAATATGAGCCACACAGGTTGGTTGAAATAGCGCAACATGAATGATGGAACCTGGATCCAAGCGTCCCAGGATGCAGTGCAGCGAAAACGTTCAACAATGTTCAGCGTGACCAATGTTTCTATCTTGGAAAATGAAATTGCATGCTGTATGGAGTGTTTTTGATATATCTTGTCTCAGGATTTGCTTGCAGTCCTACCATATCCCACAAAATGCAGAAGTGCAGTCAATGCAGCTTTTTACCTAAAATGGTAAAAATTGGTCAAAGCCTCATGCGGTTTATTACCTGTCCCTGGAATAACATCAATGGCAATTATAAGAATAATGCTGATAATAATACAAATTTTGTATGTATGTTTTCAGCCCTACAAAACCATAACTATAGAAGTTTAAATTTATACGTAAAGCTAGATATTTGTAGAAATATCTATATTGATATATAGCTATCTATTTATATAGCTAGATATATATCTATGCAGTAACATACATTAGATAGATAGATAGATAGATAGACTGTATATAAGCCTGCAAGTCTTGCACTTGAAGCAGCTTTATGATGTCATTAAGGCTCGATGGTGACACGCGCACCCGGAACAAGGATCACAGGTTGTTAGCGGCCATTTTTCCATCAGTCTCCACTGGAGCTAGAAGTGAGCAGACAGATACTCCTATAGACGCTGCTGGAGCCAGATCATTTGTCTCTGTGATGGACAACGTTTGAAATTCGCCCTTAAGCGGGAGACGGCAGCCTACAACAGTCAAATTGATCGCTGCTTATCACTTCTTTTGTGGTAGGTACAGTTATTCCAGATAGGGGAATGGGTAGGTTAAGTTATTCCAGGGAGGGGAATGCTTATGGGCAAGGCATTATGCTTGATCGGAGGCGGATGAAGTGGCAAAAAAGGCTCGGCCTACACCATGACCATGCCAATCGTCAACCCAAAGTGAATATGAGCCACACAGGTTGGTTGAAATAGCGCAACATGAATGATGGAACCTGGATCCAAGCGTCCCAGGATGCAGTGCAGCGAAAACGTTCAACAATGTTCAGCGTGACCAATGTTTCTATCTTGGAAAATGAAATTGCATGCTGTATGGAGTGTTTTTGATATATCTTGTCTCAGGATTTGCTTGCAGTCCTACCATATCCCACAAAATGCAGAAGTGCAGTCAATGCAGCTTTTTACCTAAAATGGTAAAAATTGGTCAAAGCCTCATGCGGTTTATTACCTGTCCCTGGAATAACATCAATGGCAATTATAAGAATAATGCTGATAATAATACAAATTTTGTATGTATGTTTTCAGCCCTACAAAACCATAACTATAGAAGTTTAAATTTATACGTAAAGCTAGATATTTGTAGAAATATCTATATTGATATATAGCTATCTATTTATATAGCTAGATATATATCTATGCAGTAACATACATTAGATAGATAGATAGATAGATAGACTGTATATAAGCCTGCAAGTCTTGCACTTGAAGCAGCTTTATGATGTCATTAAGGCTCGATGGTGACACGCGCACCCGGAACAAGGATCACAGGTTGTTAGCGGCCATTTTTCCATCAGTCTCCACTGGAGCTAGAAGTGAGCAGACAGATACTCCTATAGACGCTGCTGGAGCCAGATCATTTGTCTCTGTGATGGACAACGTTTGAAATTCGCCCTTAAGCGGGAGACGGCAGCCTACAACAGTCAAATTGATCGCTGCTTATCACTTCTTTTGTGGTAGGTACAGTTATTCCAGATAGGGGAATGGGTAGGTTAAGTTATTCCAGGGAGGGGAATGCTTATGGGCAAGGCATTATGCTTGATCGGAGGCGGATGAAGTGGCAAAAAAGGCTCGGCCTACACCATGACCATGCCAATCGTCAACCCAAAGTGAATATGAGCCACACAGGTTGGTTGAAATAGCGCAACATGAATGATGGAACCTGGATCCAAGCGTCCCAGGATGCAGTGCAGCGAAAACGTTCAACAATGTTCAGCGTGACCAATGTTTCTATCTTGGAAAATGAAATTGCATGCTGTATGGAGTGTTTTTGATATATCTTGTCTCAGGATTTGCTTGCAGTCCTACCATATCCCACAAAATGCAGAAGTGCAGTCAATGCAGCTTTTTACCTAAAATGGTAAAAATTGGTCAAAGCCTCATGCGGTTTATTACCTGTCCCTGGAATAACATCAATGGCAATTATAAGAATAATGCTGATAATAATACAAATTTTGTATGTATGTTTTCAGCCCTACAAAACCATAACTATAGAAGTTTAAATTTATACGTAAAGCTAGATATTTGTAGAAATATCTATATTGATATATAGCTATCTATTTATATAGCTAGATATATATCTATGCAGTAACATACATTAGATAGATAGATAGATAGATAGACTGTATATAAGCCTGCAAGTCTTGCACTTGAAGCAGCTTTATGATGTCATTAAGGCTCGATGGTGACACGCGCACCCGGAACAAGGATCACAGGTTGTTAGCGGCCATTTTTCCATCAGTCTCCACTGGAGCTAGAAGTGAGCAGACAGATACTCCTATAGACGCTGCTGGAGCCAGATCATTTGTCTCTGTGATGGACAACGTTTGAAATTCGCCCTTAAGCGGGATACGGCAGCCTACAACAGTCAAATTGATCGCTGCTTATCACTTCTTTTGTGGTAGGTACAGTTATTCCAGATAGGGGAATGGGTAGGTTAAGTTATTCCAGGGAGGGGAATGCTTATGGGCAAGGCATTATGCTTGATCGGAGGCGGATGAAGTGGCAAAAAAGGCTCGGCCTACACCATGACCATGCCAATCGTCAACCCAAAGTGAATATGAGCCACACAGGTTGGTTGAAATAGCGCAACATGAATGATGGAACCTGGATCCAAGCGTCCCAGGATGCATTGCAGCGAAAACGTTCAACAATGTTCAGCGTGACCAATGTTTCTATCTTGGAAAATGAAATTGCATGCTGTATGGAGTGTTTTTGACATATCTTGTCTCAGGATTTGCTTGCAGTCCTACCATATCCCACAAAATGCAGAAGTGCAGTCAATGCAGCTTTTTACCTAAAATGGTAAAAATTGGTCAAAGACTCATGCGGTTTATTACCTGCCCCTGGAATAACATCAATGGCAATTATAAGAATAATGCTGATAATAATACAAATTTTGTATGTATGTTTTCAGTCCTACAAAACCATAACTATAGAAGTTTAAATTTATACGTAAAGCTAGATATTTGTAGAAATATCTATATTGATATATAGCTATCTATTTATATAGCTAGATATATATCTATGCAGTAACATACATTAGATAGATAGATAGATAGATAGACTGTATATAAGCCTGCAAGTCTTGCACTTGAAGCAGCTTTATGATGTCATTAAGGCTCGATGGTGACACGCGCACCCGGAACAAGGATCACAGGTTGTTAGCGGCCATTTTTCCATCAGTCTCCACTGGAGCTAGAAGTGAGCAGACAGATACTCCTATAGACGCTGCTGGAGCCAGATCATTTGTCTCTGTGATGGACAACGTTTGAAATTCGCCCTTAAGCGGGATACGGCAGCCTACAACAGTCAAATTGATCGCTGCTTATCACTTCTTTTGTGGTAGGTACAGTTATTCCAGATAGGGGAATGGGTAGGTTAAGTTATTCCAGGGAGGGGAATGCTTATGGGCAAGGCATTATGCTTGATCGGAGGCGGATGAAGTGGCAAAAAAGGCTCGGCCTACACCATGACCATGCCAATCGTCAACCCAAAGTGAATATGAGCCACACAGGTTGGTTGAAATAGCGCAACATGAATGATGGAACCTGGATCCAAGCGTCCCAGGATGCAGTGCAGCGAAAACGTTCAACAATGTTCAGCGTGACCAATGTTTCTATCTTGGAAAATGAAATTGCATGCTGTATGGAGTGTTTTTGATATATCTTGTCTCAGGATTTGCTTGCAGTCCTACCATATCCCACAAAATGCAGAAGTGCAGTCAATGCAGCTTTTTACCTAAAATGGTAAAAATTGGTCAAAGCCTCATGCGGTTTATTACCTGCCCCTGGAATAACATCAATGGCAATTATAAGAATAATGCTGATAATAATACAAATTTTGTATGTATGTTTTCAGCCCTACAAAACCATAACTATAGAAGTTTAAATTTATACGTAAAGCTAGATATTTGTAGAAATATCTATATTGATATATAGCTATCTATTTATATAGCTAGATATATATCTATGCAGTAACATACATTAGATAGATAGATAGATAGATAGATAGATAGATAGATAGATAGATAGATAGACTGTATATAAGCCTGCAAGTCTTGCACTTGAAGCAGCTTTATGATGTCATTAAGGCTCGATGGTGACACGCGCACCCGGAACAAGGATCACAGGTTGTTAGCGGCCATTTTTCCATCAGTCTCCACTGGAGCTAGAAGTGAGCAGACAGATACTCCTATAGACGCTGCTGGAGCCAGATCATTTGTCTCTGTGATGGACAACGTTTGAAATTCGCCCTTAAGCGGGAGACGGCAGCCTACAACAGTCAAATATATTGCGGCTTATCACTTCTTTTGAGGGAGGTACAGTTATTCCAGATAGGGGAATGGGTAGGTTAAGATATTCCAGGGTGGGGAATGCTTATGGGCAAGGCATTATGCTTGATCGGAGGCGGATGAAGTGGCAAAAAAGGCTCGGCCTACACCATGACCATGCAACTCGTCAACCCAAAGTGAATATGAGCCACACAGGTTGGTTGAAATGGCGCAGCATGAATGATAGAACCTGGATCCAAGCGTCTCAGGATGCATTGCAGCGAAAACGTTCAACAATGTTCAGCGTGACCAATGTTTCTATCTTGGAAAATGAAATCGCATGCTGTATGGAGTGTTTTTGATATATCTTGTCTCAGGATTTGCTTGCAGTCCTACCATATCCCACAAAATGCAGAAGTGCAGTCAATGCAGCTTTTTACCTAAAATGGTAAAAATTGGTCAAAGCCTCATGCGGTTTATTACCTGCCCCTGGAATAACATCAATGGCAATTATAAGAATAATGCTGATAATAATACAAATTTTGTATGTATGTTTTCAGCCCTACAAAACCATAACTATAGAAGTTTAAATTTATACGTAAAGCTAGATATTTGTAGAAATATCTATATTGATATATAGCTATCTATTTATATAGCTAGATATATATCTATGCAGTAACATACATTAGATAGATAGATAGATAGATAGACTGTATATAAGCCTGCAAGTCTTGCACTTGAAGCAGCTTTATGATGTCATTAAGGCTCGATGGTGACACGCGCACCCGGAACAAGGATCACAGGTTGTTAGCGGCCATTTTTCCATCAGTCTCCACTGGAGCTAGAAGTGAGCAGACAGATACTCCTATAGACGCTGCTGGAGCCAGATCATTTGTCTCTGTGATGGACAACGTTTGAAATTCGCCCTTAAGCGGGATACGGCAGCCTACAACAGTCAAATTGATCGCTGCTTATCACTTCTTTTGTGGTAGGTACAGTTATTCCAGATAGGGGAATGGGTAGGTTAAGTTATTCCAGGGAGGGGAATGCTTATGGGCAAGGCATTATGCTTGATCGGAGGCGGATGAAGTGGCAAAAAAGGCTCGGCCTACACCATGACCATGCCAATCGTCAACCCAAAGTGAATATGAGCCACACAGGTTGGTTGAAATAGCGCAACATGAATGATGGAACCTGGATCCAAGCGTCCCAGGATGCATTGCAGCGAAAACGTTCAACAATGTTCAGCGTGACCAATGTTTCTATCTTGGAAAATGAAATTGCATGCTGTATGGAGTGTTTTTGACATATCTTGTCTCAGGATTTGCTTGCAGTCCTACCATATCCCACAAAATGCAGAAGTGCAGTCAATGCAGCTTTTTACCTAAAATGGTAAAAATTGGTCAAAGACTCATGCGGTTTATTACCTGCCCCTGGAATAACATCAATGGCAATTATAAGAATAATGCTGATAATAATACAAATTTTGTATGTATGTTTTCAGTCCTACAAAACCATAACTATAGAAGTTTAAATTTATACGTAAAGCTAGATATTTGTAGAAATATCTATATTGATATATAGCTATCTATTTATATAGCTAGATATATATCTATGCAGTAACATACATTAGATAGATAGATAGATAGATAGATAGACTGTATATAAGCCTGCAAGTCTTGCACTTGAAGCAGCTTTATGATGTCATTAAGGCTCGATGGTGACACGCGCACCCGGAACAAGGATCACAGGTTGTTAGCGGCCATTTTTCCATCAGTCTCCACTGGAGCTAGAAGTGAGCAGACAGATACTCCTATAGACGCTGCTGGAGCCAGATCATTTGTCTCTGTGATGGACAACGTTTGAAATTCGCCCTTAAGCGGGATACGGCAGCCTACAACAGTCAAATTGATCGCTGCTTATCACTTCTTTTGTGGTAGGTACAGTTATTCCAGATAGGGGAATGGGTAGGTTAAGTTATTCCAGGGAGGGGAATGCTTATGGGCAAGGCATTATGCTTGATCGGAGGCGGATGAAGTGGCAAAAAAGGCTCGGCCTACACCATGACCATGCCAATCGTCAACCCAAAGTGAATATGAGCCACACAGGTTGGTTGAAATAGCGCAACATGAATGATGGAACCTGGATCCAAGCGTCCCAGGATGCAGTGCAGCGAAAACGTTCAACAATGTTCAGCGTGACCAATGTTTCTATCTTGGAAAATGAAATTGCATGCTGTATGGAGTGTTTTTGATATATCTTGTCTCAGGATTTGCTTGCAGTCCTACCATATCCCACAAAATGCAGAAGTGCAGTCAATGCAGCTTTTTACCTAAAATGGTAAAAATTGGTCAAAGCCTCATGCGGTTTATTACCTGTCCCTGGAATAACATCAATGGCAATTATAAGAATAATGCTGATAATAATACAAATTTTGTATGTATGTTTTCAGCCCTACAAAACCATAACTATAGAAGTTTAAATTTATACGTAAAGCTAGATATTTGTAGAAATATCTATATTGATATATAGCTATCTATTTATATAGCTAGATATATATCTATGCAGTAACATACATTAGATAGATAGATAGATAGATAGATAGATAGATAGATAGATAGATAGACTGTATATAAGCCTGCAAGTCTTGCACTTGAAGCAGCTTTATGATGTCATTAAGGCTCGATGGTGACACGCGCACCCGGAACAAGGATCACAGGTTGTTAGCGGCCATTTTTCCATCAGTCTCCACTGGAGCTAGAAGTGAGCAGACAGATACTCCTATAGACGCTGCTGGAGCCAGATCATTTGTCTCTGTGATGGACAACGTTTGAAATTCGCCCTTAAGCGGGAGACGGCAGCCTACAACAGTCAAATATATTGCGGCTTATCACTTCTTTTGAGGGAGGTACAGTTATTCCAGATAGGGGAATGGGTAGGTTAAGATATTCCAGGGTGGGGAATGCTTATGGGCAAGGCATTATGCTTGATCGGAGGCGGATGAAGTGGCAAAAAAGGCTCGGCCTACACCATGACCATGCAACTCGTCAACCCAAAGTGAATATGAGCCACACAGGTTGGTTGAAATGGCGCAGCATGAATGATAGAACCTGGATCCAAGCGTCTCAGGATGCATTGCAGCGAAAACGTTCAACAATGTTCAGCGTGACCAATGTTTCTATCTTGGAAAATGAAATCGCATGCTGTATGGAGTGTTTTTGATATATCTTGTCTCAGGATTTGCTTGCAGTCCTACCATATCCCACAAAATGCAGAAGTGCAGTCAATGCAGCTTTTTACCTAAAATGGTAAAAATTGGTCAAAGCCTCATGCGGTTTATTACCTGCCCCTGGAATAACATCAATGGCAATTATAAGAATAATGCTGATAATAATACAAATTTTGTATGTATGTTTTCAGCCCTACAAAACCATAACTATAGAAGTTTAAATTTATACGTAAAGCTAGATATTTGTAGAAATATCTATATTGATATATAGCTATCTATTTATATAGCTAGATATATATCTATGCAGTAACATACATTAGATAGATAGATAGATAGATAGACTGTATATAAGCCTGCAAGTCTTGCACTTGAAGCAGCTTTATGATGTCATTAAGGCTCGATGGTGACACGCGCACCCGGAACAAGGATCACAGGTTGTTAGCGGCCATTTTTCCATCAGTCTCCACTGGAGCTAGAAGTGAGCAGACAGATACTCCTATAGACGCTGCTGGAGCCAGATCATTTGTCTCTGTGATGGACAACGTTTGAAATTCGCCCTTAAGCGGGAGACGGCAGCCTACAACAGTCAAATTGATCGCTGCTTATCACTTCTTTTGTGGTAGGTACAGTTATTCCAGATAGGGGAATGGGTAGGTTAAGTTATTCCAGGGAGGGGAATGCTTATGGGCAAGGCATTATGCTTGATCGGAGGCGGATGAAGTGGCAAAAAAGGCTCGGCCTACACCATGACCATGCCAATCGTCAACCCAAAGTGAATATGAGCCACACAGGTTGGTTGAAATAGCGCAACATGAATGATGGAACCTGGATCCAAGCGTCCCAGGATGCATTGCAGCGAAAACGTTCAACAATGTTCAGCGTGACCAATGTTTCTATCTTGGAAAATGAAATTGCATGCTGTATGGAGTGTTTTTGATATATCTTGTCTCAGGATTTGCTTGCAGTCCTACCATATCCCACAAAATGCAGAAGTGCAGTCAATGCAGCTTTTTACCTAAAATGGTAAAAATTGGTCAAAGCCTCATGCGGTTTATTACCTGTCCCTGGAATAACATCAATGGCAATTATAAGAATAATGCTGATAATAATACAAATTTTGTATGTATGTTTTCAGCCCTACAAAACCATAACTATAGAAGTTTAAATTTATACGTAAAGCTAGATATTTGTAGAAATATCTATATTGATATATAGCTATCTATTTATATAGCTAGATATATATCTATGCAGTAACATACATTAGATAGATAGATAGATAGATAGATAGACTGTATATAAGCCTGCAAGTCTTGCACTTGAAGCAGCTTTATGATGTCATTAAGGCTCGATGGTGACACGCGCACCCGGAACAAGGATCACAGGTTGTTAGCGGCCATTTTTCCATCAGTCTCCACTGGAGCTAGAAGTGAGCAGACAGATACTCCTATAGACGCTGCTGGAGCCAGATCATTTGTCTCTGTGATGGACAACGTTTGAAATTCGCCCTTAAGCGGGATACGGCAGCCTACATCAGTCAAATTGATCGCTGCTTATCACTTCTTTTGTGGTAGGTACAGTTATTCCAGATAGGGGAATGGGTAGGTTAAGTTATTCCAGGGAGGGGAATGCTTATGGGCAAGGCATTATGCTTGATCGGAGGCGGATGAAGTGGCAAAAAAGGCTCGGCCTACACCATGACCATGCCAATCGTCAACCCAAAGTGAATATGAGCCACACAGGTTGGTTGAAATAGCGCAACATGAATGATGGAACCTGGATCCAAGCGTCCCAGGATGCATTGCAGCGAAAACGTTCAACAATGTTCAGCGTGACCAATGTTTCTATCTTGGAAAATGAAATTGCATGCTGTATGGAGTGTTTTTGATATATCTTGTCTCAGGATTTGCTTGCAGTCCTACCATATCCCACAAAATGCAGAAGTGCAGTCAATGCAGCTTTTTACCTAAAATGGTAAAAATTGGTCAAAGCCTCATGCGGTTTATTACCTGTCCCTGGAATAACATCAATGGCAATTATAAGAATAATGCTGATAATAATACAAATTTTGTATGTATGTTTTCAGCCCTACAAAACCATAACTATAGAAGTTTAAATTTATACGTAAAGCTAGATATTTGTAGAAATATCTATATTGATATATAGCTATCTATTTATATAGCTAGATATATATCTATGCAGTAACATACATTAGATAGATAGATAGATAGATAGATAGATAGACTGTATATAAGCCTGCAAGTCTTGCACTTGAAGCAGCTTTATGATGTCATTAAGGCTCGATGGTGACACGCGCACCCGGAACAAGGATCACAGGTTGTTAGCGGCCATTTTTCCATCAGTCTCCACTGGAGCTAGAAGTGAGCAGACAGATACTCCTATAGACGCTGCTGGAGCCAGATCATTTGTCTCTGTGATGGACAACGTTTGAAATTCGCCCTTAAGCGGGATACGGCAGCCTACAACAGTCAAATTGATCGCTGCTTATCACTTCTTTTGTGGTAGGTACAGTTATTCCAGATAGGGGAATGGGTAGGTTAAGTTATTCCAGGGAGGGGAATGCTTATGGGCAAGGCATTATGCTTGATCGGAGGCGGATGAAGTGGCAAAAAAGGCTCGGCCTACACCATGACCATGCCAATCGTCAACCCAAAGTGAATATGAGCCACACAGGTTGGTTGAAATAGCGCAACATGAATGATGGAACCTGGATCCAAGCGTCCCAGGATGCATTGCAGCGAAAACGTTCAACAATGTTCAGCGTGACCAATGTTTCTATCTTGGAAAATGAAATTGCATGCTGTATGGAGTGTTTTTGACATATCTTGTCTCAGGATTTGCTTGCAGTCCTACCATATCCCACAAAATGCAGAAGTGCAGTCAATGCAGCTTTTTACCTAAAATGGTAAAAATTGGTCAAAGACTCATGCGGTTTATTACCTGCCCCTGGAATAACATCAATGGCAATTATAAGAATAATGCTGATAATAATACAAATTTTGTATGTATGTTTTCAGTCCTACAAAACCATAACTATAGAAGTTTAAATTTATACGTAAAGCTAGATATTTGTAGAAATATCTATATTGATATATAGCTATCTATTTATATAGCTAGATATATATCTATGCAGTAACATACATTAGATAGATAGATAGATAGATAGACTGTATATAAGCCTGCAAGTCTTGCACTTGAAGCAGCTTTATGATGTCATTAAGGCTCGATGGTGACACGCGCACCCGGAACAAGGATCACAGGTTGTTAGCGGCCATTTTTCCATCAGTCTCCACTGGAGCTAGAAGTGAGCAGACAGATACTCCTATAGACGCTGCTGGAGCCAGATCATTTGTCTCTGTGATGGACAACGTTTGAAATTCGCCCTTAAGCGGGATACGGCAGCCTACAACAGTCAAATTGATCGCTGCTTATCACTTCTTTTGTGGTAGGTACAGTTATTCCAGATAGGGGAATGGGTAGGTTAAGTTATTCCAGGGAGGGGAATGCTTATGGGCAAGGCATTATGCTTGATCGGAGGCGGATGAAGTGGCAAAAAAGGCTCGGCCTACACCATGACCATGCCAATCGTCAACCCAAAGTGAATATGAGCCACACAGGTTGGTTGAAATAGCGCAACATGAATGATGGAACCTGGATCCAAGCGTCCCAGGATGCAGTGCAGCGAAAACGTTCAACAATGTTCAGCGTGACCAATGTTTCTATCTTGGAAAATGAAATTGCATGCTGTATGGAGTGTTTTTGATATATCTTGTCTCAGGATTTGCTTGCAGTCCTACCATATCCCACAAAATGCAGAAGTGCAGTCAATGCAGCTTTTTACCTAAAATGGTAAAAATTGGTCAAAGCCTCATGCGGTTTATTACCTGTCCCTGGAATAACATCAATGGCAATTATAAGAATAATGCTGATAATAATACAAATTTTGTATGTATGTTTTCAGCCCTACAAAACCATAACTATAGAAGTTTAAATTTATACGTAAAGCTAGATATTTGTAGAAATATCTATATTGATATATAGCTATCTATTTATATAGCTAGATATATATCTATGCAGTAACATACATTAGATAGATAGATAGATAGATAGATAGATAGATAGATAGATAGATAGATAGACTGTATATAAGCCTGCAAGTCTTGCACTTGAAGCAGCTTTATGATGTCATTAAGGCTCGATGGTGACACGCGCACCCGGAACAAGGATCACAGGTTGTTAGCGGCCATTTTTCCATCAGTCTCCACTGGAGCTAGAAGTGAGCAGACAGATACTCCTATAGACGCTGCTGGAGCCAGATCATTTGTCTCTGTGATGGACAACGTTTGAAATTCGCCCTTAAGCGGGAGACGGCAGCCTACAACAGTCAAATATATTGCGGCTTATCACTTCTTTTGAGGGAGGTACAGTTATTCCAGATAGGGGAATGGGTAGGTTAAGATATTCCAGGGTGGGGAATGCTTATGGGCAAGGCATTATGCTTGATCGGAGGCGGATGAAGTGGCAAAAAAGGCTCGGCCTACACCATGACCATGCAACTCGTCAACCCAAAGTGAATATGAGCCACACAGGTTGGTTGAAATGGCGCAGCATGAATGATAGAACCTGGATCCAAGCGTCTCAGGATGCATTGCAGCGAAAACGTTCAACAATGTTCAGCGTGACCAATGTTTCTATCTTGGAAAATGAAATCGCATGCTGTATGGAGTGTTTTTGATATATCTTGTCTCAGGATTTGCTTGCAGTCCTACCATATCCCACAAAATGCAGAAGTGCAGTCAATGCAGCTTTTTACCTAAAATGGTAAAAATTGGTCAAAGCCTCATGCGGTTTATTACCTGCCCCTGGAATAACATCAATGGCAATTATAAGAATAATGCTGATAATAATACAAATTTTGTATGTATGTTTTCAGCCCTACAAAACCATAACTATAGAAGTTTAAATTTATACGTAAAGCTAGATATTTGTAGAAATATCTATATTGATATATAGCTATCTATTTATATAGCTAGATATATATCTATGCAGTAACATACATTAGATAGATAGATAGATAGATAGACTGTATATAAGCCTGCAAGTCTTGCACTTGAAGCAGCTTTATGATGTCATTAAGGCTCGATGGTGACACGCGCACCCGGAACAAGGATCACAGGTTGTTAGCGGCCATTTTTCCATCAGTCTCCACTGGAGCTAGAAGTGAGCAGACAGATACTCCTATAGACGCTGCTGGAGCCAGATCATTTGTCTCTGTGATGGACAACGTTTGAAATTCGCCCTTAAGCGGGAGACGGCAGCCTACAACAGTCAAATTGATCGCTGCTTATCACTTCTTTTGTGGTAGGTACAGTTATTCCAGATAGGGGAATGGGTAGGTTAAGTTATTCCAGGGAGGGGAATGCTTATGGGCAAGGCATTATGCTTGATCGGAGGCGGATGAAGTGGCAAAAAAGGCTCGGCCTACACCATGACCATGCCAATCGTCAACCCAAAGTGAATATGAGCCACACAGGTTGGTTGAAATAGCGCAACATGAATGATGGAACCTGGATCCAAGCGTCCCAGGATGCATTGCAGCGAAAATGTTCAACAATGTTCAGCGTGACCAATGTTTCTATCTTGGAAAATGAAATTGCATGCTGTATGGAGTGTTTTTGATATATCTTGTCTCAGGATTTGCTTGCAGTCCTACCATATCCCACAAAATGCAGAAGTGCAGTCAATGCAGCTTTTTACCTAAAATGGTAAAAATTGGTCAAAGCCTCATGCGGTTTATTACCTGTCCCTGGAATAACATCAATGGCAATTATAAGAATAATGCTGATAATAATACAAATTTTGTATGTATGTTTTCAGCCCTACAAAACCATAACTATAGAAGTTTAAATTTATACGTAAAGCTAGATATTTGTAGAAATATCTATATTGATATATAGCTATCTATTTATATAGCTAGATATATATCTATGCAGTAACATACATTAGATAGATAGATAGATAGATAGATAGACTGTATATAAGCCTGCAAGTCTTGCACTTGAAGCAGCTTTATGATGTCATTAAGGCTCGATGGTGACACGCGCACCCGGAACAAGGATCACAGGTTGTTAGCGGCCATTTTTCCATCAGTCTCCACTGGAGCTAGAAGTGAGCAGACAGATACTCCTATAGACGCTGCTGGAGCCAGATCATTTGTCTCTGTGATGGACAACGTTTGAAATTCGCCCTTAAGCGGGAGACGGCAGCCTACAACAGTCAAATATATTGCGGCTTATCACTTCTTTTGAGGGAGGTACAGTTATTCCAGATAGGGGAATGGGTAGGTTAAGATATTCCAGGGTGGGGAATGCTTATGGGCAAGGCATTATGCTTGATCGGAGGCGGATGAAGTGGCAAAAAAGGCTCGGCCTACACCATGACCATGCAACTCGTCAACCCAAAGTGAATATGAGCCACACAGGTTGGTTGAAATGGCGCAGCATGAATGATAGAACCTGGATACAAGCGTCTCAGGATGCATTGCAGCGAAAACGTTCAACAATGTTCAGCGTGACCAATGTTTCTATCTTGGAAAATGAAATCGCATGCTGTATGGAGTGTTTTTGATATATCTTGTCTCAGGATTTGCTTGCAGTCCTACCATATCCCACAAAATGCAGAAGTGCAGTCAATGCAGCTTTTTACCTAAAATGGTAAAAATTGGTCAAAGCCTCATGCGGTTTATTACCTGCCCCTGGAATAACATCAATGGCAATTATAAGAATAATGCTGATAATAATACAAATTTTGTATGTATGTTTTCAGCCCTACAAAACCATAACTATAGAAGTTTAAATTTATACGTAAAGCTAGATATTTGTAGAAATATCTATATTGATATATAGCTATCTATTTATATAGCTAGATATATATCTATGCAGTAACATACATTAGATAGATAGATAGATAGATAGACTGTATATAAGCCTGCAAGTCTTGCACTTGAAGCAGCTTTATGATGTCATTAAGGCTCGATGGTGACACGCGCACCCGGAACAAGGATCACAGGTTGTTAGCGGCCATTTTTCCATCAGTCTCCACTGGAGCTAGAAGTGAGCAGACAGATACTCCTATAGACGCTGCTGGAGCCAGATCATTTGTCTCTGTGATGGACAACGTTTGAAATTCGCCCTTAAGCGGGATACGGCAGCCTACAACAGTCAAATTGATCGCTGCTTATCACTTCTTTTGTGGTAGGTACAGTTATTCCAGATAGGGGAATGGGTAGGTTAAGTTATTCCAGGGAGGGGAATGCTTATGGGCAAGGCATTATGCTTGATCGGAGGCGGATGAAGTGGCAAAAAAGGCTCGGCCTACACCATGACCATGCCAATCGTCAACCCAAAGTGAATATGAGCCACACAGGTTGGTTGAAATAGCGCAACATGAATGATGGAACCTGGATCCAAGCGTCCCAGGATGCATTGCAGCGAAAACGTTCAACAATGTTCAGCGTGACCAATGTTTCTATCTTGGAAAATGAAATTGCATGCTGTATGGAGTGTTTTTGATATATCTTGTCTCAGGATTTGCTTGCAGTCCTACCATATCCCACAAAATGCAGAAGTGCAGTCAATGCAGCTTTTTACCTAAAATGGTAAAAATTGGTCAAAGCCTCATGCGGTTTATTACCTGTCCCTGGAATAACATCAATGGCAATTATAAGAATAATGCTGATAATAATACAAATTTTGTATGTATGTTTTCAGCCCTACAAAACCATAACTATAGAAGTTTAAATTTATACGTAAAGCTAGATATTTGTAGAAATATCTATATTGATATATAGCTATCTATTTATATAGCTAGATATATATCTATGCAGTAACATACATTAGATAGATAGATAGATAGATAGATAGACTGTATATAAGCCTGCAAGTCTTGCACTTGAAGCAGCTTTATGATGTCATTAAGGCTCGATGGTGACACGCGCACCCGGAACAAGGATCACAGGTTGTTAGCGGCCATTTTTCCATCAGTCTCCACTGGAGCTAGAAGTGAGCAGACAGATACTCCTATAGACGCTGCTGGAGCCAGATCATTTGTCTCTGTGATGGACAACGTTTGAAATTCGCCCTTAAGCGGGATACGGCAGCCTACAACAGTCAAATTGATCGCTGCTTATCACTTCTTTTGTGGTAGGTACAGTTATTCCAGATAGGGGAATGGGTAGGTTAAGTTATTCCAGGGAGGGGAATGCTTATGGGCAAGGCATTATGCTTGATCGGAGGCGGATGAAGTGGCAAAAAAGGCTCGGCCTACACCATGACCATGCCAATCGTCAACCCAAAGTGAATATGAGCCACACAGGTTGGTTGAAATAGCGCAACATGAATGATGGAACCTGGATCCAAGCGTCCCAGGATGCATTGCAGCGAAAACGTTCAACAATGTTCAGCGTGACCAATGTTTCTATCTTGGAAAATGAAATTGCATGCTGTATGGAGTGTTTTTGATATATCTTGTCTCAGGATTTGCTTGCAGTCCTACCATATCCCACAAAATGCAGAAGTGCAGTCAATGCAGCTTTTTACCTAAAATGGTAAAAATTGGTCAAAGCCTCATGCGGTTTATTACCTGTCCCTGGAATAACATCAATGGCAATTATAAGAATAATGCTGATAATAATACAAATTTTGTATGTATGTTTTCAGCCCTACAAAACCATAACTATAGAAGTTTAAATTTATACGTAAAGCTAGATATTTGTAGAAATATCTATATTGATATATAGCTATCTATTTATATAGCTAGATATATATCTATGCAGTAACATACATTAGATAGATAGATAGATAGATAGATAGATAGATAGACTGTATATAAGCCTGCAAGTCTTGCACTTGAAGCAGCTTTATGATGTCATTAAGGCTCGATGGTGACACGCGCACCCGGAACAAGGATCACAGGTTGTTAGCGGCCATTTTTCCATCAGTCTCCACTGGAGCTAGAAGTGAGCAGACAGATACTCCTATAGACGCTGCTGGAGCCAGATCATTTGTCTCTGTGATGGACAACGTTTGAAATTCGCCCTTAAGCGGGATACGGCAGCCTACAACAGTCAAATTGATCGCTGCTTATCACTTCTTTTGTGGTAGGTACAGTTATTCCAGATAGGGGAATGGGTAGGTTAAGTTATTCCAGGGAGGGGAATGCTTATGGGCAAGGCATTATGCTTGATCGGAGGCGGATGAAGTGGCAAAAAAGGCTCGGCCTACACCATGACCATGCCAATCGTCAACCCAAAGTGAATATGAGCCACACAGGTTGGTTGAAATAGCGCAACATGAATGATGGAACCTGGATCCAAGCGTCCCAGGATGCATTGCAGCGAAAACGTTCAACAATGTTCAGCGTGACCAATGTTTCTATCTTGGAAAATGAAATTGCATGCTGTATGGAGTGTTTTTGACATATCTTGTCTCAGGATTTGCTTGCAGTCCTACCATATCCCACAAAATGCAGAAGTGCAGTCAATGCAGCTTTTTACCTAAAATGGTAAAAATTGGTCAAAGACTCATGCGGTTTATTACCTGCCCCTGGAATAACATCAATGGCAATTATAAGAATAATGCTGATAATAATACAAATTTTGTATGTATGTTTTCAGTCCTACAAAACCATAACTATAGAAGTTTAAATTTATACGTAAAGCTAGATATTTGTAGAAATATCTATATTGATATATAGCTATCTATTTATATAGCTAGATATATATCTATGCAGTAACATACATTAGATAGATAGATAGATAGATAGATAGATAGATAGATAGATAGACTGTATATAAGCCTGCAAGTCTTGCACTTGAAGCAGCTTTATGATGTCATTAAGGCTCGATGGTGACACGCGCACCCGGAACAAGGATCACAGGTTGTTAGCGGCCATTTTTCCATCAGTCTCCACTGGAGCTAGAAGTGAGCAGACAGATACTCCTATAGACGCTGCTGGAGCCAGATCATTTGTCTCTGTGATGGACAACGTTTGAAATTCGCCCTTAAGCGGGAGACGGCAGCCTACAACAGTCAAATTGATCGCTGCTTATCACTTCTTTTGTGGTAGGTACAGTTATTCCAGATAGGGGAATGGGTAGGTTAAGTTATTCCAGGGAGGGGAATGCTTATGGGCAAGGCATTATGCTTGATCGGAGGCGGATGAAGTGGCAAAAAAGGCTCGGCCTACACCATGACCATGCCAATCGTCAACCCAAAGTGAATATGAGCCACACAGGTTGGTTGAAATAGCGCAACATGAATGATGGAACCTGGATCCAAGCGTCCCAGGATGCATTGCAGCGAAAACGTTCAACAATGTTCAGCGTGACCAATGTTTCTATCTTGGAAAATGAAATTGCATGCTGTATGGAGTGTTTTTGATATATCTTGTCTCAGGATTTGCTTGCAGTCCTACCATATCCCACAAAATGCAGAAGTGCAGTCAATGCAGCTTTTTACCTAAAATGGTAAAAATTGGTCAAAGCCTCATGCGGTTTATTACCTGTCCCTGGAATAACATCAATGGCAATTATAAGAATAATGCTGATAATAATACAAATTTTGTATGTATGTTTTCAGCCCTACAAAACCATAACTATAGAAGTTTAAATTTATACGTAAAGCTAGATATTTGTAGAAATATCTATATTGATATATAGCTATCTATTTATATAGCTAGATATATATCTATGCAGTAACATACATTAGATAGATAGATAGATAGATAGATAGATAGATAGATAGACTGTATATAAGCCTGCAAGTCTTGCACTTGAAGCAGCTTTATGATGTCATTAAGGCTCGATGGTGACACGCGCACCCGGAACAAGGATCACAGGTTGTTAGCGGCCATTTTTCCATCAGTCTCCACTGGAGCTAGAAG
Organism: Eleutherodactylus coqui; assembly: GCF_035609145.1. NCBI lineage: Eukaryota > Metazoa > Chordata > Amphibia > Anura > Eleutherodactylidae > Eleutherodactylus > Eleutherodactylus coqui. Next base: position 523,807 of record NW_027101823.1, read on the forward strand.
TGAGCAGACAGATACTCCTATAGACGCTGCTGGAGCCAGATCATTTGTCTCTGTGATGGACAACGTTTGAAATTCGCCCTTAAGCGGGATACGGCAGCCTACAACAGTCAAATTGATCGCTGCTTATCACTTCTTTTGTGGTAGGTACAGTTATTCCAGATAGGGGAATGGGTAGGTTAAGTTATTCCAGGGAGGGGAATGCTTATGGGCAAGGCATTATGCTTGATCGGAGGCGGATGAAGTGGCAAAAAAGGCTCGGCCTACACCATGACCATGCCAATCGTCAACCCAAAGTGAATATGAGCCACACAGGTTGGTTGAAATAGCGCAACATGAATGATGGAACCTGGATCCAAGCGTCCCAGGATGCATTGCAGCGAAAACGTTCAACAATGTTCAGCGTGACCAATGTTTCTATCTTGGAAAATGAAATTGCATGCTGTATGGAGTGTTTTTGATATATCTTGTCTCAGGATTTGCTTGCAGTCCTACCATATCCCACAAAATGCAGAAGTGCAGTCAATGCAGCTTTTTACCTAAAATGGTAAAAATTGGTCAAAGCCTCATGCGGTTTATTACCTGTCCCTGGAATAACATCAATGGCAATTATAAGAATAATGCTGATAATAATACAAATTTTGTATGTATGTTTTCAGCCCTACAAAACCATAACTATAGAAGTTTAAATTTATACGTAAAGCTAGATATTTGTAGAAATATCTATATTGATATATAGCTATCTATTTATATAGCTAGATATATATCTATGCAGTAACATACATTAGATAGATAGATAGATAGATAGATAGACTGTATATAAGCCTGCAAGTCTTGCACTTGAAGCAGCTTTATGATGTCATTAAGGCTCGATGGTGACACGCGCACCCGGAACAAGGATCACAGGTTGTTAGCGGCCATTTTTCCATCAGTCTCCACTGGAGCTAGAAGTGAGCAGACAGATACTCCTATAGACGCTGCTGGAGCCAGATCATTTGTCTCTGTGATGGACAACGTTTGAAATTCGCCCTTAAGCGGGATACGGCAGCCTACAACAGTCAAATTGATCGCTGCTTATCACTTCTTTTGTGGTAGGTACAGTTATTCCAGATAGGGGAATGGGTAGGTTAAGTTATTCCAGGGAGGGGAATGCTTATGGGCAAGGCATTATGCTTGATCGGAGGCGGATGAAGTGGCAAAAAAGGCTCGGCCTACACCATGACCATGCCAATCGTCAACCCAAAGTGAATATGAGCCACACAGGTTGGTTGAAATAGCGCAACATGAATGATGGAACCTGGATCCAAGCGTCCCAGGATGCATTGCAGCGAAAACGTTCAACAATGTTCAGCGTGACCAATGTTTCTATCTTGGAAAATGAAATTGCATGCTGTATGGAGTGTTTTTGACATATCTTGTCTCAGGATTTGCTTGCAGTCCTACCATATCCCACAAAATGCAGAAGTGCAGTCAATGCAGCTTTTTACCTAAAATGGTAAAAATTGGTCAAAGACTCATGCGGTTTATTACCTGCCCCTGGAATAACATCAATGGCAATTATAAGAATAATGCTGATAATAATACAAATTTTGTATGTATGTTTTCAGCCCTACAAAACCATAACTATAGAAGTTTAAATTTATACGTAAAGCTAGATATTTGTAGAAATATCTATATTGATATATAGCTATCTATTTATATAGCTAGATATATATCTATGCAGTAACATACATTAGATAGATAGATAGATAGATAGATAGATAGATAGACTGTATATAAGCCTGCAAGTCTTGCACTTGAAGCAGCTTTATGATGTCATTAAGGCTCGATGGTGACACGCGCACCCGGAACAAGGATCACAGGTTGTTAGCGGCCATTTTTCCATCAGTCTCCACTGGAGCTAGAAGTGAGCAGACAGATACTCCTATAGACGCTGCTGGAGCCAGATCATTTGTCTCTGTGATGGACAACGTTTGAAATTCGCCCTTAAGCGGGAGACGGCAGCCTACAACAGTCAAATTGATCGCTGCTTATCACTTCTTTTGTGGTAGGTACAGTTATTCCAGATAGGGGAATGGGTAGGTTAAGTTATTCCAGGGAGGGGAATGCTTATGGGCAAGGCATTATGCTTGATCGGAGGCGGATGAAGTGGCAAAAAAGGCTCGGCCTACACCATGACCATGCCAATCGTCAACCCAAAGTGAATATGAGCCACACAGGTTGGTTGAAATAGCGCAACATGAATGATGGAACCTGGATCCAAGCGTCCCAGGATGCATTGCAGCGAAAACGTTCAACAATGTTCAGCGTGACCAATGTTTCTATCTTGGAAAATGAAATTGCATGCTGTATGGAGTGTTTTTGATATATCTTGTCTCAGGATTTGCTTGCAGTCCTACCATATCCCACAAAATGCAGAAGTGCAGTCAATGCAGCTTTTTACCTAAAATGGTAAAAATTGGTCAAAGCCTCATGCGGTTTATTACCTGTCCCTGGAATAACATCAATGGCAATTATAAGAATAATGCTGATAATAATACAAATTTTGTATGTATGTTTTCAGCCCTACAAAACCATAACTATAGAAGTTTAAATTTATACGTAAAGCTAGATATTTGTAGAAATATCTATATTGATATATAGCTATCTATTTATATAGCTAGATATATATCTATGCAGTAACATACATTAGATAGATAGATAGATAGATAGATAGATAGATAGATAGATAGATAGATAGATAGATAGATAGACTGTATATAAGCCTGCAAGTCTTGCACTTGAAGCAGCTTTATGATGTCATTAAGGCTCGATGGTGACACGCGCACCCGGAACAAGGACCACAGGTTGTTAGCGGCCATTTTTCCATCAGTCTCCACTGGAGCTAGAAGTGAGCAGACAGATACTCCTATAGACGCGGCTGGAGCCAGATCATTTGTCTCTGTGATGGACAACGTTTGAAATTCGCCCTTAAGCGGGAGACGACAGCCTACAACAGTCAAATATATTGCGGCTTATCACTTCTTTTGAGGGAGGTACAGTTATTCCAGATAGGGGAATGGGTAGGTTAAGATATTCCAGGGTGGGGAATGCTTATGGGCAAGGCATTATGCTTGATCGGAGGCGGATGAAGTGGCAAAAAAGGCTCGGCCTACACCATGACCATGCAACTCGTCAACCCAAAGTGAATATGAGCCACACAGGTTGGTTGAAATGGCGCAGCATGAATGATAGAACCTGGATCCAAGCGTCTCAGGATGCATTGCAGCGAAAACGTTCAACAATGTTCAGCGTGACCAATGTTTCTATCTTGGAAAATGAAATCGCATGCTGTATGGAGTGTTTTTGATATATCTTGTCTCAGGATTTGCTTGCAGTCCTACCATATCCCACAAAATGCAGAAGTGCAGTCAATGCAGCTTTTTACCTAAAATGGTAAAAATTGGTCAAAGCCTCATGCGGTTTATTACCTGCCCCTGGAATAACATCAATGGCAATTATAAGAATAATGCTGATAATAATACAAATTTTGTATGTATGTTTTCAGCCCTACAAAACCATAACTATAGAAGTTTAAATTTATACGTAAAGCTAGATATTTGTAGAAATATCTATATTGATATATAGCTATCTATTTATATAGCTAGATATATATCTATGCAGTAACATACATTAGATAGATAGATAGATAGATAGACTGTATATAAGCCTGCAAGTCTTGCACTTGAAGCAGCTTTATGATGTCATTAAGGCTCGATGGTGACACGCGCACCCGGAACAAGGATCACAGGTTGTTAGCGGCCATTTTTCCATCAGTCTCCACTGGAGCTAGAAGTGAGCAGACAGATACTCCTATAGACGCTGCTGGAGCCAGATCATTTGTCTCTGTGATGGACAACGTTTGAAATTCGCCCTTAAGCGGGATACGGCAGCCTACAACAGTCAAATTGATCGCTGCTTATCACTTCTTTTGTGGTAGGTACAGTTATTCCAGATAGGGGAATGGGTAGGTTAAGTTATTCCAGGGAGGGGAATGCTTATGGGCAAGGCATTATGCTTGATCGGAGGCGGATGAAGTGGCAAAAAAGGCTCGGCCTACACCATGACCATGCCAATCGTCAACCCAAAGTGAATATGAGCCACACAGGTTGGTTGAAATAGCGCAACATGAATGATGGAACCTGGATCCAAGCGTCCCAGGATGCATTGCAGCGAAAACGTTCAACAATGTTCAGCGTGACCAATGTTTCTATCTTGGAAAATGAAATTGCATGCTGTATGGAGTGTTTTTGACATATCTTGTCTCAGGATTTGCTTGCAGTCCTACCATATCCCACAAAATGCAGAAGTGCAGTCAATGCAGCTTTTTACCTAAAATGGTAAAAATTGGTCAAAGACTCATGCGGTTTATTACCTGCCCCTGGAATAACATCAATGGCAATTATAAGAATAATGCTGATAATAATACAAATTTTGTATGTATGTTTTCAGCCCTACAAAACCATAACTATAGAAGTTTAAATTTATACGTAAAGCTAGATATTTGTAGAAATATCTATATTGATATATAGCTATCTATTTATATAGCTAGATATATATCTATGCAGTAACATACATTAGATAGATAGATAGATAGATAGATAGACTGTATATAAGCCTGCAAGTCTTGCACTTGAAGCAGCTTTATGATGTCATTAAGGCTCGATGGTGACACGCGCACCCGGAACAAGGACCACAGGTTGTTAGCGGCCATTTTTCCATCAGTCTCCACTGGAGCTAGAAGTGAGCAGACAGATACTCCTATAGACGCGGCTGGAGCCAGATCATTTGTCTCTGTGATGGACAACGTTTGAAATTCGCCCTTAAGCGGGAGACGGCAGCCTACAACAGTCAAATATATTGCGGCTTATCACTTCTTTTGAGGGAGGTACAGTTATTCCAGATAGGGGAATGGGTAGGTTAAGATATTCCAGGGTGGGGAATGCTTATGGGCAAGGCATTATGCTTGATCGGAGGCGGATGAAGTGGCAAAAAAGGCTCGGCCTACACCATGACCATGCAACTCGTCAACCCAAAGTGAATATGAGCCACACAGGTTGGTTGAAATGGCGCAGCATGAATGATAGAACCTGGATCCAAGCGTCTCAGGATGCATTGCAGCGAAAACGTTCAACAATGTTCAGCGTGACCAATGTTTCTATCTTGGAAAATGAAATCGCATGCTGTATGGAGTGTTTTTGATATATCTTGTCTCAGGATTTGCTTGCAGTCCTACCATATCCCACAAAATGCAGAAGTGCAGTCAATGCAGCTTTTTACCTAAAATGGTAAAAATTGGTCAAAGCCTCATGCGGTTTATTACCTGCCCCTGGAATAACATCAATGGCAATTATAAGAATAATGCTGATAATAATACAAATTTTGTATGTATGTTTTCAGCCCTACAAAACCATAACTATAGAAGTTTAAATTTATACGTAAAGCTAGATATTTGTAGAAATATCTATATTGATATATAGCTATCTATTTATATAGCTAGATATATATCTATGCAGTAACATACATTAGATAGATAGATAGATAGATAGATAGATAGACTGTATATAAGCCTGCAAGTCTTGCACTTGAAGCAGCTTTATGATGTCATTAAGGCTCGATGGTGACACGCGCACCCGGAACAAGGATCACAGGTTGTTAGCGGCCATTTTTCCATCAGTCTCCACTGGAGCTAGAAGTGAGCAGACAGATACTCCTATAGACGCTGCTGGAGCCAGATCATTTGTCTCTGTGATGGACAACGTTTGAAATTCGCCCTTAAGCGGGATACGGCAGCCTACAACAGTCAAATTGATCGCTGCTTATCACTTCTTTTGTGGTAGGTACAGTTATTCCAGATAGGGGAATGGGTAGGTTAAGTTATTCCAGGGAGGGGAATGCTTATGGGCAAGGCATTATGCTTGATCGGAGGCGGACGAAGTGGCAAAAAAGGCTCGGCCTACACCATGACCATGCCAATCGTCAACCCAAAGTGAATATGAGCCACACAGGTTGGTTGAAATAGCGCAACATGAATGATGGAACCTGGATCCAAGCGTCCCAGGATGCATTGCAGCGAAAACGTTCAACAATGTTCAGCGTGACCAATGTTTCTATCTTGGAAAATGAAATTGCATGCTGTATGGAGTGTTTTTGACATATCTTGTCTCAGGATTTGCTTGCAGTCCTACCATATCCCACAAAATGCAGAAGTGCAGTCAATGCAGCTTTTTACCTAAAATGGTAAAAATTGGTCAAAGACTCATGCGGTTTATTACCTGCCCCTGGAATAACATCAATGGCAATTATAAGAATAATGCTGATAATAATACAAATTTTGTATGTATGTTTTCAGCCCTACAAAACCATAACTATACAAGTTTAAATTTATACGTAAAGCTAGATATTTGTAGAAATATCTATATTGATATATAGCTATCTATTTATATAGCTAGATATATATCTATGCAGTAACATACATTAGATAGATAGATAGATAGACTGTATATAAGCCTGCAAGTCTTGCACTTGAAGCAGCTTTATGATGTCATTAAGGCTCGATGGTGACACGCGCACCCGGAACAAGGATCACAGGTTGTTAGCGGCCATTTTTCCATCAGTCTCCACTGGAGCTAGAAGTGAGCAGACAGATACTCCTATAGACGCTGCTGGAGCCAGATCATTTGTCTCTGTGATGGACAACGTTTGAAATTCGCCCTTAAGCGGGATACGGCAGCCTACAACAGTCAAATTGATCGCTGCTTATCACTTCTTTTGTGGTAGGTACAGTTATTCCAGATAGGGGAATGGGTAGGTTAAGTTATTCCAGGGAGGGGAATGCTTATGGGCAAGGCATTATGCTTGATCGGAGGCGGATGAAGTGGCAAAAAAGGCTCGGCCTACACCATGACCATGCCAATTGTCAACCCAAAGTGAATATGAGCCACACAGGTTGGTTGAAATAGCGCAACATGAATGATGGAACCTGGATCCAAGCGTCCCAGGATGCATTGCAGCGAAAACGTTCAACAATGTTCAGCGTGACCAATGTTTCTATCTTGGAAAATGAAATTGCATGCTGTATGGAGTGTTTTTGATATATCTTGTCTCAGGATTTGCTTGCAGTCCTACCATATCCCACAAAATGCAGAAGTGCAGTCAATGCAGCTTTTTACCTAAAATGGTAAAAATTGGTCAAAGCCTCATGCGGTTTATTACCTGTCCCTGGAATAACATCAATGGCAATTATAAGAATAATGCTGATAATAATACAAATTTTGTATGTATGTTTTCAGCCCTACAAAACCATAACTATAGAAGTTTAAATTTATACGTAAAGCTAGATATTTGTAGAAATATCTATATTGATATATAGCTATCTATTTATATAGCTAGATATATATCTATGCAGTAACATACATTAGATAGATAGATAGATAGATAGATAGACTGTATATAAGCCTGCAAGTCTTGCACTTGAAGCAGCTTTATGATGTCATTAAGGCTCGATGGTGACACGCGCACCCGGAACAAGGACCACAGGTTGTTAGCGGCCATTTTTCCATCAGTCTCCACTGGAGCTAGAAGTGAGCAGACAGATACTCCTATAGACGCGGCTGGAGCCAGATCATTTGTCTCTGTGATGGACAACGTTTGAAATTCGCCCTTAAGCGGGAGACGACAGCCTACAACAGTCAAATATATTGCGGCTTATCACTTCTTTTGAGGGAGGTACAGTTATTCCAGATAGGGGAATGGGTAGGTTAAGATATTCCAGGGTGGGGAATGCTTATGGGCAAGGCATTATGCTTGATCGGAGGCGGATGAAGTGGCAAAAAAGGCTCGGCCTACACCATGACCATGCAACTCGTCAACCCAAAGTGAATATGAGCCACACAGGTTGGTTGAAATGGCGCAGCATGAATGATAGAACCTGGATCCAAGCGTCTCAGGATGCATTGCAGCGAAAACGTTCAACAATGTTCAGCGTGACCAATGTTTCTATCTTGGAAAATGAAATCGCATGCTGTATGGAGTGTTTTTGATATATCTTGTCTCAGGATTTGCTTGCAGTCCTACCATATCCCACAAAATGCAGAAGTGCAGTCAATGCAGCTTTTTACCTAAAATGGTAAAAATTGGTCAAAGCCTCATGCGGTTTATTACCTGCCCCTGGAATAACATCAATGGCAATTATAAGAATAATGCTGATAATAATACAAATTTTGTATGTATGTTTTCAGCCCTACAAAACCATAACTATAGAAGTTTAAATTTATACGTAAAGCTAGATATTTGTAGAAATATCTATATTGATATATAGCTATCTATTTATATAGCTAGATATATATCTATGCAGTAACATACATTAGATAGATAGATAGATAGACTGTATATAAGCCTGCAAGTCTTGCACTTGAAGCAGCTTTATGATGTCATTAAGGCTCGATGGTGACACGCGCACCCGGAACAAGGATCACAGGTTGTTAGCGGCCATTTTTCCATCAGTCTCCACTGGAGCTAGAAGTGAGCAGACAGATACTCCTATAGACGCTGCTGGAGCCAGATCATTTGTCTCTGTGATGGACAACGTTTGAAATTCGCCCTTAAGCGGGATACGGCAGCCTACAACAGTCAAATTGATCGCTGCTTATCACTTCTTTTGTGGTAGGTACAGTTATTCCAGATAGGGGAATGGGTAGGTTAAGTTATTCCAGGGAGGGGAATGCTTATGGGCAAGGCATTATGCTTGATCGGAGGCGGATGAAGTGGCAAAAAAGGCTCGGCCTACACCATGACCATGCCAATCGTCAACCCAAAGTGAATATGAGCCACACAGGTTGGTTGAAATAGCGCAACATGAATGATGGAACCTGGATCCAAGCGTCCCAGGATGCATTGCAGCGAAAACGTTCAACAATGTTCAGCGTGACCAATGTTTCTATCTTGGAAAATGAAATTGCATGCTGTATGGAGTGTTTTTGACATATCTTGTCTCAGGATTTGCTTGCAGTCCTACCATATCCCACAAAATGCAGAAGTGCAGTCAATGCAGCTTTTTACCTAAAATGGTAAAAATTGGTCAAAGCCTCATGCGGTTTATTACCTGCCCCTGGAATAACATCAATGGCAATTATAAGAATAATGCTGATAATAATACAAATTTTGTATGTATGTTTTCAGCCCTACAAAACCATAACTATAGAAGTTTAAATTTATACGTAAAGCTAGATATTTGTAGAAATATCTATATTGATATATAGCTATCTATTTATATAGCTAGATATATATCTATGCAGTAACATACATTAGATAGATAGATAGATAGATAGATAGATAGACTGTATATAAGCCTGCAAGTCTTGCACTTGAAGCAGCTTTATGATGTCATTAAGGCTCGATGGTGACACGCGCACCCGGAACAAGGATCACAGGTTGTTAGCGGCCATTTTTCCATCAGTCTCCACTGGAGCTAGAAGTGAGCAGACAGATACTCCTATAGACGCTGCTGGAGCCAGATCATTTGTCTCTGTGATGGACAACGTTTGAAATTCGCCCTTAAGCGGGAGACGGCAGCCTACAACAGTCAAATTGATCGCTGCTTATCACTTCTTTTGTGGTAGGTACAGTTATTCCAGATAGGGGAATGGGTAGGTTAAGTTATTCCAGGGAGGGGAATGCTTATGGGCAAGGCATTATGCTTGATCGGAGGCGGATGAAGTGGCAAAAAAGGCTCGGCCTACACCATGACCATGCCAATCGTCAACCCAAAGTGAATATGAGCCACACAGGTTGGTTGAAATAGCGCAACATGAATGATGGAACCTGGATCCAAGCGTCCCAGGATGCATTGCAGCGAAAACGTTCAACAATGTTCAGCGTGACCAATGTTTCTATCTTGGAAAATGAAATTGCATGCTGTATGGAGTGTTTTTGATATATCTTGTCTCAGGATTTGCTTGCAGTCCTACCATATCCCACAAAATGCAGAAGTGCAGTCAATGCAGCTTTTTACCTAAAATGGTAAAAATTGGTCAAAGCCTCATGCGGTTTATTACCTGTCCCTGGAATAACATCAATGGCAATTATAAGAATAATGCTGATAATAATACAAATTTTGTATGTATGTTTTCAGCCCTACAAAACCATAACTATAGAAGTTTAAATTTATACGTAAAGCTAGATATTTGTAGAAATATCTATATTGATATATAGCTATCTATTTATATAGCTAGATATATATCTATGCAGTAACATACATTAGATAGATAGATAGATAGATAGATAGATAGATAGATAGATAGACTGTATATAAGCCTGCAAGTCTTGCACTTGAAGCAGCTTTATGATGTCATTAAGGCTCGATGGTGACACGCGCACCCGGAACAAGGACCACAGGTTGTTAGCGGCCATTTTTCCATCAGTCTCCACTGGAGCTAGAAGTGAGCAGACAGATACTCCTATAGACGCGGCTGGAGCCAGATCATTTGTCTCTGTGATGGACAACGTTTGAAATTCGCCCTTAAGCGGGAGACGACAGCCTACAACAGTCAAATATATTGCGGCTTATCACTTCTTTTGAGGGAGGTACAGTTATTCCAGATAGGGGAATGGGTAGGTTAAGATATTCCAGGGTGGGGAATGCTTATGGGCAAGGCATTATGCTTGATCGGAGGCGGATGAAGTGGCAAAAAAGGCTCGGCCTACACCATGACCATGCAACTCGTCAACCCAAAGTGAATATGAGCCACACAGGTTGGTTGAAATGGCGCAGCATGAATGATAGAACCTGGATCCAAGCGTCTCAGGATGCATTGCAGCGAAAACGTTCAACAATGTTCAGCGTGACCAATGTTTCTATCTTGGAAAATGAAATCGCATGCTGTATGGAGTGTTTTTGATATATCTTGTCTCAGGATTTGCTTGCAGTCCTACCATATCCCACAAAATGCAGAAGTGCAGTCAATGCAGCTTTTTACCTAAAATGGTAAAAATTGGTCAAAGCCTCATGCGGTTTATTACCTGCCCCTGGAATAACATCAATGGCAATTATAAGAATAATGCTGATAATAATACAAATTTTGTATGTATGTTTTCAGCCCTACAAAACCATAACTATAGAAGTTTAAATTTATACGTAAAGCTAGATATTTGTAGAAATATCTATATTGATATATAGCTATCTATTTATATAGCTAGATATATATCTATGCAGTAACATACATTAGATAGATAGATAGATAGACTGTATATAAGCCTGCAAGTCTTGCACTTGAAGCAGCTTTATGATGTCATTAAGGCTCGATGGTGACACGCGCACCCGGAACAAGGATCACAGGTTGTTAGCGGCCATTTTTCCATCAGTCTCCACTGGAGCTAGAAGTGAGCAGACAGATACTCCTATAGACGCTGCTGGAGCCAGATCATTTGTCTCTGTGATGGACAACGTTTGAAATTCGCCCTTAAGCGGGATACGGCAGCCTACAACAGTCAAATTGATCGCTGCTTATCACTTCTTTTGTGGTAGGTACAGTTATTCCAGATAGGGGAATGGGTAGGTTAAGTTATTCCAGGGAGGGGAATGCTTATGGGCAAGGCATTATGCTTGATCGGAGGCGGATGAAGTGGCAAAAAAGGCTCGGCCTACACCATGACCATGCCAATCGTCAACCCAAAGTGAATATGAGCCACACAGGTTGGTTGAAATAGCGCAACATGAATGATGGAACCTGGATCCAAGCGTCCCAGGATGCATTGCAGCGAAAACGTTCAACAATGTTCAGCGTGACCAATGTTTCTATCTTGGAAAATGAAATTGCATGCTGTATGGAGTGTTTTTGACATATCTTGTCTCAGGATTTGCTTGCAGTCCTACCATATCCCACAAAATGCAGAAGTGCAGTCAATGCAGCTTTTTACCTAAAATGGTAAAAATTGGTCAAAGACTCATGCGGTTTATTACCTGCCCCTGGAATAACATCAATGGCAATTATAAGAATAATGCTGATAATAATACAAATTTTGTATGTATGTTTTCAGCCCTACAAAACCATAACTATAGAAGTTTAAATTTATACGTAAAGCTAGATATTTGTAGAAATATCTATATTGATATATAGCTATCTATTTATATAGCTAGATATATATCTATGCAGTAACATACATTAGATAGATAGATAGATAGATAGATAGATAGATAGACTGTATATAAGCCTGCAAGTCTTGCACTTGAAGCAGCTTTATGATGTCATTAAGGCTCGATGGTGACACGCGCACCCGGAACAAGGACCACAGGTTGTTAGCGGCCATTTTTCCATCAGTCTCCACTGGAGCTAGAAGTGAGCAGACAGATACTCCTATAGACGCGGCTGGAGCCAGATCATTTGTCTCTGTGATGGACAACGTTTGAAATTCGCCCTTAAGCGGGAGACGACAGCCTACAACAGTCAAATATATTGCGGCTTATCACTTCTTTTGAGGGAGGTACAGTTATTCCAGATAGGGGAATGGGTAGGTTAAGATATTCCAGGGTGGGGAATGCTTATGGGCAAGGCATTATGCTTGATCGGAGGCGGATGAAGTGGCAAAAAAGGCTCGGCCTACACCATGACCATGCAACTCGTCAACCCAAAGTGAATATGAGCCACACAGGTTGGTTGAAATGGCGCAGCATGAATGATAGAACCTGGATCCAAGCGTCTCAGGATGCATTGCAGCGAAAACGTTCAACAATGTTCAGCGTGACCAATGTTTCTATCTTGGAAAATGAAATCGCATGCTGTATGGAGTGTTTTTGATATATCTTGTCTCAGGATTTGCTTGCAGTCCTACCATATCCCACAAAATGCAGAAGTGCAGTCAATGCAGCTTTTTACCTAAAATGGTAAAAATTGGTCAAAGCCTCATGCGGTTTATTACCTGCCCCTGGAATAACATCAATGGCAATTATAAGAATAATGCTGATAATAATACAAATTTTGTATGTATGTTTTCAGCCCTACAAAACCATAACTATAGAAGTTTAAATTTATACGTAAAGCTAGATATTTGTAGAAATATCTATATTGATATATAGCTATCTATTTATATAGCTAGATATATATCTATGCAGTAAAATACATTAGATAGATAGATAGATAGACTGTATATAAGCCTGCAAGTCTTGCACTTGAAGCAGCTTTATGATGTCATTAAGGCTCGATGGTGACACGCGCACCCGGAACAAGGATCACAGGTTGTTAGCGGCCATTTTTCCATCAGTCTCCACTGGAGCTAGAAGTGAGCAGACAGATACTCCTATAGACGCTGCTGGAGCCAGATCATTTGTCTCTGTGATGGACAACGTTTGAAATTCGCCCTTAAGCGGGATACGGCAGCCTACAACAGTCAAATTGATCGCTGCTTATCACTTCTTTTGTGGTAGGTACAGTTATTCCAGATAGGGGAATGGGTAGGTTAAGTTATTCCAGGGAGGGGAATGCTTATGGGCAAGGCATTATGCTTGATCGGAGGCGGATGAAGTGGCAAAAAAGGCTCGGCCTACACCATGACCATGCCAATCGTCAACCCAAAGTGAATATGAGCCACACAGGTTGGTTGAAATAGCGCAACATGAATGATGGAACCTGGATCCAAGCGTCCCAGGATGCATTGCAGCGAAAACGTTCAACAATGTTCAGCGTGACCAATGTTTCTATCTTGGAAAATGAAATTGCATGCTGTATGGAGTGTTTTTGACATATCTTGTCTCAGGATTTGCTTGCAGTCCTACCATATCCCACAAAATGCAGAAGTGCAGTCAATGCAGCTTTTTACCTAAAATGGTAAAAATTGGTCAAAGACTCATGCGGTTTATTACCTGCCCCTGGAATAACATCAATGGCAATTATAAGAATAATGCTGATAATAATACAAATTTTGTATGTATGTTTTCAGCCCTACAAAACCATAACTATAGAAGTTTAAATTTATACGTAAAGCTAGATATTTGTAGAAATATCTATATTGATATATAGCTATCTATTTATATAGCTAGATATATATCTATGCAGTAACATACATTAGATAGATAGATAGATAGATAGATAGATAGATAGATAGACTGTATATAAGCCTGCAAGTCTTGCACTTGAAGCAGCTTTATGATGTCATTAAGGCTCGATGGTGACACGCGCACCCGGAACAAGGACCACAGGTTGTTAGCGGCCATTTTTCCATCAGTCTCCACTGGAGCTAGAAGTGAGCAGACAGATACTCCTATAGACGCGGCTGGAGCCAGATCATTTGTCTCTGTGATGGACAACGTTTGAAATTCGCCCTTAAGCGGGAGACGACAGCCTACAACAGTCAAATATATTGCGGCTTATCACTTCTTTTGAGGGAGGTACAGTTATTCCAGATAGGGGAATGGGTAGGTTAAGATATTCCAGGGTGGGGAATGCTTATGGGCAAGGCATTATGCTTGATCGGAGGCGGATGAAGTGGCAAAAAAGGCTCGGCCTACACCATGACCATGCAACTCGTCAACCCAAAGTGAATATGAGCCACACAGGTTGGTTGAAATGGCGCAGCATGAATGATAGAACCTGGATCCAAGCGTCTCAGGATGCATTGCAGCGAAAACGTTCAACAATGTTCAGCGTGACCAATGTTTCTATCTTGGAAAATGAAATCGCATGCTGTATGGAGTGTTTTTGATATATCTTGTCTCAGGATTTGCTTGCAGTCCTACCATATCCCACAAAATGCAGAAGTGCAGTCAATGCAGCTTTTTACCTAAAATGGTAAAAATTGGTCAAAGCCTCATGCGGTTTATTACCTGCCCCTGGAATAACATCAATGGCAATTATAAGAATAATGCTGATAATAATACAAATTTTGTATGTATGTTTTCAGCCCTACAAAACCATAACTATAGAAGTTTAAATTTATACGTAAAGCTAGATATTTGTAGAAATATCTATATTGATATATAGCTATCTATTTATATAGCTAGATATATATCTATGCAGTAACATACATTAGATAGATAGATAGATAGACTGTATATAAGCCTGCAAGTCTTGCACTTGAAGCAGCTTTATGATGTCATTAAGGCTCGATGGTGACACGCGCACCCGGAACAAGGACCACAGGTTGTTAGCGGCCATTTTTCCATCAGTCTCCACTGGAGCTAGAAGTGAGCAGACAGATACTCCTATAGACGCGGCTGGAGCCAGATCATTTGTCTCTGTGATGGACAACGTTTGAAATTCGCCCTTAAGCGGGAGACGACAGCCTACAACAGTCAAATATATTGCGGCTTATCACTTCTTTTGAGGGAGGTACAGTTATTCCAGATAGGGGAATGGGTAGGTTAAGATATTCCAGGGTGGGGAATGCTTATGGGCAAGGCATTATGCTTGATCGGAGGCGGATGAAGTGGCAAAAAAGGCTCGGCCTACACCATGACCATGCAACTCGTCAACCCAAAGTGAATATGAGCCACACAGGTTGGTTGAAATGGCGCAGCATGAATGATAGAACCTGGATCCAAGCGTCTCAGGATGCATTGCAGCGAAAACGTTCAACAATGTTCAGCGTGACCAATGTTTCTATCTTGGAAAATGAAATCGCATGCTGTATGGAGTGTTTTTGATATATCTTGTCTCAGGATTTGCTTGCAGTCCTACCATATCCCACAAAATGCAGAAGTGCAGTCAATGCAGCTTTTTACCTAAAATGGTAAAAATTGGTCAAAGCCTCATGCGGTTTATTACCTGCCCCTGGAATAACATCAATGGCAATTATAAGAATAATGCTGATAATAATACAAATTTTGTATGTATGTTTTCAGCCCTACAAAACCATAACTATAGAAGTTTAAATTTATACGTAAAGCTAGATATTTGTAGAAATATCTATATTGATATATAGCTATCTATTTATATAGCTAGATATATATCTATGCAGTAACATACATTAGATAGATAGATAGATAGACTGTATATAAGCCTGCAAGTCTTGCACTTGAAGCAGCTTTATGATGTCATTAAGGCTCGATGGTGACACGCGCACCCGGAACAAGGATCACAGGTTGTTAGCGGCCATTTTTCCATCAGTCTCCACTGGAGCTAGAAGTGAGCAGACAGATACTCCTATAGACGCTGCTGGAGCCAGATCATTTGTCTCTGTGATGGACAACGTTTGAAATTCGCCCTTAAGCGGGATACGGCAGCCTACAACAGTCAAATTGATCGCTGCTTATCACTTCTTTTGTGGTAGGTACAGTTATTCCAGATAGGGGAATGGGTAGGTTAAGTTATTCCAGGGAGGGGAATGCTTATGGGCAAGGCATTATGCTTGATCGGAGGCGGATGAAGTGGCAAAAAAGGCTCGGCCTACACCATGACCATGCCAATCGTCAACCCAAAGTGAATATGAGCCACACAGGTTGGTTGAAATAGCGCAACATGAATGATGGAACCTGGATCCAAGCGTCCCAGGATGCATTGCAGCGAAAACGTTCAACAATGTTCAGCGTGACCAATGTTTCTATCTTGGAAAATGAAATTGCATGCTGTATGGAGTGTTTTTGACATATCTTGTCTCAGGATTTGCTTGCAGTCCTACCATATCCCACAAAATGCAGAAGTGCAGTCAATGCAGCTTTTTACCTAAAATGGTAAAAATTGGTCAAAGCCTCATGCGGTTTATTACCTGCCCCTGGAATAACATCAATGGCAATTATAAGAATAATGCTGATAATAATACAAATTTTGTATGTATGTTTTCAGCCCTACAAAACCATAACTATAGAAGTTTAAATTTATACGTAAAGCTAGATATTTGTAGAAATATCTATATTGATATATAGCTATCTATTTATATAGCTAGATATATATCTATGCAGTAACATACATTAGATAGATAGATAGATAGATAGATAGATAGATAGATAGATAGACTGTATATAAGCCTGCAAGTCTTGCACTTGAAGCAGCTTTATGATGTCATTAAGGCTCGATGGTGACACGCGCACCCGGAACAAGGACCACAGGTTGTTAGCGGCCATTTTTCCATCAGTCTCCACTGGAGCTAGAAGTGAGCAGACAGATACTCCTATAGACGCGGCTGGAGCCAGATCATTTGTCTCTGTGATGGACAACGTTTGAAATTCGCCCTTAAGCGGGAGACGACAGCCTACAACAGTCAAATATATTGCGGCTTATCACTTCTTTTGAGGGAGGTACAGTTATTCCAGATAGGGGAATGGGTAGGTTAAGATATTCCAGGGTGGGGAATGCTTATGGGCAAGGCATTATGCTTGATCGGAGGCGGATGAAGTGGCAAAAAAGGCTCGGCCTACACCATGACCATGCAACTCGTCAACCCAAAGTGAATATGAGCCACACAGGTTGGTTGAAATGGCGCAGCATGAATGATAGAACCTGGATCCAAGCGTCTCAGGATGCATTGCAGCGAAAACGTTCAACAATGTTCAGCGTGACCAATGTTTCTATCTTGGAAAATGAAATCGCATGCTGTATGGAGTGTTTTTGATATATCTTGTCTCAGGATTTGCTTGCAGTCCTACCATATCCCACAAAATGCAGAAGTGCAGTCAATGCAGCTTTTTACCTAAAATGGTAAAAATTGGTCAAAGCCTCATGCGGTTTATTACCTGCCCCTGGAATAACATCAATGGCAATTATAAGAATAATGCTGATAATAATACAAATTTTGTATGTATGTTTTCAGCCCTACAAAACCATAACTATAGAAGTTTAAATTTATACGTAAAGCTAGATATTTGTAGAAATATCTATATTGATATATAGCTATCTATTTATATAGCTAGATATATATCTATGCAGTAACATACATTAGATAGATAGATAGATAGACTGTATATAAGCCTGCAAGTCTTGCACTTGAAGCAGCTTTATGATGTCATTAAGGCTCGATGGTGACACGCGCACCCGGAACAAGGACCACAGGTTGTTAGCGGCCATTTTTCCATCAGTCTCCACTGGAGCTAGAAGTGAGCAGACAGATACTCCTATAGACGCGGCTGGAGCCAGATCATTTGTCTCTGTGATGGACAACGTTTGAAATTCGCCCTTAAGCGGGAGACGACAGCCTACAACAGTCAAATATATTGCGGCTTATCACTTCTTTTGAGGGAGGTACAGTTATTCCAGATAGGGGAATGGGTAGGTTAAGATATTCCAGGGTGGGGAATGCTTATGGGCAAGGCATTATGCTTGATCGGAGGCGGATGAAGTGGCAAAAAAGGCTCGGCCTACACCATGACCATGCAACTCGTCAACCCAAAGTGAATATGAGCCACACAGGTTGGTTGAAATGGCGCAGCATGAATGATAGAACCTGGATCCAAGCGTCTCAGGATGCATTGCAGCGAAAACGTTCAACAATGTTCAGCGTGACCAATGTTTCTATCTTGGAAAATGAAATCGCATGCTGTATGGAGTGTTTTTGATATATCTTGTCTCAGGATTTGCTTGCAGTCCTACCATATCCCACAAAATGCAGAAGTGCAGTCAATGCAGCTTTTTACCTAAAATGGTAAAAATTGGTCAAAGCCTCATGCGGTTTATTACCTGCCCCTGGAATAACATCAATGGCAATTATAAGAATAATGCTGATAATAATACAAATTTTGTATGTATGTTTTCAGCCCTACAAAACCATAACTATAGAAGTTTAAATTTATACGTAAAGCTAGATATTTGTAGAAATATCTATATTGATATATAGCTATCTATTTATATAGCTAGATATATATCTATGCAGTAACATACATTAGATAGATAGATAGATAGACTGTATATAAGCCTGCAAGTCTTGCACTTGAAGCAGCTTTATGATGTCATTAAGGCTCGATGGTGACACGCGCACCCGGAACAAGGATCACAGGTTGTTAGCGGCCATTTTTCCATCAGTCTCCACTGGAGCTAGAAGTGAGCAGACAGATACTCCTATAGACGCTGCTGGAGCCAGATCATTTGTCTCTGTGATGGACAACGTTTGAAATTCGCCCTTAAGCGGGATACGGCAGCCTACAACAGTCAAATTGATCGCTGCTTATCACTTCTTTTGTGGTAGGTACAGTTATTCCAGATAGGGGAATGGGTAGGTTAAGTTATTCCAGGGAGGGGAATGCTTATGGGCAAGGCATTATGCTTGATCGGAGGCGGATGAAGTGGCAAAAAAGGCTCGGCCTACACCATGACCATGCCAATCGTCAACCCAAAGTGAATATGAGCCACACAGGTTGGTTGAAATAGCGCAACATGAATGATGGAACCTGGATCCAAGCGTCCCAGGATGCATTGCAGCGAAAACGTTCAACAATGTTCAGCGTGACCAATGTTTCTATCTTGGAAAATGAAATTGCATGCTGTATGGAGTGTTTTTGACATATCTTGTCTCAGGATTTGCTTGCAGTCCTACCATATCCCACAAAATGCAGAAGTGCAGTCAATGCAGCTTTTTACCTAAAATGGTAAAAATTGGTCAAAGCCTCATGCGGTTTATTACCTGCCCCTGGAATAACATCAATGGCAATTATAAGAATAATGCTGATAATAATACAAATTTTGTATGTATGTTTTCAGCCCTACAAAACCATAACTATAGAAGTTTAAATTTATACGTAAAGCTAGATATTTGTAGAAATATCTATATTGATATATAGCTATCTATTTATATAGCTAGATATATATCTATGCAGTAACATACATTAGATAGATAGATAGATAGATAGATAGATAGATAGATAGATAGATAGATAGATAGACTGTATATAAGCCTGCAAGTCTTGCACTTGAAGCAGCTTTATGATGTCATTAAGGCTCGATGGTGACACGCGCACCCGGAACAAGGATCACAGGTTGTTAGCGGCCATTTTTCCATCAGTCTCCACTGGAGCTAGAAGTGAGCAGACAGATACTCCTATAGACGCTGCTGGAGCCAGATCATTTGTCTCTGTGATGGACAACGTTTGAAATTCGCCCTTAAGCGGGATACGGCAGCCTACAACAGTCAAATTGATCGCTGCTTATCACTTCTTTTGTGGTAGGTACAGTTATTCCAGATAGGGGAATGGGTAGGTTAAGTTATTCCAGGGAGGGGAATGCTTATGGGCAAGGCATTATGCTTGATCGGAGGCGGACGAAGTGGCAAAAAAGGCTCGGCCTACACCATGACCATGCCAATCGTCAACCCAAAGTGAATATGAGCCACACAGGTTGGTTGAAATAGCGCAACATGAATGATGGAACCTGGATCCAAGCGTCCCAGGATGCATTGCAGCGAAAACGTTCAACAATGTTCAGCGTGACCAATGTTTCTATCTTGGAAAATGAAATTGCATGCTGTATGGAGTGTTTTTGACATATCTTGTCTCAGGATTTGCTTGCAGTCCTACCATATCCCACAAAATGCAGAAGTGCAGTCAATGCAGCTTTTTACCTAAAATGGTAAAAATTGGTCAAAGACTCATGCGGTTTATTACCTGCCCCTGGAATAACATCAATGGCAATTATAAGAATAATGCTGATAATAATACAAATTTTGTATGTATGTTTTCAGCCCTACAAAACCATAACTATACAAGTTTAAATTTATACGTAAAGCTAGATATTTGTAGAAATATCTATATTGATATATAGCTATCTATTTATATAGCTAGATATATATCTATGCAGTAACATACATTAGATAGATAGATAGATAGATAGACTGTATATAAGCCTGCAAGTCTTGCACTTGAAGCAGCTTTATGATGTCATTAAGGCTCGATGGTGACACGCGCACCCGGAACAAGGATCACAGGTTGTTAGCGGCCATTTTTCCATCAGTCTCCACTGGAGCTAGAAGTGAGCAGACAGATACTCCTATAGACGCTGCTGGAGCCAGATCATTTGTCTCTGTGATGGACAACGTTTGAAATTCGCCCTTAAGCGGGATACGGCAGCCTACAACAGTCAAATTGATCGCTGCTTATCACTTCTTTTGTGGTAGGTACAGTTATTCCAGATAGGGGAATGGGTAGGTTAAGTTATTCCAGGGAGGGGAATGCTTATGGGCAAGGCATTATGCTTGATCGGAGGCGGATGAAGTGGCAAAAAAGGCTCGGCCTACACCATGACCATGCCAATTGTCAACCCAAAGTGAATATGAGCCACACAGGTTGGTTGAAATAGCGCAACATGAATGATGGAACCTGGATCCAAGCGTCCCAGGATGCATTGCAGCGAAAACGTTCAACAATGTTCAGCGTGACCAATGTTTCTATCTTGGAAAATGAAATTGCATGCTGTATGGAGTGTTTTTGATATATCTTGTCTCAGGATTTGCTTGCAGTCCTACCATATCCCACAAAATGCAGAAGTGCAGTCAATGCAGCTTTTTACCTAAAATGGTAAAAATTGGTCAAAGCCTCATGCGGTTTATTACCTGTCCCTGGAATAACATCAATGGCAATTATAAGAATAATGCTGATAATAATACAAATTTTGTATGTATGTTTTCAGCCCTACAAAACCATAACTATAGAAGTTTAAATTTATACGTAAAGCTAGATATTTGTAGAAATATCTATATTGATATATAGCTATCTATTTATATAGCTAGATATATATCTATGCAGTAACATACATTAGATAGATAGATAGATAGATAGATAGATAGATAGATAGATAGATAGATAGATAGATAGACTGTATATAAGCCTGCAAGTCTTGCACTTGAAGCAGCTTTATGATGTCATTAAGGCTCGATGGTGACACGCGCACCCGGAACAAGGACCACAGGTTGTTAGCGGCCATTTTTCCATCAGTCTCCACTGGAGCTAGAAGTGAGCAGACAGATACTCCTATAGACGCGGCTGGAGCCAGATCATTTGTCTCTGTGATGGACAACGTTTGAAATTCGCCCTTAAGCGGGAGACGACAGCCTACAACAGTCAAATATATTGCGGCTTATCACTTCTTTTGAGGGAGGTACAGTTATTCCAGATAGGGGAATGGGTAGGTTAAGATATTCCAGGGTGGGGAATGCTTATGGGCAAGGCATTATGCTTGATCGGAGGCGGATGAAGTGGCAAAAAAGGCTCGGCCTACACCATGACCATGCAACTCGTCAACCCAAAGTGAATATGAGCCACACAGGTTGGTTGAAATGGCGCAGCATGAATGATAGAACCTGGATCCAAGCGTCTCAGGATGCATTGCAGCGAAAACGTTCAACAATGTTCAGCGTGACCAATGTTTCTATCTTGGAAAATGAAATCGCATGCTGTATGGAGTGTTTTTGATATATCTTGTCTCAGGATTTGCTTGCAGTCCTACCATATCCCACAAAATGCAGAAGTGCAGTCAATGCAGCTTTTTACCTAAAATGGTAAAAATTGGTCAAAGCCTCATGCGGTTTATTACCTGCCCCTGGAATAACATCAATGGCAATTATAAGAATAATGCTGATAATAATACAAATTTTGTATGTATGTTTTCAGCCCTACAAAACCATAACTATAGAAGTTTAAATTTATACGTAAAGCTAGATATTTGTAGAAATATCTATATTGATATATAGCTATCTATTTATATAGCTAGATATATATCTATGCAGTAACATACATTAGATAGATAGATAGATAGACTGTATATAAGCCTGCAAGTCTTGCACTTGAAGCAGCTTTATGATGTCATTAAGGCTCGATGGTGACACGCGCACCCGGAACAAGGATCACAGGTTGTTAGCGGCCATTTTTCCATCAGTCTCCACTGGAGCTAGAAGTGAGCAGACAGATACTCCTATAGACGCTGCTGGAGCCAGATCATTTGTCTCTGTGATGGACAACGTTTGAAATTCGCCCTTAAGCGGGATACGGCAGCCTACAACAGTCAAATTGATCGCTGCTTATCACTTCTTTTGTGGTAGGTACAGTTATTCCAGATAGGGGAATGGGTAGGTTAAGTTATTCCAGGGAGGGGAATGCTTATGGGCAAGGCATTATGCTTGATCGGAGGCGGATGAAGTGGCAAAAAAGGCTCGGCCTACACCATGACCATGCCAATCGTCAACCCAAAGTGAATATGAGCCACACAGGTTGGTTGAAATAGCGCAACATGAATGATGGAACCTGGATCCAAGCGTCCCAGGATGCATTGCAGCGAAAACGTTCAACAATGTTCAGCGTGACCAATGTTTCTATCTTGGAAAATGAAATTGCATGCTGTATGGAGTGTTTTTGACATATCTTGTCTCAGGATTTGCTTGCAGTCCTACCATATCCCACAAAATGCAGAAGTGCAGTCAATGCAGCTTTTTACCTAAAATGGTAAAAATTGGTCAAAGACTCATGCGGTTTATTACCTGCCCCTGGAATAACATCAATGGCAATTATAAGAATAATGCTGATAATAATACAAATTTTGTATGTATGTTTTCAGCCCTACAAAACCATAACTATAGAAGTTTAAATTTATACGTAAAGCTAGATATTTGTAGAAATATCTATATTGATATATAGCTATCTATTTATATAGCTAGATATATATCTATGCAGTAACATACATTAGATAGATAGATAGATAGATAGATAGATAGATAGATAGATAGATAGATAGATAGATAGATAGACTGTATATAAGCCTGCAAGTCTTGCACTTGAAGCAGCTTTATGATGTCATTAAGGCTCGATGGTGACACGCGCACCCGGAACAAGGATCACAGGTTGTTAGCGGCCATTTTTCCATCAGTCTCCACTGGAGCTAGAAGTGAGCAGACAGATACTCCTATAGACGCTGCTGGAGCCAGATCATTTGTCTCTGTGATGGACAACGTTTGAAATTCGCCCTTAAGCGGGAGACGGCAGCCTACAACAGTCAAATTGATCGCTGCTTATCACTTCTTTTGTGGTAGGTACAGTTATTCCAGATAGGGGAATGGGTAGGTTAAGTTATTCCAGGGAGGGGAATGCTTATGGGCAAGGCATTATGCTTGATCGGAGGCGGATGAAGTGGCAAAAAAGGCTCGGCCTACACCATGACCATGCCAATCGTCAACCCAAAGTGAATATGAGCCACACAGGTTGGTTGAAATAGCGCAACATGAATGATGGAACCTGGATCCAAGCGTCCCAGGATGCATTGCAGCGAAAACGTTCAACAATGTTCAGCGTGACCAATGTTTCTATCTTGGAAAATGAAATTGCATGCTGTATGGAGTGTTTTTGATATATCTTGTCTCAGGATTTGCTTGCAGTCCTACCATATCCCACAAAATGCAGAAGTGCAGTCAATGCAGCTTTTTACCTAAAATGGTAAAAATTGGTCAAAGCCTCATGCGGTTTATTACCTGTCCCTGGAATAACATCAATGGCAATTATAAGAATAATGCTGATAATAATACAAATTTTGTATGTATGTTTTCAGCCCTACAAAACCATAACTATAGAAGTTTAAATTTATACGTAAAGCTAGATATTTGTAGAAATATCTATATTGATATATAGCTATCTATTTATATAGCTAGATATATATCTATGCAGTAACATACATTAGATAGATAGATAGATAGATAGATAGATAGATAGATAGATAGACTGTATATAAGCCTGCAAGTCTTGCACTTGAAGCAGCTTTATGATGTCATTAAGGCTCGATGGTGACACGCGCACCCGGAACAAGGACCACAGGTTGTTAGCGGCCATTTTTCCATCAGTCTCCACTGGAGCTAGAAGTGAGCAGACAGATACTCCTATAGACGCGGCTGGAGCCAGATCATTTGTCTCTGTGATGGACAACGTTTGAAATTCGCCCTTAAGCGGGAGACGACAGCCTACAACAGTCAAATATATTGCGGCTTATCACTTCTTTTGAGGGAGGTACAGTTATTCCAGATAGGGGAATGGGTAGGTTAAGATATTCCAGGGTGGGGAATGCTTATGGGCAAGGCATTATGCTTGATCGGAGGCGGATGAAGTGGCAAAAAAGGCTCGGCCTACACCATGACCATGCAACTCGTCAACCCAAAGTGAATATGAGCCACACAGGTTGGTTGAAATGGCGCAGCATGAATGATAGAACCTGGATCCAAGCGTCTCAGGATGCATTGCAGCGAAAACGTTCAACAATGTTCAGCGTGACCAATGTTTCTATCTTGGAAAATGAAATCGCATGCTGTATGGAGTGTTTTTGATATATCTTGTCTCAGGATTTGCTTGCAGTCCTACCATATCCCACAAAATGCAGAAGTGCAGTCAATGCAGCTTTTTACCTAAAATGGTAAAAATTGGTCAAAGCCTCATGCGGTTTATTACCTGCCCCTGGAATAACATCAATGGCAATTATAAGAATAATGCTGATAATAATACAAATTTTGTATGTATGTTTTCAGCCCTACAAAACCATAACTATAGAAGTTTAAATTTATACGTAAAGCTAGATATTTGTAGAAATATCTATGTTGATATATAGCTATCTATTTATATAGCTAGATATATATCTATGCAGTAACATACATTAGATAGATAGATAGATAGACTGTATATAAGCCTGCAAGTCTTGCACTTGAAGCAGCTTTATGATGTCATTAAGGCTCGATGGTGACACGCGCACCCGGAACAAGGATCACAGGTTGTTAGCGGCCATTTTTCCATCAGTCTCCACTGGAGCTAGAAGTGAGCAGACAGATACTCCTATAGACGCTGCTGGAGCCAGATCATTTGTCTCTGTGATGGACAACGTTTGAAATTCGCCCTTAAGCGGGATACGGCAGCCTACAACAGTCAAATTGATCGCTGCTTATCACTTCTTTTGTGGTAGGTACAGTTATTCCAGATAGGGGAATGGGTAGGTTAAGTTATTCCAGGGAGGGGAATGCTTATGGGCAAGGCATTATGCTTGATCGGAGGCGGATGAAGTGGCAAAAAAGGCTCGGCCTACACCATGACCATGCCAATCGTCAACCCAAAGTGAATATGAGCCACACAGGTTGGTTGAAATAGCGCAACATGAATGATGGAACCTGGATCCAAGCGTCCCAGGATGCATTGCAGCGAAAACGTTCAACAATGTTCAGCGTGACCAATGTTTCTATCTTGGAAAATGAAATTGCATGCTGTATGGAGTGTTTTTGACATATCTTGTCTCAGGATTTGCTTGCAGTCCTACCATATCCCACAAAATGCAGAAGTGCAGTCAATGCAGCTTTTTACCTAAAATGGTAAAAATTGGTCAAAGACTCATGCGGTTTATTACCTGCCCCTGGAATAACATCAATGGCAATTATAAGAATAATGCTGATAATAATACAAATTTTGTATGTATGTTTTCAGCCCTACAAAACCATAACTATAGAAGTTTAAATTTATACGTAAAGCTAGATATTTGTAGAAATATCTATATTGATATATAGCTATCTATTTATATAGCTAGATATATATCTATGCAGTAACATACATTAGATAGATAGATAGATAGATAGATAGATAGACTGTATATAAGCCTGCAAGTCTTGCACTTGAAGCAGCTTTATGATGTCATTAAGGCTCGATGGTGACACGCGCACCCGGAACAAGGACCACAGGTTGTTAGCGGCCATTTTTCCATCAGTCTCCACTGGAGCTAGAAGTGAGCAGACAGATACTCCTATAGACGCGGCTGGAGCCAGATCATTTGTCTCTGTGATGGACAACGTTTGAAATTCGCCCTTAAGCGGGAGACGACAGCCTACAACAGTCAAATATATTGCGGCTTATCACTTCTTTTGAGGGAGGTACAGTTATTCCAGATAGGGGAATGGGTAGGTTAAGATATTCCAGGGTGGGGAATGCTTATGGGCAAGGCATTATGCTTGATCGGAGGCGGATGAAGTGGCAAAAAAGGCTCGGCCTACACCATGACCATGCAACTCGTCAACCCAAAGTGAATATGAGCCACACAGGTTGGTTGAAATGGCGCAGCATGAATGATAGAACCTGGATCCAAGCGTCTCAGGATGCATTGCAGCGAAAACGTTCAACAATGTTCAGCGTGACCAATGTTTCTATCTTGGAAAATGAAATCGCATGCTGTATGGAGTGTTTTTGATATATCTTGTCTCAGGATTTGCTTGCAGTCCTACCATATCCCACAAAATGCAGAAGTGCAGTCAATGCAGCTTTTTACCTAAAATGGTAAAAATTGGTCAAAGCCTCATGCGGTTTATTACCTGCCCCTGGAATAACATCAATGGCAATTATAAGAATAATGCTGATAATAATACAAATTTTGTATGTATGTTTTCAGCCCTACAAAACCATAACTATAGAAGTTTAAATTTATACGTAAAGCTAGATATTTGTAGAAATATCTATATTGATATATAGCTATCTATTTATATAGCTAGATATATATCTATGCAGTAACATACATTAGATAGATAGATAGATAGACTGTATATAAGCCTGCAAGTCTTGCACTTGAAGCAGCTTTATGATGTCATTAAGGCTCGATGGTGACACGCGCACCCGGAACAAGGATCACAGGTTGTTAGCGGCCATTTTTCCATCAGTCTCCACTGGAGCTAGAAGTGAGCAGACAGATACTCCTATAGACGCTGCTGGAGCCAGATCATTTGTCTCTGTGATGGACAACGTTTGAAATTCGCCCTTAAGCGGGATACGGCAGCCTACAACAGTCAAATTGATCGCTGCTTATCACTTCTTTTGTGTTAGGTACAGTTATTCCAGATAGGGGAATGGGTAGGTTAAGTTATTCCAGGGAGGGGAATGCTTATGGGCAAGGCATTATGCTTGATCGGAGGCGGATGAAGTGGCAAAAAAGGCTCGGCCTACACCATGACCATGCCAATCGTCAACCCAAAGTGAATATGAGCCACACAGGTTGGTTGAAATAGCGCAACATGAATGATGGAACCTGGATCCAAGCGTCCCAGGATGCATTGCAGCGAAAACGTTCAACAATGTTCAGCGTGACCAATGTTTCTATTTTGGAAAATGAAATTGCATGCTGTATGGAGTGTTTTTGACATATCTTGTCTCAGGATTTGCTTGCAGTCCTACCATATCCCACAAAATGCAGAAGTGCAGTCAATGCAGCTTTTTACCTAAAATGGTAAAAATTGGTCAAAGACTCATGCGGTTTATTACCTGCCCCTGGAATAACATCAATGGCAATTATAAGAATAATGCTGATAATAATACAAATTTTGTATGTATGTTTTCAGCCCTACAAAACCATAACTATAGAAGTTTAAATTTATACGTAAAGCTAGATATTTGTAGAAATATCTATATTGATATATAGCTATCTATTTATATAGCTAGATATATATCTATGCAGTAACATACATTAGATAGATAGATAGATAGATAGATAGATAGATAGATAGATAGATAGACTGTATATAAGCCTGCAAGTCTTGCACTTGAAGCAGCTTTATGATGTCATTAAGGCTCGATGGTGACACGCGCACCCGGAACAAGGATCACAGGTTGTTAGCGGCCATTTTTCCATCAGTCTCCACTGGAGCTAGAAGTGAGCAGACAGATACTCCTATAGACGCTGCTGGAGCCAGATCATTTGTCTCTGTGATGGACAACGTTTGAAATTCGCCCTTAAGCGGGAGACGGCAGCCTACAACAGTCAAATTGATCGCTGCTTATCACTTCTTTTGTGGTAGGTACAGTTATTCCAGATAGGGGAATGGGTAGGTTAAGTTATTCCAGGGAGGGGAATGCTTATGGGCAAGGCATTATGCTTGATCGGAGGCGGATGAAGTGGCAAAAAAGGCTCGGCCTACACCATGACCATGCCAATCGTCAACCCAAAGTGAATATGAGCCACACAGGTTGGTTGAAATGGCGCAGCATGAATGATAGAACCTGGATCCAAGCGTCTCAGGATGCATTGCAGCGAAAACGTTCAACAATGTTCAGCGTGACCAATGTTTCTATCTTGGAAAATGAAATCGCATGCTGTATGGAGTGTTTTTGATATATCTTGTCTCAGGATTTGCTTGCAGTCCTACCATATCCCACAAAATGCAGAAGTGCAGTCAATGCAGCTTTTTACCTAAAATGGTAAAAATTGGTCAAAGCCTCATGCGGTTTATTACCTGCCCCTGGAATAACATCAATGGCAATTATAAGAATAATGCTGATAATAATACAAATTTTGTATGTATGTTTTCAGCCCTACAAAACCATAACTATAGAAGTTTAAATTTATACGTAAAGCTAGATATTTGTAGAAATATCTATATTGATATATAGCTATCTATTTATATAGCTAGATATATATCTATGCAGTAACATACATTAGATAGATAGATAGATAGACTGTATATAAGCCTGCAAGTCTTGCACTTGAAGCAGCTTTATGATGTCATTAAGGCTCGATGGTGACACGCGCACCCGGAACAAGGATCACAGGTTGTTAGCGGCCATTTTTCCATCAGTCTCCACTGGAGCTAGAAGTGAGCAGACAGATACTCCTATAGACGCTGCTGGAGCCAGATCATTTGTCTCTGTGATGGACAACGTTTGAAATTCGCCCTTAAGCGGGATACGGCAGCCTACAACAGTCAAATTGATCGCTGCTTATCACTTCTTTTGTGGTAGGTACAGTTATTCCAGATAGGGGAATGGGTAGGTTAAGTTATTCCAGGGAGGGGAATGCTTATGGGCAAGGCATTATGCTTGATCGGAGGCGGATGAAGTGGCAAAAAAGGCTCGGCCTACACCATGACCATGCCAATCGTCAACCCAAAGTGAATATGAGCCACACAGGTTGGTTGAAATAGCGCAACATGAATGATGGAACCTGGATCCAAGCGTCCCAGGATGCATTGCAGCGAAAACGTTCAACAATGTTCAGCGTGACCAATGTTTCTATCTTGGAAAATGAAATTGCATGCTGTATGGAGTGTTTTTGACATATCTTGTCTCAGGATTTGCTTGCAGTCCTACCATATCCCACAAAATGCAGAAGTGCAGTCAATGCAGCTTTTTACCTAAAATGGTAAAAATTGGTCAAAGACTCATGCGGTTTATTACCTGCCCCTGGAATAACATCAATGGCAATTATAAGAATAATGCTGATAATAATACAAATTTTGTATGTATGTTTTCAGCCCTACAAAACCATAACTATAGAAGTTTAAATTTATACGTAAAGCTAGATATTTGTAGAAATATCTATATTGATATATAGCTATCTATTTATATAGCTAGATATATATCTATGCAGTAACATACATTAGATAGATAGATAGATAGATAGATAGATAGATAGATAGATAGATAGATAGATAGACTGTATATAAGCCTGCAAGTCTTGCACTTGAAGCAGCTTTATGATGTCATTAAGGCTCGATGGTGACACGCGCACCCGGAACAAGGACCACAGGTTGTTAGCGGCCATTTTTCCATCAGTCTCCACTGGAGCTAGAAGTGAGCAGACAGATACTCCTATAGACGCGGCTGGAGCCAGATCATTTGTCTCTGTGATGGACAACGTTTGAAATTCGCCCTTAAGCGGGAGACGACAGCCTACAACAGTCAAATATATTGCGGCTTATCACTTCTTTTGAGGGAGGTACAGTTATTCCAGATAGGGGAATGGGTAGGTTAAGATATTCCAGGGTGGGGAATGCTTATGGGCAAGGCATTATGCTTGATCGGAGGCGGATGAAGTGGCAAAAAAGGCTCGGCCTACACCATGACCATGCAACTCGTCAACCCAAAGTGAATATGAGCCACACAGGTTGGTTGAAATGGCGCAGCATGAATGATAGAACCTGGATCCAAGCGTCTCAGGATGCATTGCAGCGAAAACGTTCAACAATGTTCAGCGTGACCAATGTTTCTATCTTGGAAAATGAAATCGCATGCTGTATGGAGTGTTTTTGATATATCTTGTCTCAGGATTTGCTTGCAGTCCTACCATATCCCACAAAATGCAGAAGTGCAGTCAATGCAGCTTTTTACCTAAAATGGTAAAAATTGGTCAAAGCCTCATGCGGTTTATTACCTGCCCCTGGAATAACATCAATGGCAATTATAAGAATAATGCTGATAATAATACAAATTTTGTATGTATGTTTTCAGCCCTACAAAACCATAACTATAGAAGTTTAAATTTATACGTAAAGCTAGATATTTGTAGAAATATCTATATTGATATATAGCTATCTATTTATATAGCTAGATATATATCTATGCAGTAACATACATTAGATAGATAGATAGATAGACTGTATATAAGCCTGCAAGTCTTGCACTTGAAGCAGCTTTATGATGTCATTAAGGCTCGATGGTGACACGCGCACCCGGAACAAGGATCACAGGTTGTTAGCGGCCATTTTTCCATCAGTCTCCACTGGAGCTAGAAGTGAGCAGACAGATACTCCTATAGACGCTGCTGGAGCCAGATCATTTGTCTCTGTGATGGACAACGTTTGAAATTCGCCCTTAAGCGGGATACGGCAGCCTACAACAGTCAAATTGATCGCTGCTTATCACTTCTTTTGTGTTAGGTACAGTTATTCCAGATAGGGGAATGGGTAGGTTAAGTTATTCCAGGGAGGGGAATGCTTATGGGCAAGGCATTATGCTTGATCGGAGGCGGATGAAGTGGCAAAAAAGGCTCGGCCTACACCATGACCATGCCAATCGTCAACCCAAAGTGAATATGAGCCACACAGGTTGGTTGAAATAGCGCAACATGAATGATGGAACCTGGATCCAAGCGTCCCAGGATGCATTGCAGCGAAAACGTTCAACAATGTTCAGCGTGACCAATGTTTCTATCTTGGAAAATGAAATTGCATGCTGTATGGAGTGTTTTTGACATATCTTGTCTCAGGATTTGCTTGCAGTCCTACCATATCCCACAAAATGCAGAAGTGCAGTCAATGCAGCTTTTTACCTAAAATGGTAAAAATTGGTCAAAGACTCATGCGGTTTATTACCTGCCCCTGGAATAACATCAATGGCAATTATAAGAATAATGCTGATAATAATACAAATTTTGTATGTATGTTTTCAGCCCTACAAAACCATAACTATAGAAGTTTAAATTTATACGTAAAGCTAGATATTTGTAGAAATATCTATATTGATATATAGCTATCTATTTATATAGCTAGATATATATCTATGCAGTAACATACATTAGATAGATAGATAGATAGACTGTATATAAGCCTGCAAGTCTTGCACTTGAAGCAGCTTTATGATGTCATTAAGGCTCGATGGTGACACGCGCACCCGGAACAAGGATCACAGGTTGTTAGCGGCCATTTTTCCATCAGTCTCCACTGGAGCTAGAAGTGAGCAGACAGATACTCCTATAGACGCTGCTGGAGCCAGATCATTTGTCTCTGTGATGGACAACGTTTGAAATTCGCCCTTAAGCGGGATACGGCAGCCTACAACAGTCAAATTGATCGCTGCTTATCACTTCTTTTGTGTTAGGTACAGTTATTCCAGATAGGGGAATGGGTAGGTTAAGTTATTCCAGGGAGGGGAATGCTTATGGGCAAGGCATTATGCTTGATCGGAGGCGGATGAAGTGGCAAAAAAGGCTCGGCCTACACCATGACCATGCCAATCGTCAACCCAAAGTGAATATGAGCCACACAGGTTGGTTGAAATAGCGCAACATGAATGATGGAACCTGGATCCAAGCGTCCCAGGATGCATTGCAGCGAAAACGTTCAACAATGTTCAGCGTGACCAATGTTTCTATCTTGGAAAATGAAATTGCATGCTGTATGGAGTGTTTTTGACATATCTTGTCTCAGGATTTGCTTGCAGTCCTACCATATCCCACAAAATGCAGAAGTGCAGTCAATGCAGCTTTTTACCTAAAATGGTAAAAATTGGTCAAAGACTCATGCGGTTTATTACCTGCCCCTGGAATAACATCAATGGCAATTATAAGAATAATGCTGATAATAATACAAATTTTGTATGTATGTTTTCAGCCCTACAAAACCATAACTATAGAAGTTTAAATTTATACGTAAAGCTAGATATTTGTAGAAATATCTATATTGATATATAGCTATCTATTTATATAGCTAGATATATATCTATGCAGTAACATACATTAGATAGATAGATAGATAGATAGATAGATAGATAGATAGATAGATAGACTGTATATAAGCCTGCAAGTCTTGCACTTGAAGCAGCTTTATGATGTCATTAAGGCTCGATGGTGACACGCGCACCCGGAACAAGGATCACAGGTTGTTAGCGGCCATTTTTCCATCAGTCTCCACTGGAGCTAGAAGTGAGCAGACAGATACTCCTATAGACGCTGCTGGAGCCAGATCATTTGTCTCTGTGATGGACAACGTTTGAAATTCGCCCTTAAGCGGGAGACGGCAGCCTACAACAGTCAAATTGATCGCTGCTTATCACTTCTTTTGTGGTAGGTACAGTTATTCCAGATAGGGGAATGGGTAGGTTAAGTTATTCCAGGGAGGGGAATGCTTATGGGCAAGGCATTATGCTTGATCGGAGGCGGATGAAGTGGCAAAAAAGGCTCGGCCTACACCATGACCATGCCAATCGTCAACCCAAAGTGAATATGAGCCACACAGGTTGGTTGAAATAGCGCAACATGAATGATGGAACCTGGATCCAAGCGTCCCAGGATGCATTGCAGCGAAAACGTTCAACAATGTTCAGCGTGACCAATGTTTCTATCTTGGAAAATGAAATTGCATGCTGTATGGAGTGTTTTTGATATATCTTGTCTCAGGATTTGCTTGCAGTCCTACCATATCCCACAAAATGCAGAAGTGCAGTCAATGCAGCTTTTTACCTAAAATGGTAAAAATTGGTCAAAGCCTCATGCGGTTTATTACCTGTCCCTGGAATAACATCAATGGCAATTATAAGAATAATGCTGATAATAATACAAATTTTGTATGTATGTTTTCAGCCCTACAAAACCATAACTATAGAAGTTTAAATTTATACGTAAAGCTAGATATTTGTAGAAATATCTATATTGATATATAGCTATCTATTTATATAGCTAGATATATATCTATGCAGTAACATACATTAGATAGATAGATAGATAGACTGTATATAAGCCTGCAAGTCTTGCACTTGAAGCAGCTTTATGATGTCATTAAGGCTCGATGGTGACACGCGCACCCGGAACAAGGACCACAGGTTGTTAGCGGCCATTTTTCCATCAGTCTCCACTGGAGCTAGAAGTGAGCAGACAGATACTCCTATAGACGCGGCTGGAGCCAGATCATTTGTCTCTGTGATGGACAACGTTTGAAATTCGCCCTTAAGCGGGAGACGACAGCCTACAACAGTCAAATATATTGCGGCTTATCACTTCTTTTGAGGGAGGTACAGTTATTCCAGATAGGGGAATGGGTAGGTTAAGATATTCCAGGGTGGGGAATGCTTATGGGCAAGGCATTATGCTTGATCGGAGGCGGATGAAGTGGCAAAAAAGGCTCGGCCTACACCATGACCATGCAACTCGTCAACCCAAAGTGAATATGAGCCACACAGGTTGGTTGAAATGGCGCAGCATGAATGATAGAACCTGGATCTAAGCGTCTCAGGATGCATTGCAGCGAAAACGTTCAACAATGTTCAGCGTGACCAATGTTTCTATC
Organism: Eleutherodactylus coqui; assembly: GCF_035609145.1. Classification (NCBI taxonomy): domain Eukaryota; kingdom Metazoa; phylum Chordata; class Amphibia; order Anura; family Eleutherodactylidae; genus Eleutherodactylus; species Eleutherodactylus coqui. The sequence goes on from NW_027101823.1 coordinate 558,514, forward strand.
TTGGAAAATGAAATCGCATGCTGTATGGAGTGTTTTTGATATATCTTGTCTCAGGATTTGCTTGCAGTCCTACCATATCCCACAAAATGCAGAAGTGCAGTCAATGCAGCTTTTTACCTAAAATGGTAAAAATTGGTCAAAGCCTCATGCGGTTTATTACCTGCCCCTGGAATAACATCAATGGCAATTATAAGAATAATGCTGATAATAATACAAATTTTGTATGTATGTTTTCAGCCCTACAAAACCATAACTATAGAAGTTTAAATTTATACGTAAAGCTAGATATTTGTAGAAATATCTATATTGATATATAGCTATCTATTTATATAGCTAGATATATATCTATGCAGTAACATACATTAGATAGATAGATAGATAGACTGTATATAAGCCTGCAAGTCTTGCACTTGAAGCAGCTTTATGATGTCATTAAGGCTCGATGGTGACACGCGCACCCGGAACAAGGACCACAGGTTGTTAGCGGCCATTTTTCCATCAGTCTCCACTGGAGCTAGAAGTGAGCAGACAGATACTCCTATAGACGCGGCTGGAGCCAGATCATTTGTCTCTGTGATGGACAACGTTTGAAATTCGCCCTTAAGCGGGAGACGACAGCCTACAACAGTCAAATATATTGCGGCTTATCACTTCTTTTGAGGGAGGTACAGTTATTCCAGATAGGGGAATGGGTAGGTTAAGATATTCCAGGGTGGGGAATGCTTATGGGCAAGGCATTATGCTTGATCGGAGGCGGATGAAGTGGCAAAAAAGGCTCGGCCTACACCATGACCATGCAACTCGTCAACCCAAAGTGAATATGAGCCACACAGGTTGGTTGAAATGGCGCAGCATGAATGATAGAACCTGGATCCAAGCGTCTCAGGATGCATTGCAGCGAAAACGTTCAACAATGTTCAGCGTGACCAATGTTTCTATCTTGGAAAATGAAATCGCATGCTGTATGGAGTGTTTTTGATATATCTTGTCTCAGGATTTGCTTGCAGTCCTACCATATCCCACAAAATGCAGAAGTGCAGTCAATGCAGCTTTTTACCTAAAATGGTAAAAATTGGTCAAAGCCTCATGCGGTTTATTACCTGCCCCTGGAATAACATCAATGGCAATTATAAGAATAATGCTGATAATAATACAAATTTTGTATGTATGTTTTCAGCCCTACAAAACCATAACTATAGAAGTTTAAATTTATACGTAAAGCTAGATATTTGTAGAAATATCTATATTGATATATAGCTATCTATTTATATAGCTAGATATATATCTATGCAGTAACATACATTAGATAGATAGATAGATAGACTGTATATAAGCCTGCAAGTCTTGCACTTGAAGCAGCTTTATGATGTCATTAAGGCTCGATGGTGACACGCGCACCCGGAACAAGGATCACAGGTTGTTAGCGGCCATTTTTCCATCAGTCTCCACTGGAGCTAGAAGTGAGCAGACAGATACTCCTATAGACGCTGCTGGAGCCAGATCATTTGTCTCTGTGATGGACAACGTTTGAAATTCGCCCTTAAGCGGGATACGGCAGCCTACAACAGTCAAATTGATCGCTGCTTATCACTTCTTTTGTGTTAGGTACAGTTATTCCAGATAGGGGAATGGGTAGGTTAAGTTATTCCAGGGAGGGGAATGCTTATGGGCAAGGCATTATGCTTGATCGGAGGCGGATGAAGTGGCAAAAAAGGCTCGGCCTACACCATGACCATGCCAATCGTCAACCCAAAGTGAATATGAGCCACACAGGTTGGTTGAAATAGCGCAACATGAATGATGGAACCTGGATCCAAGCGTCCCAGGATGCATTGCAGCGAAAACGTTCAACAATGTTCAGCGTGACCAATGTTTCTATCTTGGAAAATGAAATTGCATGCTGTATGGAGTGTTTTTGACATATCTTGTCTCAGGATTTGCTTGCAGTCCTACCATATCCCACAAAATGCAGAAGTGCAGTCAATGCAGCTTTTTACCTAAAATGGTAAAAATTGGTCAAAGACTCATGCGGTTTATTACCTGCCCCTGGAATAACATCAATGGCAATTATAAGAATAATGCTGATAATAATACAAATTTTGTATGTATGTTTTCAGCCCTACAAAACCATAACTATAGAAGTTTAAATTTATACGTAAAGCTAGATATTTGTAGAAATATCTATATTGATATATAGCTATCTATTTATATAGCTAGATATATATCTATGCAGTAACATACATTAGATAGATAGATAGATAGATAGATAGATAGATAGATAGACTGTATATAAGCCTGCAAGTCTTGCACTTGAAGCAGCTTTATGATGTCATTAAGGCTCGATGGTGACACGCGCACCCGGAACAAGGATCACAGGTTGTTAGCGGCCATTTTTCCATCAGTCTCCACTGGAGCTAGAAGTGAGCAGACAGATACTCCTATAGACGCTGCTGGAGCCAGATCATTTGTCTCTGTGATGGACAACGTTTGAAATTCGCCCTTAAGCGGGAGACGGCAGCCTACAACAGTCAAATTGATCGCTGCTTATCACTTCTTTTGTGGTAGGTACAGTTATTCCAGATAGGGGAATGGGTAGGTTAAGTTATTCCAGGGAGGGGAATGCTTATGGGCAAGGCATTATGCTTGATCGGAGGCGGATGAAGTGGCAAAAAAGGCTCGGCCTACACCATGACCATGCCAATCGTCAACCCAAAGTGAATATGAGCCACACAGGTTGGTTGAAATGGCGCAGCATGAATGATAGAACCTGGATCCAAGCGTCTCAGGATGCATTGCAGCGAAAACGTTCAACAATGTTCAGCGTGACCAATGTTTCTATCTTGGAAAATGAAATCGCATGCTGTATGGAGTGTTTTTGATATATCTTGTCTCAGGATTTGCTTGCAGTCCTACCATATCCCACAAAATGCAGAAGTGCAGTCAATGCAGCTTTTTACCTAAAATGGTAAAAATTGGTCAAAGCCTCATGCGGTTTATTACCTGCCCCTGGAATAACATCAATGGCAATTATAAGAATAATGCTGATAATAATACAAATTTTGTATGTATGTTTTCAGCCCTACAAAACCATAACTATAGAAGTTTAAATTTATACGTAAAGCTAGATATTTGTAGAAATATCTATATTGATATATAGCTATCTATTTATATAGCTAGATATATATCTATGCAGTAACATACATTAGATAGATAGATAGATAGACTGTATATAAGCCTGCAAGTCTTGCACTTGAAGCAGCTTTATGATGTCATTAAGGCTCGATGGTGACACGCGCACCCGGAACAAGGATCACAGGTTGTTAGCGGCCATTTTTCCATCAGTCTCCACTGGAGCTAGAAGTGAGCAGACAGATACTCCTATAGACGCTGCTGGAGCCAGATCATTTGTCTCTGTGATGGACAACGTTTGAAATTCGCCCTTAAGCGGGATACGGCAGCCTACAACAGTCAAATTGATCGCTGCTTATCACTTCTTTTGTGTTAGGTACAGTTATTCCAGATAGGGGAATGGGTAGGTTAAGTTATTCCAGGGAGGGGAATGCTTATGGGCAAGGCATTATGCTTGATCGGAGGCGGATGAAGTGGCAAAAAAGGCTCGGCCTACACCATGACCATGCCAATCGTCAACCCAAAGTGAATATGAGCCACACAGGTTGGTTGAAATAGCGCAACATGAATGATGGAACCTGGATCCAAGCGTCCCAGGATGCATTGCAGCGAAAACGTTCAACAATGTTCAGCGTGACCAATGTTTCTATCTTGGAAAATGAAATTGCATGCTGTATGGAGTGTTTTTGACATATCTTGTCTCAGGATTTGCTTGCAGTCCTACCATATCCCACAAAATGCAGAAGTGCAGTCAATGCAGCTTTTTACCTAAAATGGTAAAAATTGGTCAAAGACTCATGCGGTTTATTACCTGCCCCTGGAATAACATCAATGGCAATTATAAGAATAATGCTGATAATAATACAAATTTTGTATGTATGTTTTCAGCCCTACAAAACCATAACTATAGAAGTTTAAATTTATACGTAAAGCTAGATATTTGTAGAAATATCTATATTGATATATAGCTATCTATTTATATAGCTAGATATATATCTATGCAGTAACATACATTAGATAGATAGATAGATAGATAGATAGATAGATAGATAGACTGTATATAAGCCTGCAAGTCTTGCACTTGAAGCAGCTTTATGATGTCATTAAGGCTCGATGGTGACACGCGCACCCGGAACAAGGATCACAGGTTGTTAGCGGCCATTTTTCCATCAGTCTCCACTGGAGCTAGAAGTGAGCAGACAGATACTCCTATAGACGCTGCTGGAGCCAGATCATTTGTCTCTGTGATGGACAACGTTTGAAATTCGCCCTTAAGCGGGAGACGGCAGCCTACAACAGTCAAATTGATCGCTGCTTATCACTTCTTTTGTGGTAGGTACAGTTATTCCAGATAGGGGAATGGGTAGGTTAAGTTATTCCAGGGAGGGGAATGCTTATGGGCAAGGCATTATGCTTGATCGGAGGCGGATGAAGTGGCAAAAAAGGCTCGGCCTACACCATGACCATGCCAATCGTCAACCCAAAGTGAATATGAGCCACACAGGTTGGTTGAAATGGCGCAGCATGAATGATAGAACCTGGATCCAAGCGTCTCAGGATGCATTGCAGCGAAAACGTTCAACAATGTTCAGCGTGACCAATGTTTCTATCTTGGAAAATGAAATCGCATGCTGTATGGAGTGTTTTTGATATATCTTGTCTCAGGATTTGCTTGCAGTCCTACCATATCCCACAAAATGCAGAAGTGCAGTCAATGCAGCTTTTTACCTAAAATGGTAAAAATTGGTCAAAGCCTCATGCGGTTTATTACCTGCCCCTGGAATAACATCAATGGCAATTATAAGAATAATGCTGATAATAATACAAATTTTGTATGTATGTTTTCAGCCCTACAAAACCATAACTATAGAAGTTTAAATTTATACGTAAAGCTAGATATTTGTAGAAATATCTATATTGATATATAGCTATCTATTTATATAGCTAGATATATATCTATGCAGTAACATACATTAGATAGATAGATAGATAGACTGTATATAAGCCTGCAAGTCTTGCACTTGAAGCAGCTTTATGATGTCATTAAGGCTCGATGGTGACACGCGCACCCGGAACAAGGATCACAGGTTGTTAGCGGCCATTTTTCCATCAGTCTCCACTGGAGCTAGAAGTGAGCAGACAGATACTCCTATAGACGCTGCTGGAGCCAGATCATTTGTCTCTGTGATGGACAACGTTTGAAATTCGCCCTTAAGCGGGATACGGCAGCCTACAACAGTCAAATTGATCGCTGCTTATCACTTCTTTTGTGGTAGGTACAGTTATTCCAGATAGGGGAATGGGTAGGTTAAGTTATTCCAGGGAGGGGAATGCTTATGGGCAAGGCATTATGCTTGATCGGAGGCGGATGAAGTGGCAAAAAAGGCTCGGCCTACACCATGACCATGCCAATCGTCAACCCAAAGTGAATATGAGCCACACAGGTTGGTTGAAATAGCGCAACATGAATGATGGAACCTGGATCCAAGCGTCCCAGGATGCATTGCAGCGAAAACGTTCAACAATGTTCAGCGTGACCAATGTTTCTATCTTGGAAAATGAAATTGCATGCTGTATGGAGTGTTTTTGACATATCTTGTCTCAGGATTTGCTTGCAGTCCTACCATATCCCACAAAATGCAGAAGTGCAGTCAATGCAGCTTTTTACCTAAAATGGTAAAAATTGGTCAAAGACTCATGCGGTTTATTACCTGCCCCTGGAATAACATCAATGGCAATTATAAGAATAATGCTGATAATAATACAAATTTTGTATGTATGTTTTCAGCCCTACAAAACCATAACTATAGAAGTTTAAATTTATACGTAAAGCTAGATATTTGTAGAAATATCTATATTGATATATAGCTATCTATTTATATAGCTAGATATATATCTATGCAGTAACATACATTAGATAGATAGATAGATAGATAGATAGATAGATAGATAGATAGATAGATAGACTGTATATAAGCCTGCAAGTCTTGCACTTGAAGCAGCTTTATGATGTCATTAAGGCTCGATGGTGACACGCGCACCCGGAACAAGGACCACAGGTTGTTAGCGGCCATTTTTCCATCAGTCTCCACTGGAGCTAGAAGTGAGCAGACAGATACTCCTATAGACGCGGCTGGAGCCAGATCATTTGTCTCTGTGATGGACAACGTTTGAAATTCGCCCTTAAGCGGGAGACGACAGCCTACAACAGTCAAATATATTGCGGCTTATCACTTCTTTTGAGGGAGGTACAGTTATTCCAGATAGGGGAATGGGTAGGTTAAGATATTCCAGGGTGGGGAATGCTTATGGGCAAGGCATTATGCTTGATCGGAGGCGGATGAAGTGGCAAAAAAGGCTCGGCCTACACCATGACCATGCAACTCGTCAACCCAAAGTGAATATGAGCCACACAGGTTGGTTGAAATGGCGCAGCATGAATGATAGAACCTGGATCCAAGCGTCTCAGGATGCATTGCAGCGAAAACGTTCAACAATGTTCAGCGTGACCAATGTTTCTATCTTGGAAAATGAAATCGCATGCTGTATGGAGTGTTTTTGATATATCTTGTCTCAGGATTTGCTTGCAGTCCTACCATATCCCACAAAATGCAGAAGTGCAGTCAATGCAGCTTTTTACCTAAAATGGTAAAAATTGGTCAAAGCCTCATGCGGTTTATTACCTGCCCCTGGAATAACATCAATGGCAATTATAAGAATAATGCTGATAATAATACAAATTTTGTATGTATGTTTTCAGCCCTACAAAACCATAACTATAGAAGTTTAAATTTATACGTAAAGCTAGATATTTGTAGAAATATCTATATTGATATATAGCTATCTATTTATATAGCTAGATATATATCTATGCAGTAACATACATTAGATAGATAGATAGATAGATAGACTGTATATAAGCCTGCAAGTCTTGCACTTGAAGCAGCTTTATGATGTCATTAAGGCTCGATGGTGACACGCGCACCCGGAACAAGGATCACAGGTTGTTAGCGGCCATTTTTCCATCAGTCTCCACTGGAGCTAGAAGTGAGCAGACAGATACTCCTATAGACGCTGCTGGAGCCAGATCATTTGTCTCTGTGATGGACAACGTTTGAAATTCGCCCTTAAGCGGGATACGGCAGCCTACAACAGTCAAATTGATCGCTGCTTATCACTTCTTTTGTGGTAGGTACAGTTATTCCAGATAGGGGAATGGGTAGGTTAAGTTATTCCAGGGAGGGGAATGCTTATGGGCAAGGCATTATGCTTGATCGGAGGCGGATGAAGTGGCAAAAAAGGCTCGGCCTACACCATGACCATGCCAATCGTCAACCCAAAGTGAATATGAGCCACACAGGTTGGTTGAAATAGCGCAACATGAATGATGGAACCTGGATCCAAGCGTCCCAGGATGCATTGCAGCGAAAACGTTCAACAATGTTCAGCGTGACCAATGTTTCTATCTTGGAAAATGAAATTGCATGCTGTATGGAGTGTTTTTGACATATCTTGTCTCAGGATTTGCTTGCAGTCCTACCATATCCCACAAAATGCAGAAGTGCAGTCAATGCAGCTTTTTACCTAAAATGGTAAAAATTGGTCAAAGACTCATGCGGTTTATTACCTGCCCCTGGAATAACATCAATGGCAATTATAAGAATAATGCTGATAATAATACAAATTTTGTATGTATGTTTTCAGCCCTACAAAACCATAACTATAGAAGTTTAAATTTATACGTAAAGCTAGATATTTGTAGAAATATCTATATTGATATATAGCTATCTATTTATATAGCTAGATATATATCTATGCAGTAACATACATTAGATAGATAGATAGATAGATAGACTGTATATAAGCCTGCAAGTCTTGCACTTGAAGCAGCTTTATGATGTCATTAAGGCTCGATGGTGACACGCGCACCCGGAACAAGGACCACAGGTTGTTAGCGGCCATTTTTCCATCAGTCTCCACTGGAGCTAGAAGTGAGCAGACAGATACTCCTATAGACGCGGCTGGAGCCAGATCATTTGTCTCTGTGATGGACAACGTTTGAAATTCGCCCTTAAGCGGGAGACGACAGCCTACAACAGTCAAATATATTGCGGCTTATCACTTCTTTTGAGGGAGGTACAGTTATTCCAGATAGGGGAATGGGTAGGTTAAGATATTCCAGGGTGGGGAATGCTTATGGGCAAGGCATTATGCTTGATCGGAGGCGGATGAAGTGGCAAAAAAGGCTCGGCCTACACCATGACCATGCAACTCGTCAACCCAAAGTGAATATGAGCCACACAGGTTGGTTGAAATGGCGCAGCATGAATGATAGAACCTGGATCCAAGCGTCTCAGGATGCATTGCAGCGAAAACGTTCAACAATGTTCAGCGTGACCAATGTTTCTATCTTGGAAAATGAAATCGCATGCTGTATGGAGTGTTTTTGATATATCTTGTCTCAGGATTTGCTTGCAGTCCTACCATATCCCACAAAATGCAGAAGTGCAGTCAATGCAGCTTTTTACCTAAAATGGTAAAAATTGGTCAAAGCCTCATGCGGTTTATTACCTGCCCCTGGAATAACATCAATGGCAATTATAAGAATAATGCTGATAATAATACAAATTTTGTATGTATGTTTTCAGCCCTACAAAACCATAACTATAGAAGTTTAAATTTATACGTAAAGCTAGATATTTGTAGAAATATCTATATTGATATATAGCTATCTATTTATATAGCTAGATATATATCTATGCAGTAACATACATTAGATAGATAGATAGATAGACTGTATATAAGCCTGCAAGTCTTGCACTTGAAGCAGCTTTATGATGTCATTAAGGCTCGATGGTGACACGCGCACCCGGAACAAGGATCACAGGTTGTTAGCGGCCATTTTTCCATCAGTCTCCACTGGAGCTAGAAGTGAGCAGACAGATACTCCTATAGACGCTGCTGGAGCCAGATCATTTGTCTCTGTGATGGACAACGTTTGAAATTCGCCCTTAAGCGGGATACGGCAGCCTACAACAGTCAAATTGATCGCTGCTTATCACTTCTTTTGTGTTAGGTACAGTTATTCCAGATAGGGGAATGGGTAGGTTAAGTTATTCCAGGGAGGGGAATGCTTATGGGCAAGGCATTATGCTTGATCGGAGGCGGATGAAGTGGCAAAAAAGGCTCGGCCTACACCATGACCATGCCAATCGTCAACCCAAAGTGAATATGAGCCACACAGGTTGGTTGAAATAGCGCAACATGAATGATGGAACCTGGATCCAAGCGTCCCAGGATGCATTGCAGCGAAAACGTTCAACAATGTTCAGCGTGACCAATGTTTCTATCTTGGAAAATGAAATTGCATGCTGTATGGAGTGTTTTTGACATATCTTGTCTCAGGATTTGCTTGCAGTCCTACCATATCCCACAAAATGCAGAAGTGCAGTCAATGCAGCTTTTTACCTAAAATGGTAAAAATTGGTCAAAGACTCATGCGGTTTATTACCTGCCCCTGGAATAACATCAATGGCAATTATAAGAATAATGCTGATAATAATACAAATTTTGTATGTATGTTTTCAGCCCTACAAAACCATAACTATAGAAGTTTAAATTTATACGTAAAGCTAGATATTTGTAGAAATATCTATATTGATATATAGCTATCTATTTATATAGCTAGATATATATCTATGCAGTAACATACATTAGATAGATAGATAGATAGATAGATAGATAGATAGACTGTATATAAGCCTGCAAGTCTTGCACTTGAAGCAGCTTTATGATGTCATTAAGGCTCGATGGTGACACGCGCACCCGGAACAAGGATCACAGGTTGTTAGCGGCCATTTTTCCATCAGTCTCCACTGGAGCTAGAAGTGAGCAGACAGATACTCCTATAGACGCTGCTGGAGCCAGATCATTTGTCTCTGTGATGGACAACGTTTGAAATTCGCCCTTAAGCGGGAGACGGCAGCCTACAACAGTCAAATTGATCGCTGCTTATCACTTCTTTTGTGGTAGGTACAGTTATTCCAGATAGGGGAATGGGTAGGTTAAGTTATTCCAGGGAGGGGAATGCTTATGGGCAAGGCATTATGCTTGATCGGAGGCGGATGAAGTGGCAAAAAAGGCTCGGCCTACACCATGACCATGCCAATCGTCAACCCAAAGTGAATATGAGCCACACAGGTTGGTTGAAATAGCGCAACATGAATGATGGAACCTGGATCCAAGCGTCCCAGGATGCATTGCAGCGAAAACGTTCAACAATGTTCAGCGTGACCAATGTTTCTATCTTGGAAAATGAAATTGCATGCTGTATGGAGTGTTTTTGATATATCTTGTCTCAGGATTTGCTTGCAGTCCTACCATATCCCACAAAATGCAGAAGTGCAGTCAATGCAGCTTTTTACCTAAAATGGTAAAAATTGGTCAAAGCCTCATGCGGTTTATTACCTGTCCCTGGAATAACATCAATGGCAATTATAAGAATAATGCTGATAATAATACAAATTTTGTATGTATGTTTTCAGCCCTACAAAACCATAACTATAGAAGTTTAAATTTATACGTAAAGCTAGATATTTGTAGAAATATCTATATTGATATATAGCTATCTATTTATATAGCTAGATATATATCTATGCAGTAACATACATTAGATAGATAGATAGATAGACTGTATATAAGCCTGCAAGTCTTGCACTTGAAGCAGCTTTATGATGTCATTAAGGCTCGATGGTGACACGCGCACCCGGAACAAGGACCACAGGTTGTTAGCGGCCATTTTTCCATCAGTCTCCACTGGAGCTAGAAGTGAGCAGACAGATACTCCTATAGACGCGGCTGGAGCCAGATCATTTGTCTCTGTGATGGACAACGTTTGAAATTCGCCCTTAAGCGGGAGACGACAGCCTACAACAGTCAAATATATTGCGGCTTATCACTTCTTTTGAGGGAGGTACAGTTATTCCAGATAGGGGAATGGGTAGGTTAAGATATTCCAGGGTGGGGAATGCTTATGGGCAAGGCATTATGCTTGATCGGAGGCGGATGAAGTGGCAAAAAAGGCTCGGCCTACACCATGACCATGCAACTCGTCAACCCAAAGTGAATATGAGCCACACAGGTTGGTTGAAATGGCGCAGCATGAATGATAGAACCTGGATCTAAGCGTCTCAGGATGCATTGCAGCGAAAACGTTCAACAATGTTCAGCGTGACCAATGTTTCTATCTTGGAAAATGAAATCGCATGCTGTATGGAGTGTTTTTGATATATCTTGTCTCAGGATTTGCTTGCAGTCCTACCATATCCCACAAAATGCAGAAGTGCAGTCAATGCAGCTTTTTACCTAAAATGGTAAAAATTGGTCAAAGCCTCATGCGGTTTATTACCTGCCCCTGGAATAACATCAATGGCAATTATAAGAATAATGCTGATAATAATACAAATTTTGTATGTATGTTTTCAGCCCTACAAAACCATAACTATAGAAGTTTAAATTTATACGTAAAGCTAGATATTTGTAGAAATATCTATATTGATATATAGCTATCTATTTATATAGCTAGATATATATCTATGCAGTAACATACATTAGATAGATAGATAGATAGACTGTATATAAGCCTGCAAGTCTTGCACTTGAAGCAGCTTTATGATGTCATTAAGGCTCGATGGTGACACGCGCACCCGGAACAAGGACCACAGGTTGTTAGCGGCCATTTTTCCATCAGTCTCCACTGGAGCTAGAAGTGAGCAGACAGATACTCCTATAGACGCGGCTGGAGCCAGATCATTTGTCTCTGTGATGGACAACGTTTGAAATTCGCCCTTAAGCGGGAGACGACAGCCTACAACAGTCAAATATATTGCGGCTTATCACTTCTTTTGAGGGAGGTACAGTTATTCCAGATAGGGGAATGGGTAGGTTAAGATATTCCAGGGTGGGGAATGCTTATGGGCAAGGCATTATGCTTGATCGGAGGCGGATGAAGTGGCAAAAAAGGCTCGGCCTACACCATGACCATGCAACTCGTCAACCCAAAGTGAATATGAGCCACACAGGTTGGTTGAAATGGCGCAGCATGAATGATAGAACCTGGATCCAAGCGTCTCAGGATGCATTGCAGCGAAAACGTTCAACAATGTTCAGCGTGACCAATGTTTCTATCTTGGAAAATGAAATCGCATGCTGTATGGAGTGTTTTTGATATATCTTGTCTCAGGATTTGCTTGCAGTCCTACCATATCCCACAAAATGCAGAAGTGCAGTCAATGCAGCTTTTTACCTAAAATGGTAAAAATTGGTCAAAGCCTCATGCGGTTTATTACCTGCCCCTGGAATAACATCAATGGCAATTATAAGAATAATGCTGATAATAATACAAATTTTGTATGTATGTTTTCAGCCCTACAAAACCATAACTATAGAAGTTTAAATTTATACGTAAAGCTAGATATTTGTAGAAATATCTATATTGATATATAGCTATCTATTTATATAGCTAGATATATATCTATGCAGTAACATACATTAGATAGATAGATAGATAGATAGACTGTATATAAGCCTGCAAGTCTTGCACTTGAAGCAGCTTTATGATGTCATTAAGGCTCGATGGTGACACGCGCACCCGGAACAAGGATCACAGGTTGTTAGCGGCCATTTTTCCATCAGTCTCCACTGGAGCTAGAAGTGAGCAGACAGATACTCCTATAGACGCTGCTGGAGCCAGATCATTTGTCTCTGTGATGGACAACGTTTGAAATTCGCCCTTAAGCGGGATACGGCAGCCTACAACAGTCAAATTGATCGCTGCTTATCACTTCTTTTGTGTTAGGTACAGTTATTCCAGATAGGGGAATGGGTAGGTTAAGTTATTCCAGGGAGGGGAATGCTTATGGGCAAGGCATTATGCTTGATCGGAGGCGGATGAAGTGGCAAAAAAGGCTCGGCCTACACCATGACCATGCCAATCGTCAACCCAAAGTGAATATGAGCCACACAGGTTGGTTGAAATAGCGCAACATGAATGATGGAACCTGGATCCAAGCGTCCCAGGATGCATTGCAGCGAAAACGTTCAACAATGTTCAGCGTGACCAATGTTTCTATCTTGGAAAATGAAATTGCATGCTGTATGGAGTGTTTTTGACATATCTTGTCTCAGGATTTGCTTGCAGTCCTACCATATCCCACAAAATGCAGAAGTGCAGTCAATGCAGCTTTTTACCTAAAATGGTAAAAATTGGTCAAAGACTCATGCGGTTTATTACCTGCCCCTGGAATAACATCAATGGCAATTATAAGAATAATGCTGATAATAATACAAATTTTGTATGTATGTTTTCAGCCCTACAAAACCATAACTATAGAAGTTTAAATTTATACGTAAAGCTAGATATTTGTAGAAATATCTATATTGATATATAGCTATCTATTTATATAGCTAGATATATATCTATGCAGTAACATACATTAGATAGATAGATAGATAGATAGATAGATAGATAGACTGTATATAAGCCTGCAAGTCTTGCACTTGAAGCAGCTTTATGATGTCATTAAGGCTCGATGGTGACACGCGCACCCGGAACAAGGATCACAGGTTGTTAGCGGCCATTTTTCCATCAGTCTCCACTGGAGCTAGAAGTGAGCAGACAGATACTCCTATAGACGCTGCTGGAGCCAGATCATTTGTCTCTGTGATGGACAACGTTTGAAATTCGCCCTTAAGCGGGATACGGCAGCCTACAACAGTCAAATTGATCGCTGCTTATCACTTCTTTTGTGGTAGGTACAGTTATTCCAGATAGGGGAATGGGTAGGTTAAGTTATTCCAGGGAGGGGAATGCTTATGGGCAAGGCATTATGCTTGATCGGAGGCGGATGAAGTGGCAAAAAAGGCTCGGCCTACACCATGACCATGCCAATCGTCAACCCAAAGTGAATATGAGCCACACAGGTTGGTTGAAATAGCGCAACATGAATGATGGAACCTGGATCCAAGCGTCCCAGGATGCATTGCAGCGAAAACGTTCAACAATGTTCAGCGTGACCAATGTTTCTATCTTGGAAAATGAAATTGCATGCTGTATGGAGTGTTTTTGATATATCTTGTCTCAGGATTTGCTTGCAGTCCTACCATATCCCACAAAATGCAGAAGTGCAGTCAATGCAGCTTTTTACCTAAAATGGTAAAAATTGGTCAAAGCCTCATGCGGTTTATTACCTGTCCCTGGAATAACATCAATGGCAATTATAAGAATAATGCTGATAATAATACAAATTTTGTATGTATGTTTTCAGCCCTACAAAACCATAACTATAGAAGTTTAAATTTATACGTAAAGCTAGATATTTGTAGAAATATCTATATTGATATATAGCTATCTATTTATATAGCTAGATATATATCTATGCAGTAACATACATTAGATAGATAGATAGATAGACTGTATATAAGCCTGCAAGTCTTGCACTTGAAGCAGCTTTATGATGTCATTAAGGCTCGATGGTGACACGCGCACCCGGAACAAGGACCACAGGTTGTTAGCGGCCATTTTTCCATCAGTCTCCACTGGAGCTAGAAGTGAGCAGACAGATACTCCTATAGACGCGGCTGGAGCCAGATCATTTGTCTCTGTGATGGACAACGTTTGAAATTCGCCCTTAAGCGGGAGACGACAGCCTACAACAGTCAAATATATTGCGGCTTATCACTTCTTTTGAGGGAGGTACAGTTATTCCAGATAGGGGAATGGGTAGGTTAAGATATTCCAGGGTGGGGAATGCTTATGGGCAAGGCATTATGCTTGATCGGAGGCGGATGAAGTGGCAAAAAAGGCTCGGCCTACACCATGACCATGCAACTCGTCAACCCAAAGTGAATATGAGCCACACAGGTTGGTTGAAATGGCGCAGCATGAATGATAGAACCTGGATCCAAGCGTCTCAGGATGCATTGCAGCGAAAACGTTCAACAATGTTCAGCGTGACCAATGTTTCTATCTTGGAAAATGAAATCGCATGCTGTATGGAGTGTTTTTGATATATCTTGTCTCAGGATTTGCTTGCAGTCCTACCATATCCCACAAAATGCAGAAGTGCAGTCAATGCAGCTTTTTACCTAAAATGGTAAAAATTGGTCAAAGCCTCATGCGGTTTATTACCTGCCCCTGGAATAACATCAATGGCAATTATAAGAATAATGCTGATAATAATACAAATGTTGTATGTATGTTTTCAGCCCTACAAAACCATAACTATAGAAGTTTAAATTTATACGTAAAGCTAGATATTTGTAGAAATATCTATATTGATATATAGCTATCTATTTATATAGCTAGATATATATCTATGCAGTAACATACATTAGATAGATAGATAGATAGACTGTATATAAGCCTGCAAGTCTTGCACTTGAAGCAGCTTTATGATGTCATTAAGGCTCGATGGTGACACGCGCACCCGGAACAAGGATCACAGGTTGTTAGCGGCCATTTTTCCATCAGTCTCCACTGGAGCTAGAAGTGAGCAGACAGATACTCCTATAGACGCTGCTGGAGCCAGATCATTTGTCTCTGTGATGGACAACGTTTGAAATTCGCCCTTAAGCGGGATACGGCAGCCTACAACAGTCAAATTGATCGCTGCTTATCACTTCTTTTGTGGTAGGTACAGTTATTCCAGATAGGGGAATGGGTAGGTTAAGTTATTCCAGGGAGGGGAATGCTTATGGGCAAGGCATTATGCTTGATCGGAGGCGGATGAAGTGGCAAAAAAGGCTCGGCCTACACCATGACCATGCCAATCGTCAACCCAAAGTGAATATGAGCCACACAGGTTGGTTGAAATAGCGCAACATGAATGATGGAACCTGGATCCAAGCGTCCCAGGATGCATTGCAGCGAAAACGTTCAACAATGTTCAGCGTGACCAATGTTTCTATCTTGGAAAATGAAATTGCATGCTGTATGGAGTGTTTTTGACATATCTTGTCTCAGGATTTGCTTGCAGTCCTACCATATCCCACAAAATGCAGAAGTGCAGTCAATGCAGCTTTTTACCTAAAATGGTAAAAATTGGTCAAAGACTCATGCGGTTTATTACCTGCCCCTGGAATAACATCAATGGCAATTATAAGAATAATGCTGATAATAATACAAATTTTGTATGTATGTTTTCAGCCCTACAAAACCATAACTATAGAAGTTTAAATTTATACGTAAAGCTAGATATTTGTAGAAATATCTATATTGATATATAGCTATCTATTTATATAGCTAGATATATATCTATGCAGTAACATACATTAGATAGATAGATAGATAGATAGATAGATAGACTGTATATAAGCCTGCAAGTCTTGCACTTGAAGCAGCTTTATGATGTCATTAAGGCTCGATGGTGACACGCGCACCCGGAACAAGGATCACAGGTTGTTAGCGGCCATTTTTCCATCAGTCTCCACTGGAGCTAGAAGTGAGCAGACAGATACTCCTATAGACGCTGCTGGAGCCAGATCATTTGTCTCTGTGATGGACAACGTTTGAAATTCGCCCTTAAGCGGGAGACGGCAGCCTACAACAGTCAAATTGATCGCTGCTTATCACTTCTTTTGTGGTAGGTACAGTTATTCCAGATAGGGGAATGGGTAGGTTAAGTTATTCCAGGGAGGGGAATGCTTATGGGCAAGGCATTATGCTTGATCGGAGGCGGATGAAGTGGCAAAAAAGGCTCGGCCTACACCATGACCATGCCAATCGTCAACCCAAAGTGAATATGAGCCACACAGGTTGGTTGAAATAGCGCAACATGAATGATGGAACCTGGATCCAAGCGTCCCAGGATGCATTGCAGCGAAAACGTTCAACAATGTTCAGCGTGACCAATGTTTCTATCTTGGAAAATGAAATTGCATGCTGTATGGAGTGTTTTTGATATATCTTGTCTCAGGATTTGCTTGCAGTCCTACCATATCCCACAAAATGCAGAAGTGCAGTCAATGCAGCTTTTTACCTAAAATGGTAAAAATTGGTCAAAGCCTCATGCGGTTTATTACCTGTCCCTGGAATAACATCAATGGCAATTATAAGAATAATGCTGATAATAATACAAATTTTGTATGTATGTTTTCAGCCCTACAAAACCATAACTATAGAAGTTTAAATTTATACGTAAAGCTAGATATTTGTAGAAATATCTATATTGATATATAGCTATCTATTTATATAGCTAGATATATATCTATGCAGTAACATACATTAGATAGATAGATAGATAGACTGTATATAAGCCTGCAAGTCTTGCACTTGAAGCAGCTTTATGATGTCATTAAGGCTCGATGGTGACACGCGCACCCGGAACAAGGACCACAGGTTGTTAGCGGCCATTTTTCCATCAGTCTCCACTGGAGCTAGAAGTGAGCAGACAGATACTCCTATAGACGCGGCTGGAGCCAGATCATTTGTCTCTGTGATGGACAACGTTTGAAATTCGCCCTTAAGCGGGAGACGACAGCCTACAACAGTCAAATATATTGCGGCTTATCACTTCTTTTGAGGGAGGTACAGTTATTCCAGATAGGGGAATGGGTAGGTTAAGATATTCCAGGGTGGGGAATGCTTATGGGCAAGGCATTATGCTTGATCGGAGGCGGATGAAGTGGCAAAAAAGGCTCGGCCTACACCATGACCATGCAACTCGTCAACCCAAAGTGAATATGAGCCACACAGGTTGGTTGAAATGGCGCAGCATGAATGATAGAACCTGGATCCAAGCGTCTCAGGATGCATTGCAGCGAAAACGTTCAACAATGTTCAGCGTGACCAATGTTTCTATCTTGGAAAATGAAATCGCATGCTGTATGGAGTGTTTTTGATATATCTTGTCTCAGGATTTGCTTGCAGTCCTACCATATCCCACAAAATGCAGAAGTGCAGTCAATGCAGCTTTTTACCTAAAATGGTAAAAATTGGTCAAAGCCTCATGCGGTTTATTACCTGCCCCTGGAATAACATCAATGGCAATTATAAGAATAATGCTGATAATAATACAAATTTTGTATGTATGTTTTCAGCCCTACAAAACCATAACTATAGAAGTTTAAATTTATACGTAAAGCTAGATATTTGTAGAAATATCTATATTGATATATAGCTATCTATTTATATAGCTAGATATATATCTATGCAGTAACATACATTAGATAGATAGATAGATAGACTGTATATAAGCCTGCAAGTCTTGCACTTGAAGCAGCTTTATGATGTCATTAAGGCTCGATGGTGACACGCGCACCCGGAACAAGGATCACAGGTTGTTAGCGGCCATTTTTCCATCAGTCTCCACTGGAGCTAGAAGTGAGCAGACAGATACTCCTATAGACGCTGCTGGAGCCAGATCATTTGTCTCTGTGATGGACAACGTTTGAAATTCGCCCTTAAGCGGGATACGGCAGCCTACAACAGTCAAATTGATCGCTGCTTATCACTTCTTTTGTGGTAGGTACAGTTATTCCAGATAGGGGAATGGGTAGGTTAAGTTATTCCAGGGAGGGGAATGCTTATGGGCAAGGCATTATGCTTGATCGGAGGCGGATGAAGTGGCAAAAAAGGCTCGGCCTACACCATGACCATGCCAATCGTCAACCCAAAGTGAATATGAGCCACACAGGTTGGTTGAAATAGCGCAACATGAATGATGGAACCTGGATCCAAGCGTCCCAGGATGCATTGCAGCGAAAACGTTCAACAATGTTCAGCGTGACCAATGTTTCTATCTTGGAAAATGAAATTGCATGCTGTATGGAGTGTTTTTGACATATCTTGTCTCAGGATTTGCTTGCAGTCCTACCATATCCCACAAAATGCAGAAGTGCAGTCAATGCAGCTTTTTACCTAAAATGGTAAAAATTGGTCAAAGACTCATGCGGTTTATTACCTGCCCCTGGAATAACATCAATGGCAATTATAAGAATAATGCTGATAATAATACAAATTTTGTATGTATGTTTTCAGCCCTACAAAACCATAACTATAGAAGTTTAAATTTATACGTAAAGCTAGATATTTGTAGAAATATCTATATTGATATATAGCTATCTATTTATATAGCTAGATATATATCTATGCAGTAACATACATTAGATAGATAGATAGATAGATAGATAGATAGACTGTATATAAGCCTGCAAGTCTTGCACTTGAAGCAGCTTTATGATGTCATTAAGGCTCGATGGTGACACGCGCACCCGGAACAAGGATCACAGGTTGTTAGCGGCCATTTTTCCATCAGTCTCCACTGGAGCTAGAAGTGAGCAGACAGATACTCCTATAGACGCTGCTGGAGCCAGATCATTTGTCTCTGTGATGGACAACGTTTGAAATTCGCCCTTAAGCGGGAGACGGCAGCCTACAACAGTCAAATTGATCGCTGCTTATCACTTCTTTTGTGGTAGGTACAGTTATTCCAGATAGGGGAATGGGTAGGTTAAGTTATTCCAGGGAGGGGAATGCTTATGGGCAAGGCATTATGCTTGATCGGAGGCGGATGAAGTGGCAAAAAAGGCTCGGCCTACACCATGACCATGCCAATCGTCAACCCAAAGTGAATATGAGCCACACAGGTTGGTTGAAATAGCGCAACATGAATGATGGAACCTGGATCCAAGCGTCCCAGGATGCATTGCAGCGAAAACGTTCAACAATGTTCAGCGTGACCAATGTTTCTATCTTGGAAAATGAAATTGCATGCTGTATGGAGTGTTTTTGATATATCTTGTCTCAGGATTTGCTTGCAGTCCTACCATATCCCACAAAATGCAGAAGTGCAGTCAATGCAGCTTTTTACCTAAAATGGTAAAAATTGGTCAAAGCCTCATGCGGTTTATTACCTGTCCCTGGAATAACATCAATGGCAATTATAAGAATAATGCTGATAATAATACAAATTTTGTATGTATGTTTTCAGCCCTACAAAACCATAACTATAGAAGTTTAAATTTATACGTAAAGCTAGATATTTGTAGAAATATCTATATTGATATATAGCTATCTATTTATATAGCTAGATATATATCTATGCAGTAACATACATTAGATAGATAGATAGATAGATAGATAGATAGATAGATAGATAGATAGATAGACTGTATATAAGCCTGCAAGTCTTGCACTTGAAGCAGCTTTATGATGTCATTAAGGCTCGATGGTGACACGCGCACCCGGAACAAGGACCACAGGTTGTTAGCGGCCATTTTTCCATCAGTCTCCACTGGAGCTAGAAGTGAGCAGACAGATACTCCTATAGACGCGGCTGGAGCCAGATCATTTGTCTCTGTGATGGACAACGTTTGAAATTCGCCCTTAAGCGGGAGACGACAGCCTACAACAGTCAAATATATTGCGGCTTATCACTTCTTTTGAGGGAGGTACAGTTATTCCAGATAGGGGAATGGGTAGGTTAAGATATTCCAGGGTGGGGAATGCTTATGGGCAAGGCATTATGCTTGATCGGAGGCGGATGAAGTGGCAAAAAAGGCTCGGCCTACACCATGACCATGCAACTCGTCAACCCAAAGTGAATATGAGCCACACAGGTTGGTTGAAATGGCGCAGCATGAATGATAGAACCTGGATCCAAGCGTCTCAGGATGCATTGCAGCGAAAACGTTCAACAATGTTCAGCGTGACCAATGTTTCTATCTTGGAAAATGAAATCGCATGCTGTATGGAGTGTTTTTGATATATCTTGTCTCAGGATTTGCTTGCAGTCCTACCATATCCCACAAAATGCAGAAGTGCAGTCAATGCAGCTTTTTACCTAAAATGGTAAAAATTGGTCAAAGCCTCATGCGGTTTATTACCTGCCCCTGGAATAACATCAATGGCAATTATAAGAATAATGCTGATAATAATACAAATTTTGTATGTATGTTTTCAGCCCTACAAAACCATAACTATAGAAGTTTAAATTTATACGTAAAGCTAGATATTTGTAGAAATATCTATATTGATATATAGCTATCTATTTATATAGCTAGATATATATCTATGCAGTAACATACATTAGATAGATAGATAGATAGACTGTATATAAGCCTGCAAGTCTTGCACTTGAAGCAGCTTTATGATGTCATTAAGGCTCGATGGTGACACGCGCACCCGGAACAAGGATCACAGGTTGTTAGCGGCCATTTTTCCATCAGTCTCCACTGGAGCTAGAAGTGAGCAGACAGATACTCCTATAGACGCTGCTGGAGCCAGATCATTTGTCTCTGTGATGGACAACGTTTGAAATTCGCCCTTAAGCGGGATACGGCAGCCTACAACAGTCAAATTGATCGCTGCTTATCACTTCTTTTGTGGTAGGTACAGTTATTCCAGATAGGGGAATGGGTAGGTTAAGTTATTCCAGGGAGGGGAATGCTTATGGGCAAGGCATTATGCTTGATCGGAGGCGGATGAAGTGGCAAAAAAGGCTCGGCCTACACCATGACCATGCCAATCGTCAACCCAAAGTGAATATGAGCCACACAGGTTGGTTGAAATAGCGCAACATGAATGATGGAACCTGGATCCAAGCGTCCCAGGATGCATTGCAGCGAAAACGTTCAACAATGTTCAGCGTGACCAATGTTTCTATCTTGGAAAATGAAATTGCATGCTGTATGGAGTGTTTTTGACATATCTTGTCTCAGGATTTGCTTGCAGTCCTACCATATCCCACAAAATGCAGAAGTGCAGTCAATGCAGCTTTTTACCTAAAATGGTAAAAATTGGTCAAAGACTCATGCGGTTTATTACCTGCCCCTGGAATAACATCAATGGCAATTATAAGAATAATGCTGATAATAATACAAATTTTGTATGTATGTTTTCAGCCCTACAAAACCATAACTATAGAAGTTTAAATTTATACGTAAAGCTAGATATTTGTAGAAATATCTATATTGATATATAGCTATCTATTTATATAGCTAGATATATATCTATGCAGTAACATACATTAGATAGATAGATAGATAGATAGATAGATAGATAGATAGATAGACTGTATATAAGCCTGCAAGTCTTGCACTTGAAGCAGCTTTATGATGTCATTAAGGCTCGATGGTGACACGCGCACCCGGAACAAGGACCACAGGTTGTTAGCGGCCATTTTTCCATCAGTCTCCACTGGAGCTAGAAGTGAGCAGACAGATACTCCTATAGACGCGGCTGGAGCCAGATCATTTGTCTCTGTGATGGACAACGTTTGAAATTCGCCCTTAAGCGGGAGACGACAGCCTACAACAGTCAAATATATTGCGGCTTATCACTTCTTTTGAGGGAGGTACAGTTATTCCAGATAGGGGAATGGGTAGGTTAAGATATTCCAGGGTGGGGAATGCTTATGGGCAAGGCATTATGCTTGATCGGAGGCGGATGAAGTGGCAAAAAAGGCTCGGCCTACACCATGACCATGCAACTCGTCAACCCAAAGTGAATATGAGCCACACAGGTTGGTTGAAATGGCGCAGCATGAATGATAGAACCTGGATCCAAGCGTCTCAGGATGCATTGCAGCGAAAACGTTCAACAATGTTCAGCGTGACCAATGTTTCTATCTTGGAAAATGAAATCGCATGCTGTATGGAGTGTTTTTGATATATCTTGTCTCAGGATTTGCTTGCAGTCCTACCATATCCCACAAAATGCAGAAGTGCAGTCAATGCAGCTTTTTACCTAAAATGGTAAAAATTGGTCAAAGCCTCATGCGGTTTATTACCTGCCCCTGGAATAACATCAATGGCAATTATAAGAATAATGCTGATAATAATACAAATTTTGTATGTATGTTTTCAGCCCTACAAAACCATAACTATAGAAGTTTAAATTTATACGTAAAGCTAGATATTTGTAGAAATATCTATATTGATATATAGCTATCTATTTATATAGCTAGATATATATCTATGCAGTAACATACATTAGATAGATAGATAGATAGATAGACTGTATATAAGCCTGCAAGTCTTGCACTTGAAGCAGCTTTATGATGTCATTAAGGCTCGATGGTGACACGCGCACCCGGAACAAGGATCACAGGTTGTTAGCGGCCATTTTTCCATCAGTCTCCACTGGAGCTAGAAGTGAGCAGACAGATACTCCTATAGACGCTGCTGGAGCCAGATCATTTGTCTCTGTGATGGACAACGTTTGAAATTCGCCCTTAAGCGGGATACGGCAGCCTACAACAGTCAAATTGATCGCTGCTTATCACTTCTTTTGTGGTAGGTACAGTTATTCCAGATAGGGGAATGGGTAGGTTAAGTTATTCCAGGGAGGGGAATGCTTATGGGCAAGGCATTATGCTTGATCGGAGGCGGATGAAGTGGCAAAAAAGGCTCGGCCTACACCATGACCATGCCAATCGTCAACCCAAAGTGAATATGAGCCACACAGGTTGGTTGAAATAGCGCAACATGAATGATGGAACCTGGATCCAAGCGTCCCAGGATGCATTGCAGCGAAAACGTTCAACAATGTTCAGCGTGACCAATGTTTCTATCTTGGAAAATGAAATTGCATGCTGTATGGAGTGTTTTTGACATATCTTGTCTCAGGATTTGCTTGCAGTCCTACCATATCCCACAAAATGCAGAAGTGCAGTCAATGCAGCTTTTTACCTAAAATGGTAAAAATTGGTCAAAGACTCATGCGGTTTATTACCTGCCCCTGGAATAACATCAATGGCAATTATAAGAATAATGCTGATAATAATACAAATTTTGTATGTATGTTTTCAGCCCTACAAAACCATAACTATAGAAGTTTAAATTTATACGTAAAGCTAGATATTTGTAGAAATATCTATATTGATATATAGCTATCTATTTATATAGCTAGATATATATCTATGCAGTAACATACATTAGATAGATAGATAGATAGATAGATAGATAGACTGTATATAAGCCTGCAAGTCTTGCACTTGAAGCAGCTTTATGATGTCATTAAGGCTCGATGGTGACACGCGCACCCGGAACAAGGACCACAGGTTGTTAGCGGCCATTTTTCCATCAGTCTCCACTGGAGCTAGAAGTGAGCAGACAGATACTCCTATAGACGCGGCTGGAGCCAGATCATTTGTCTCTGTGATGGACAACGTTTGAAATTCGCCCTTAAGCGGGAGACGACAGCCTACAACAGTCAAATATATTGCGGCTTATCACTTCTTTTGAGGGAGGTACAGTTATTCCAGATAGGGGAATGGGTAGGTTAAGATATTCCAGGGTGGGGAATGCTTATGGGCAAGGCATTATGCTTGATCGGAGGCGGATGAAGTGGCAAAAAAGGCTCGGCCTACACCATGACCATGCAACTCGTCAACCCAAAGTGAATATGAGCCACACAGGTTGGTTGAAATGGCGCAGCATGAATGATAGAACCTGGATCCAAGCGTCTCAGGATGCATTGCAGCGAAAACGTTCAACAATGTTCAGCGTGACCAATGTTTCTATCTTGGAAAATGAAATCGCATGCTGTATGGAGTGTTTTTGATATATCTTGTCTCAGGATTTGCTTGCAGTCCTACCATATCCCACAAAATGCAGAAGTGCAGTCAATGCAGCTTTTTACCTAAAATGGTAAAAATTGGTCAAAGCCTCATGCGGTTTATTACCTGCCCCTGGAATAACATCAATGGCAATTATAAGAATAATGCTGATAATAATACAAATTTTGTATGTATGTTTTCAGCCCTACAAAACCATAACTATAGAAGTTTAAATTTATACGTAAAGCTAGATATTTGTAGAAATATCTATATTGATATATAGCTATCTATTTATATAGCTAGATATATATCTATGCAGTAACATACATTAGATAGATAGATAGATAGATAGATAGACTGTATATAAGCCTGCAAGTCTTGCACTTGAAGCAGCTTTATGATGTCATTAAGGCTCGATGGTGACACGCGCACCCGGAACAAGGATCACAGGTTGTTAGCGGCCATTTTTCCATCAGTCTCCACTGGAGCTAGAAGTGAGCAGACAGATACTCCTATAGACGCTGCTGGAGCCAGATCATTTGTCTCTGTGATGGACAACGTTTGAAATTCGCCCTTAAGCGGGATACGGCAGCCTACAACAGTCAAATTGATCGCTGCTTATCACTTCTTTTGTGTTAGGTACAGTTATTCCAGATAGGGGAATGGGTAGGTTAAGTTATTCCAGGGAGGGGAATGCTTATGGGCAAGGCATTATGCTTGATCGGAGGCGGATGAAGTGGCAAAAAAGGCTCGGCCTACACCATGACCATGCCAATCGTCAACCCAAAGTGAATATGAGCCACACAGGTTGGTTGAAATAGCGCAACATGAATGATGGAACCTGGATCCAAGCGTCCCAGGATGCATTGCAGCGAAAACGTTCAACAATGTTCAGCGTGACCAATGTTTCTATCTTGGAAAATGAAATTGCATGCTGTATGGAGTGTTTTTGACATATCTTGTCTCAGGATTTGCTTGCAGTCCTACCATATCCCACAAAATGCAGAAGTGCAGTCAATGCAGCTTTTTACCTAAAATGGTAAAAATTGGTCAAAGACTCATGCGGTTTATTACCTGCCCCTGGAATAACATCAATGGCAATTATAAGAATAATGCTGATAATAATACAAATTTTGTATGTATGTTTTCAGCCCTACAAAACCATAACTATAGAAGTTTAAATTTATACGTAAAGCTAGATATTTGTAGAAATATCTATATTGATATATAGCTATCTATTTATATAGCTAGATATATATCTATGCAGTAACATACATTAGATAGATAGATAGATAGATAGATAGATAGATAGATAGATAGATAGATAGATAGATAGACTGTATATAAGCCTGCAAGTCTTGCACTTGAAGCAGCTTTATGATGTCATTAAGGCTCGATGGTGACACGCGCACCCGGAACAAGGATCACAGGTTGTTAGCGGCCATTTTTCCATCAGTCTCCACTGGAGCTAGAAGTGAGCAGACAGATACTCCTATAGACGCTGCTGGAGCCAGATCATTTGTCTCTGTGATGGACAACGTTTGAAATTCGCCCTTAAGCGGGAGACGGCAGCCTACAACAGTCAAATTGATCGCTGCTTATCACTTCTTTTGTGGTAGGTACAGTTATTCCAGATAGGGGAATGGGTAGGTTAAGTTATTCCAGGGAGGGGAATGCTTATGGGCAAGGCATTATGCTTGATCGGAGGCGGATGAAGTGGCAAAAAAGGCTCGGCCTACACCATGACCATGCAACTCGTCAACCCAAAGTGAATATGAGCCACACAGGTTGGTTGAAATGGCGCAGCATGAATGATAGAACCTGGATCCAAGCGTCTCAGGATGCATTGCAGCGAAAACGTTCAACAATGTTCAGCGTGACCAATGTTTCTATCTTGGAAAATGAAATCGCATGCTGTATGGAGTGTTTTTGATATATCTTGTCTCAGGATTTGCTTGCAGTCCTACCATATCCCACAAAATGCAGAAGTGCAGTCAATGCAGCTTTTTACCTAAAATGGTAAAAATTGGTCAAAGCCTCATGCGGTTTATTACCTGCCCCTGGAATAACATCAATGGCAATTATAAGAATAATGCTGATAATAATACAAATTTTGTATGTATGTTTTCAGCCCTACAAAACCATAACTATAGAAGTTTAAATTTATACGTAAAGCTAGATATTTGTAGAAATATCTATATTGATATATAGCTATCTATTTATATAGCTAGATATATATCTATGCAGTAACATACATTAGATAGATAGATAGATAGATAGACTGTATATAAGCCTGCAAGTCTTGCACTTGAAGCAGCTTTATGATGTCATTAAGGCTCGATGGTGACACGCGCACCCGGAACAAGGATCACAGGTTGTTAGCGGCCATTTTTCCATCAGTCTCCACTGGAGCTAGAAGTGAGCAGACAGATACTCCTATAGACGCTGCTGGAGCCAGATCATTTGTCTCTGTGATGGACAACGTTTGAAATTCGCCCTTAAGCGGGATACGGCAGCCTACAACAGTCAAATTGATCGCTGCTTATCACTTCTTTTGTGGTAGGTACAGTTATTCCAGATAGGGGAATGGGTAGGTTAAGTTATTCCAGGGAGGGGAATGCTTATGGGCAAGGCATTATGCTTGATCGGAGGCGGATGAAGTGGCAAAAAAGGCTCGGCCTACACCATGACCATGCCAATCGTCAACCCAAAGTGAATATGAGCCACACAGGTTGGTTGAAATAGCGCAACATGAATGATGGAACCTGGATCCAAGCGTCCCAGGATGCATTGCAGCGAAAACGTTCAACAATGTTCAGCGTGACCAATGTTTCTATCTTGGAAAATGAAATTGCATGCTGTATGGAGTGTTTTTGACATATCTTGTCTCAGGATTTGCTTGCAGTCCTACCATATCCCACAAAATGCAGAAGTGCAGTCAATGCAGCTTTTTACCTAAAATGGTAAAAATTGGTCAAAGACTCATGCGGTTTATTACCTGCCCCTGGAATAACATCAATGGCAATTATAAGAATAATGCTGATAATAATACAAATTTTGTATGTATGTTTTCAGCCCTACAAAACCATAACTATAGAAGTTTAAATTTATACGTAAAGCTAGATATTTGTAGAAATATCTATATTGATATATAGCTATCTATTTATATAGCTAGATATATATCTATGCAGTAACATACATTAGATAGATAGATAGATAGATAGATAGATAGATAGATAGATAGATAGACTGTATATAAGCCTGCAAGTCTTGCACTTGAAGCAGCTTTATGATGTCATTAAGGCTCGATGGTGACACGCGCACCCGGAACAAGGATCACAGGTTGTTAGCGGCCATTTTTCCATCAGTCTCCACTGGAGCTAGAAGTGAGCAGACAGATACTCCTATAGACGCTGCTGGAGCCAGATCATTTGTCTCTGTGATGGACAACGTTTGAAATTCGCCCTTAAGCGGGAGACGGCAGCCTACAACAGTCAAATTGATCGCTGCTTATCACTTCTTTTGTGGTAGGTACAGTTATTCCAGATAGGGGAATGGGTAGGTTAAGTTATTCCAGGGAGGGGAATGCTTATGGGCAAGGCATTATGCTTGATCGGAGGCGGATGAAGTGGCAAAAAAGGCTCGGCCTACACCATGACCATGCCAATCGTCAACCCAAAGTGAATATGAGCCACACAGGTTGGTTGAAATAGCGCAACATGAATGATGGAACCTGGATCCAAGCGTCCCAGGATGCATTGCAGCGAAAACGTTCAACAATGTTCAGCGTGACCAATGTTTCTATCTTGGAAAATGAAATTGCATGCTGTATGGAGTGTTTTTGATATATCTTGTCTCAGGATTTGCTTGCAGTCCTACCATATCCCACAAAATGCAGAAGTGCAGTCAATGCAGCTTTTTACCTAAAATGGTAAAAATTGGTCAAAGCCTCATGCGGTTTATTACCTGTCCCTGGAATAACATCAATGGCAATTATAAGAATAATGCTGATAATAATACAAATTTTGTATGTATGTTTTCAGCCCTACAAAACCATAACTATAGAAGTTTAAATTTATACGTAAAGCTAGATATTTGTAGAAATATCTATATTGATATATAGCTATCTATTTATATAGCTAGATATATATCTATGCAGTAACATACATTAGATAGATAGATAGATAGATAGATAGATAGATAGATAGACTGTATATAAGCCTGCAAGTCTTGCACTTGAAGCAGCTTTATGATGTCATTAAGGCTCGATGGTGACACGCGCACCCGGAACAAGGATCACAGGTTGTTAGCGGCCATTTTTCCATCAGTCTCCACTGGAGCTAGAAGTGAGCAGACAGATACTCCTATAGACGCTGCTGGAGCCAGATCATTTGTCTCTGTGATGGACAACGTTTGAAATTCGCCCTTAAGCGGGAGACGGCAGCCTACAACAGTCAAATTGATCGCTGCTTATCACTTCTTTTGTGGTAGGTACAGTTATTCCAGATAGGGGAATGGGTAGGTTAAGTTATTCCAGGGAGGGGAATGCTTATGGGCAAGGCATTATGCTTGATCGGAGGCGGATGAAGTGGCAAAAAAGGCTCGGCCTACACCATGACCATGCAACTCGTCAACCCAAAGTGAATATGAGCCACACAGGTTGGTTGAAATGGCGCAGCATGAATGATAGAACCTGGATCCAAGCGTCTCAGGATGCATTGCAGCGAAAACGTTCAACAATGTTCAGCGTGACCAATGTTTCTATCTTGGAAAATGAAATCGCATGCTGTATGGAGTGTTTTTGATATATCTTGTCTCAGGATTTGCTTGCAGTCCTACCATATCCCACAAAATGCAGAAGTGCAGTCAATGCAGCTTTTTACCTAAAATGGTAAAAATTGGTCAAAGCCTCATGCGGTTTATTACCTGCCCCTGGAATAACATCAATGGCAATTATAAGAATAATGCTGATAATAATACAAATTTTGTATGTATGTTTTCAGCCCTACAAAACCATAACTATAGAAGTTTAAATTTATACGTAAAGCTAGATATTTGTAGAAATATCTATATTGATATATAGCTATCTATTTATATAGCTAGATATATATCTATGCAGTAACATACATTAGATAGATAGATAGATAGATAGACTGTATATAAGCCTGCAAGTCTTGCACTTGAAGCAGCTTTATGATGTCATTAAGGCTCGATGGTGACACGCGCACCCGGAACAAGGATCACAGGTTGTTAGCGGCCATTTTTCCATCAGTCTCCACTGGAGCTAGAAGTGAGCAGACAGATACTCCTATAGACGCTGCTGGAGCCAGATCATTTGTCTCTGTGATGGACAACGTTTGAAATTCGCCCTTAAGCGGGATACGGCAGCCTACAACAGTCAAATTGATCGCTGCTTATCACTTCTTTTGTGGTAGGTACAGTTATTCCAGATAGGGGAATGGGTAGGTTAAGTTATTCCAGGGAGGGGAATGCTTATGGGCAAGGCATTATGCTTGATCGGAGGCGGATGAAGTGGCAAAAAAGGCTCGGCCTACACCATGACCATGCCAATCGTCAACCCAAAGTGAATATGAGCCACACAGGTTGGTTGAAATAGCGCAACATGAATGATGGAACCTGGATCCAAGCGTCCCAGGATGCATTGCAGCGAAAACGTTCAACAATGTTCAGCGTGACCAATGTTTCTATCTTGGAAAATGAAATTGCATGCTGTATGGAGTGTTTTTGACATATCTTGTCTCAGGATTTGCTTGCAGTCCTACCATATCCCACAAAATGCAGAAGTGCAGTCAATGCAGCTTTTTACCTAAAATGGTAAAAATTGGTCAAAGACTCATGCGGTTTATTACCTGCCCCTGGAATAACATCAATGGCAATTATAAGAATAATGCTGATAATAATACAAATTTTGTATGTATGTTTTCAGCCCTACAAAACCATAACTATAGAAGTTTAAATTTATACGTAAAGCTAGATATTTGTAGAAATATCTATATTGATATATAGCTATCTATTTATATAGCTAGATATATATCTATGCAGTAACATACATTAGATAGATAGATAGATAGATAGATAGATAGATAGATAGATAGATAGATAGACTGTATATAAGCCTGCAAGTCTTGCACTTGAAGCAGCTTTATGATGTCATTAAGGCTCGATGGTGACACGCGCACCCGGAACAAGGATCACAGGTTGTTAGCGGCCATTTTTCCATCAGTCTCCACTGGAGCTAGAAGTGAGCAGACAGATACTCCTATAGACGCTGCTGGAGCCAGATCATTTGTCTCTGTGATGGACAACGTTTGAAATTCGCCCTTAAGCGGGAGACGGCAGCCTACAACAGTCAAATTGATCGCTGCTTATCACTTCTTTTGTGGTAGGTACAGTTATTCCAGATAGGGGAATGGGTAGGTTAAGTTATTCCAGGGAGGGGAATGCTTATGGGCAAGGCATTATGCTTGATCGGAGGCGGATGAAGTGGCAAAAAAGGCTCGGCCTACACCATGACCATGCCAATCGTCAACCCAAAGTGAATATGAGCCACACAGGTTGGTTGAAATAGCGCAACATGAATGATGGAACCTGGATCCAAGCGTCCCAGGATGCATTGCAGCGAAAACGTTCAACAATGTTCAGCGTGACCAATGTTTCTATCTTGGAAAATGAAATTGCATGCTGTATGGAGTGTTTTTGATATATCTTGTCTCAGGATTTGCTTGCAGTCCTACCATATCCCACAAAATGCAGAAGTGCAGTCAATGCAGCTTTTTACCTAAAATGGTAAAAATTGGTCAAAGCCTCATGCGGTTTATTACCTGTCCCTGGAATAACATCAATGGCAATTATAAGAATAATGCTGATAATAATACAAATTTTGTATGTATGTTTTCAGCCCTACAAAACCATAACTATAGAAGTTTAAATTTATACGTAAAGCTAGATATTTGTAGAAATATCTATATTGATATATAGCTATCTATTTATATAGCTAGATATATATCTATGCAGTAACATACATTAGATAGATAGATAGATAGATAGATAGATAGATAGATAGATAGATAGATAGATAGATAGACTGTATATAAGCCTGCAAGTCTTGCACTTGAAGCAGCTTTATGATGTCATTAAGGCTCGATGGTGACACGCGCACCCGGAACAAGGATCACAGGTTGTTAGCGGCCATTTTTCCATCAGTCTCCACTGGAGCTAGAAGTGAGCAGACAGATACTCCTATAGACGCTGCTGGAGCCAGATCATTTGTCTCTGTGATGGACAACGTTTGAAATTCGCCCTTAAGCGGGATACGGCAGCCTACAACAGTCAAATTGATCGCTGCTTATCACTTCTTTTGTGGTAGGTACAGTTATTCCAGATAGGGGAATGGGTAGGTTAAGTTATTCCAGGGAGGGGAATGCTTATGGGCAAGGCATTATGCTTGATCGGAGGCGGATGAAGTGGCAAAAAAGGCTCGGCCTACACCATGACCATGCCAATCGTCAACCCAAAGTGAATATGAGCCACACAGGTTGGTTGAAATAGCGCCACATGAATGATGGAACCTGGATCCAAGCGTCCCAGGATGCATTGCAGCGAAAACGTTCAACAATGTTCAGCGTGACCAATGTTTCTATCTTGGAAAATGAAATTGCATGCTGTATGGAGTGTTTTTGATATATCTTGTCTCAGGATTTGCTTGCAGTCCTACCATATCCCACAAAATGCAGAAGTGCAGTCAATGCAGCTTTTTACCTAAAATTTGTATTATTATCAGCATTATTCTTATAATTGCCATTGATGTTATTCCAGGGGCAGGTAATAAACCGCATGAGGCTTTGACCAATTTTTACCATTTTAGGTAAAAAGCTGCATTGACTGCACTTCTGCATTTTGTGGGATATGGTAGGACTGCAAGCAAATCCTGAGACAAGATATATCAAAAACACTCCATACAGCATGCAATTTCATTTTCCAAGATAGAAACATTGGTCACGCTGAACATTGTTGAACGTTTTCGCTGCAATGCATCCTGAGACGCTTGGATCCAGGTTCTATCATTCATGCTGCGCCATTTCAACCAACCTGTGTGGCTCATATTCACTTTGGGTTGACGAGTTGCATGGTCATGGTGTAGGCCGAGCCTTTTTTGCCACTTCATCCGCCTCTGATCAAGCATAATGCCTTGCCCATAAGCATTCCCCACCCGGGAATATCTTAACCTACCCATTCCCCTATCTGGAATAACTGTACCTCCCTCAAAAGAAGTGATAAGCCGCAATATATTTGACTGTTGTAGGCTGCCGTCTCCCGCTTAAGGGCGAATTTCAAACGTTGTCCATCACAGAGACAAATGATCTGGCTCCAGCCGCGTCTATAGGAGTATCTGTCTGCTCACTTATAGCTCCAGTGGAGACTGATGGAAAAATGGCCGCTAACAACCTGTGGTCCTTGTTCCGGGTGCGCGTGTCACCATCGAGCCTTAATGACATCATAAAGCTGCTTCAAGTGCAAGACTTGCAGGCTTATATACAGTCTATCTATCTATCTATCTATCTATCTATCTAATGTATGTTACTGCATAGATATATATCTAGCTATATAAATAGATAGTTATATATCAATATAGATATTTCTACAAATATCTAGCTTTACGTATAAATTTAAACTTGTATAGTTATGGTTTTGTAGGGCTGAAAACATACATACAAAATTTGTATTATTATCAGCATTATTCTTATAATTGCCATTGATGTTATTCCAGGGGCAGGTAATAAACCGCATGAGTCTTTGACCAATTTTTACCATTTTAGGTAAAAAGCTGCATTGACTGTACTTCTGCATTTTGTGGGATATGGTAGGACTGCAAGCAAATCCTGAGACAAGATATGTCAAAAACACTCCATACAGCATGCAATTTCATTTTCCAAGATAGAAACATTGGTCACGCTGAACATTGTTGAACGTTTTCGCTGCAATGCATCCTGGGACGCTTGGATCCAGGTTCTATCATTCATGCTGCGCCATTTCAACCAACCTGTGTGGCTCATATTCACTTTGGGTTGACGAGTTGCATGGTCATGGTGTAGGCCGAGCCTTTTTTGCCACTTCATCCGCCTCCGATCAAGCATAATGCCTTGCCCATAAGCATTCCCCTCCCTGGAATAACTTAACCTACCCATTCCCCTATCTGGAATAACTGTACCTACCACAAAAGAAGTGATAAGCAGCGATCAATTTGACTGTTGTAGGCTGCCGTCTCCCGCTTAAGGGCGAATTTCAAACGTTGTCCATCACAGAGACAAATGATCTGGCTCCAGCAGCGTCTATAGGAGTATCTGTCTGCTCACTTCTAGCTCCAGTGGAGACTGATGGAAAAATGGCCGCTAACAACCTGTGATCCTTGTTCCGGGTGCGCGTGTCACCATCGAGCCTTAATGACATCATAAAGCTGCTTCAAGTGCAAGACTTGCAGGCTTATATACAGTCTATCTATCTATCTATCTATCTATCTATCTATCTATCTATCTATCTATCTATCTAATGTATGTTACTGCATAGATATATATCTAGCTATATAAATAGATAGCTATATATCAATATAGATATTTCTACAAATATCTAGCTTTACGTATAAATTTAAACTTCTATAGTTATGGTTTTGTAGGGCTGAAAACATACATACAAAATTTGTATTATTATCAGCATTATTCTTATAATTGCCATTGATGTTTTTCCAGGGGCAGGTAATAAACCGCATGAGGCTTTGACCAATTTTTACCATTTTAGGTAAAAAGCTGCATTGACTGCACTTCTGCATTTTGTGGGATATGGTAGGACTGCAAGCAAATCCTGAGACAAGATATATCAAAAACACTCCATACAGCATGCGATTTCATTTTCCAAGATAGAAACATTGGTCACGCTGAACATTGTTGAACGTTTTCGCTGCAATGCATCCTGAGACGCTTGGATCCAGGTTCTATCATTCATGCTGCGCCATTTCAACCAACCTGTGTGGCTCATATTCACTTTGGGTTGACGAGTTGCATGGTCATGGTGTAGGCCGAGCCTTTTTTGCCACTTCATCCGCCTCCGATCAAGCATAATGCCTTGCCCATAAGCATTCCCCACCCTGGAATATCTTAACCTACCCATTCCCCTATCTGGAATAACTGTACCTCCCTCAAAAGAAGTGATAAGCCGCAATATATTTGACTGTTGTAGGCTGCCGTCTCCCGCTTAAGGGCGAATTTCAAACGTTGTCCATCACAGAGACAAATGATCTGGCTCCAGCCGCGTCTATAGGAGTATCTGTCTGCTCACTTCTAGCTCCAGTGGAGACTGATGGAAAAATGGCCGCTAACAACCTGTGGTCCTTGTTCCGGGTGCGCGTGTCACCATCGAGCCTTAATGACATCATAAAGCTGCTTCAAGTGCAAGACTTGCAGGCTTATATACAGTCTATCTATCTATCTATCTATCTATCTATCTAATGTATGTTACTGCATAGATATATATCTAGCTATATAAATAGATAGTTATATATCAATATCGATATTTCTACAAATATCTAGCTTTACGTATAAATTTAAACTTGTATAGTTATGGTTTTGTAGGGCTGAAAACATACATACAAAATTTGTATTATTATCAGCATTATTCTTATAATTGCCATTGATGTTATTCCAGGGGCAGGTAATAAACCGCATGAGTCTTTGACCAATTTTTACCATTTTAGGTAAAAAGCTGCATTGACTGTACTTCTGCATTTTGTGGGATATGGTAGGACTGCAAGCAAATCCTGAGACAAGATATGTCAAAAACACTCCATACAGCATGCAATTTCATTTTCCAAGATAGAAACATTGGTCACGCTGAACATTGTTGAACGTTTTCGCTGCAATGCATCCTGGGACGCTTGGATCCAGGTTCCATCATTCATGTTGCGCTATTTCAACCAACCTGTGTGGCTCATATTCACTTTGGGTTGACGATTGGCATGGTCATGGTGTAGGCCGAGCCTTTTTTGCCACTTCATCCGCCTCCGATCAAGCATAATGCCTTGCCCATAAGCATTCCCCTCCCTGGAATAACTTAACCTACCCATTCCCCTATCTGGAATAACTGTACCTACCACAAAAGAAGTGATAAGCAGCGATCAATTTGACTGTTGTAGGCTGCCGTATCCCGCTTAAGGGCGAATTTCAAACGTTGTCCATCACAGAGACAAATGATCTGGCTCCAGCAGCGTCTATAGGAGTATCTGTCTGCTCACTTCTAGCTCCAGTGGAGACTGATGGAAAAATGGCCGCTAACAACCTGTGATCCTTGTTCCGGGTGCGCGTGTCACCATCGAGCCTTAATGACATCATAAAGCTGCTTCAAGTGCAAGACTTGCAGGCTTATATACAGTCTATCTATCTATCTATCTATCTATCTATCTATCTATCTATCTATCTATCTATCTAATGTATGTTACTGCATAGATATATATCTAGCTATATAAATAGATAGCTATATATCAATATAGATATTTCTACAAATATCTAGCTTTACGTATAAATTTAAACTTCTATAGTTATGGTTTTGTAGGGCTGAAAACATACATACAAAATTTGTATTATTATCAGCATTATTCTTATAATTGCCATTGATGTTATTCCAGGGACAGGTAATAAACCGCATGAGGCTTTGACCAATTTTTACCATTTTAGGTAAAAAGCTGCATTGACTGCACTTCTGCATTTTGTGGGATATGGTAGGACTGCAAGCAAATCCTGAGACAAGATATATCAAAAACACTCCATACAGCATGCAATTTCATTTTCCAAGATAGAAACATTGGTCACGCTGAACATTGTTGAACGTTTTCGCTGCAATGCATCCTGAGACGCTTGGATCCAGGTTCTATCATTCATGCTGCGCCATTTCAACCAACCTGTGTGGCTCATATTCACTTTGGGTTGACGAGTTGCATGGTCATGGTGTAGGCCGAGCCTTTTTTGCCACTTCATCCGCCTCTGATCAAGCATAATGCCTTGCCCATAAGCATTCCCCACCCGGGAATATCTTAACCTACCCATTCCCCTATCTGGAATAACTGTACCTCCCTCAAAAGAAGTGATAAGCCGCAATATATTTGACTGTTGTAGGCTGCCGTCTCCCGCTTAAGGGCGAATTTCAAACGTTGTCCATCACAGAGACAAATGATCTGGCTCCAGCCGCGTCTATAGGAGTATCTGTCTGCTCACTTATAGCTCCAGTGGAGACTGATGGAAAAATGGCCGCTAACAACCTGTGGTCCTTGTTCCGGGTGCGCGTGTCACCATCGAGCCTTAATGACATCATAAAGCTGCTTCAAGTGCAAGACTTGCAGGCTTATATACAGTCTATCTATCTATCTATCTATCTATCTAATGTATGTTACTGCATAGATATATATCTAGCTATATAAATAGATAGTTATATATCAATATAGATATTTCTACAAATATCTAGCTTTACGTATAAATTTAAACTTGTATAGTTATGGTTTTGTAGGGCTGAAAACATACATACAAAATTTGTATTATTATCAGCATTATTCTTATAATTGCCATTGATGTTATTCCAGGGGCAGGTAATAAACCGCATGAGTCTTTGACCAATTTTTACCATTTTAGGTAAAAAGCTGCATTGACTGTACTTCTGCATTTTGTGGGATATGGTAGGACTGCAAGCAAATCCTGAGACAAGATATGTCAAAAACACTCCATACAGCATGCAATTTCATTTTCCAAGATAGAAACATTGGTCACGCTGAACATTGTTGAACGTTTTCGCTGCAATGCATCCTGGGACGCTTGGATCCAGGTTCTATCATTCATGCTGCGCCATTTCAACCAACCTGTGTGGCTCATATTCACTTTGGGTTGACGAGTTGCATGGTCATGGTGTAGGCCGAGCCTTTTTTGCCACTTCATCCGCCTCCGATCAAGCATAATGCCTTGCCCATAAGCATTCCCCTCCCTGGAATAACTTAACCTACCCATTCCCCTATCTGGAATAACTGTACCTACCACAAAAGAAGTGATAAGCAGCGATCAATTTGACTGTTGTAGGCTGCCGTCTCCCGCTTAAGGGCGAATTTCAAACGTTGTCCATCACAGAGACAAATGATCTGGCTCCAGCAGCGTCTATAGGAGTATCTGTCTGCTCACTTCTAGCTCCAGTGGAGACTGATGGAAAAATGGCCGCTAACAACCTGTGATCCTTGTTCCGGGTGCGCGTGTCACCATCGAGCCTTAATGACATCATAAAGCTGCTTCAAGTGCAAGACTTGCAGGCTTATATACAGTCTATCTATCTATCTATCTATCTATCTATCTATCTATCTATCTATCTAATGTATGTTACTGCATAGATATATATCTAGCTATATAAATAGATAGCTATATATCAATATAGATATTTCTACAAATATCTAGCTTTACGTATAAATTTAAACTTCTATAGTTATGGTTTTGTAGGGCTGAAAACATACATACAAAATTTGTATTATTATCAGCATTATTCTTATAATTGCCATTGATGTTTTTCCAGGGGCAGGTAATAAACCGCATGAGGCTTTGACCAATTTTTACCATTTTAGGTAAAAAGCTGCATTGACTGCACTTCTGCATTTTGTGGGATATGGTAGGACTGCAAGCAAATCCTGAGACAAGATATATCAAAAACACTCCATACAGCATGCGATTTCATTTTCCAAGATAGAAACATTGGTCACGCTGAACATTGTTGAACGTTTTCGCTGCAATGCATCCTGAGACGCTTGGATCCAGGTTCTATCATTCATGCTGCGCCATTTCAACCAACCTGTGTGGCTCATATTCACTTTGGGTTGACGAGTTGCATGGTCATGGTGTAGGCCGAGCCTTTTTTGCCACTTCATCCGCCTCCGATCAAGCATAATGCCTTGCCCATAAGCATTCCCCACCCTGGAATATCTTAACCTACCCATTCCCCTATCTGGAATAACTGTACCTCCCTCAAAAGAAGTGATAAGCCGCAATATATTTGACTGTTGTAGGCTGCCGTCTCCCGCTTAAGGGCGAATTTCAAACGTTGTCCATCACAGAGACAAATGATCTGGCTCCAGCCGCGTCTATAGGAGTATCTGTCTGCTCACTTCTAGCTCCAGTGGAGACTGATGGAAAAATGGCCGCTAACAACCTGTGGTCCTTGTTCCGGGTGCGCGTGTCACCATCGAGCCTTAATGACATCATAAAGCTGCTTCAAGTGCAAGACTTGCAGGCTTATATACAGTCTATCTATCTATCTATCTATCTATCTATCTATCTAATGTATGTTACTGCATAGATATATATCTAGCTATATAAATAGATAGTTATATATCAATATCGATATTTCTACAAATATCTAGCTTTACGTATAAATTTAAACTTGTATAGTTATGGTTTTGTAGGGCTGAAAACATACATACAAAATTTGTATTATTATCAGCATTATT
The DNA here is from genome assembly GCF_035609145.1 of Eleutherodactylus coqui. Taxonomy (NCBI): domain Eukaryota; kingdom Metazoa; phylum Chordata; class Amphibia; order Anura; family Eleutherodactylidae; genus Eleutherodactylus; species Eleutherodactylus coqui. The sequence goes on from NW_027101823.1 coordinate 597,736, forward strand.
CTTATAATTGCCATTGATGTTATTCCAGGGGCAGGTAATAAACCGCATGAGTCTTTGACCAATTTTTACCATTTTAGGTAAAAAGCTGCATTGACTGTACTTCTGCATTTTGTGGGATATGGTAGGACTGCAAGCAAATCCTGAGACAAGATATGTCAAAAACACTCCATACAGCATGCAATTTCATTTTCCAAGATAGAAACATTGGTCACGCTGAACATTGTTGAACGTTTTCGCTGCAATGCATCCTGGGACGCTTGGATCCAGGTTCCATCATTCATGTTGCGCTATTTCAACCAACCTGTGTGGCTCATATTCACTTTGGGTTGACGATTGGCATGGTCATGGTGTAGGCCGAGCCTTTTTTGCCACTTCATCCGCCTCCGATCAAGCATAATGCCTTGCCCATAAGCATTCCCCTCCCTGGAATAACTTAACCTACCCATTCCCCTATCTGGAATAACTGTACCTACCACAAAAGAAGTGATAAGCAGCGATCAATTTGACTGTTGTAGGCTGCCGTATCCCGCTTAAGGGCGAATTTCAAACGTTGTCCATCACAGAGACAAATGATCTGGCTCCAGCAGCGTCTATAGGAGTATGTGTCTGCTCACTTCTAGCTCCAGTGGAGACTGATGGAAAAATGGCCGCTAACAACCTGTGATCCTTGTTCCGGGTGCGCGTGTCACCATCGAGCCTTAATGACATCATAAAGCTGCTTCAAGTGCAAGACTTGCAGGCTTATATACAGTCTATCTATCTATCTATCTATCTATCTATCTATCTATCTATCTATCTATCTATCTATCTATCTAATGTATGTTACTGCATAGATATATATCTAGCTATATAAATAGATAGCTATATATCAATATAGATATTTCTACAAATATCTAGCTTTACGTATAAATTTAAACTTCTATAGTTATGGTTTTGTAGGGCTGAAAACATACATACAAAATTTGTATTATTATCAGCATTATTCTTATAATTGCCATTGATGTTATTCCAGGGACAGGTAATAAACCGCATGAGGCTTTGACCAATTTTTACCATTTTAGGTAAAAAGCTGCATTGACTACACTTCTGCATTTTGTGGGATATGGTAGGACTGCAAGCAAATCCTGAGACAAGATATATCAAAAACACTCCATACAGCATGCAATTTCATTTTCCAAGATAGAAACATTGGTCACGCTGAACATTGTTGAACGTTTTCGCTGCAATGCATCCTGAGACGCTTGGATCCAGGTTCTATCATTCATGCTGCGCCATTTCAACCAACCTGTGTGGCTCATATTCACTTTGGGTTGACGAGTTGCATGGTCATGGTGTAGGCCGAGCCTTTTTTGCCACTTCATCCGCCTCTGATCAAGCATAATGCCTTGCCCATAAGCATTCCCCACCCGGGAATATCTTAACCTACCCATTCCCCTATCTGGAATAACTGTACCTCCCTCAAAAGAAGTGATAAGCCGCAATATATTTGACTGTTGTAGGCTGCCGTCTCCCGCTTAAGGGCGAATTTCAAACGTTGTCCATCACAGAGACAAATGATCTGGCTCCAGCCGCGTCTATAGGAGTATCTGTCTGCTCACTTCTAGCTCCAGTGGAGACTGATGGAAAAATGGCCGCTAACAACCTGTGGTCCTTGTTCCGGGTGCGCGTGTCACCATCGAGCCTTAATGACATCATAAAGCTGCTTCAAGTGCAAGACTTGCAGGCTTATATACAGTATATCTATCTATCTATCTATCTATCTATCTAATGTATGTTACTGCATAGATATATATCTAGCTATATAAATAGATAGTTATATATCAATATAGATATTTCTACAAATATCTAGCTTTACGTATAAATTTAAACTTGTATAGTTATGGTTTTGTAGGGCTGAAAACATACATACAAAATTTGTATTATTATCAGCATTATTCTTATAATTGCCATTGATGTTATTCCAGGGGCAGGTAATAAACCGCATGAGTCTTTGACCAATTTTTACTATTTTAGGTAAAAAGCTGCATTGACTGTACTTCTGCATTTTGTGGGATATGGTAGGACTGCAAGCAAATCCTGAGACAAGATATGTCAAAAACACTCCATACAGCATGCAATTTCATTTTCCAAGATAGAAACATTGGTCACGCTGAACATTGTTGAACGTTTTCGCTGCAATGCATCCTGGGACGCTTGGATCCAGGTTCTATCATTCATGCTGCGCCATTTCAACCAACCTGTGTGGCTCATATTCACTTTGGGTTG